>NC_085138.1:41998034-42316463 GCF_035046485.1 Aedes albopictus
GCAACGTGATGCGCTTGACTTAAGTTCTGCATATCCATGCGTATGCAAAAAATATTGCATGCTTTTTTTGTTTGCATGCATGTTTCTTGTCATTAACGCTCGAGATAGATATTTAAGATGCAAAGGGATGCTATGACCTAAAGGGATGTTATTCTACAATAGTAGGTCAAGCAAATGTCGAATTTGCATTTTTATTTTTATTTTTCAATGATAATATTCAACATATTCCCGTACAATGTGTTGACACATATGCATTAGGAAAAAAATTAAACTCACATAGTTTCTGGTAAAAATGTCAAAATTAGCTTAAAAACTGTTTTTTCATTGATTGGTTTTTATTTTTCAAATAACTCGAAAACAGTAGGCTGTGAAATTTTTACGTCTAAGAAAGAGTTGTTTATTTTGCCAACATAAACAACTTTGTCGAAGACGCCAAGTCTCTAGGACGTAAAACAAAAAGTGAGATGGTGGCGCCACCTATGCGGACGAGTTGCGAACTACTACGTTCTTAGCAATAGATGCCTCTGCTGATGTCAAACAACTTTGTCGAAGACACCATGTGTCGGAAACGCTTCGTTTTGGAGTAATTAAGTTAGTTCCGCTAGATTGCGATTCTGGCCCTTAGTGAATGCCTGGTCCGATGGTAGAAAAGGCAGAATATTTCAGACACTCCGTCAAGGATTCTGTCAGAAATTCGTACTAGGATTTCTCCAGAAATTTCTACTGATATTTTTTTGTAGATCTATCAAAGTTGCTTCAAAAATTCTTTTGGGAGCTTCAGATAATCTTCCAAAAATTACTTCAATGTATAATCCAATGATTCCTGCGGATTGTGAATGTATAAAACAATTCACGGATCTAAAAAACCTTTCATGGATTCATTCGGAGACTTTCTTCGGGGCATAGGGTATATGTACCATTCCTTGGCCTAATTTACAAGCCGCCTTGACAATTTTGACCATAACTCGTGAATTAATAGCACTAGAAATAATATGTCTAACCTATTACACACTCTAGGCAATGCATGTTTCATCAATTGATCAATGGCCAAATTGGCCATTTCCGCAACGTTGGATAAATCAATCGTGCGGCACCTCAAACTTCATGATTTGTCAAAATGTGAAAGATAATAGCCATTCCATGCTCTTATGACCACTCGGGAACGATCTGGCCATATCCGGAATGTTCCGGGTGCCCCCAGGGATGTGACAAAAGTGGCCATTTCCACATTGTTATCAAAATCAGCCGTGCGACACCTCTAACTTCATGATTTGTTGAAACATAAAGGAAAACAGTTCTTCTAGGCCCTTATGGTCCCTTGGGAACGGTCTGGCCATACCCGGAATGTTCCGGATGCCCTCAGGAAAGGTGTCATTTCTCAAACATTGTCAAAATCAGCCTTGTGACACCCCAAACTTCATGATTTGTCGAAATATGAAGGATATCAGTCCATTTAGGTTCCCATGACTCCTTAGAGTGGTTCCGGCCACACCAGAAATGTTCAGGATGCCTCCAGGAAAGTGGTCAAAATGGCCATTTCCACAACGTTGGTGAAATTAATTGTGCGGCACCTCAAACTTCATGATTTGTCCAAACATGGACGGTCCTTCTAGGCTCTTATGACCCCTCGGGAACGACCTGGCCATACCCAGAATGTTCAGGGTGCCCCCAGGAATGTGACAAAAGTGGCAATTTCAGCAACATTGTCAAATTCAGCCATGCCACACCTCAACCTTCATGATGTTTAGGCATAAAAAAAAGTCATTCTAGGCCCTTATGGCCCCTTGGGATCGGTCTGACCGGACCCGGAATGTTCCAGATGCCGCCAGGCAGGAAAGTGGTCAAAATGACCATTTCTACAAAGTTGGTCAAATCAATCGTGAGTACCTATAACTTCATGATTTGTTGAAACATGAAGGAAAATAGTCCATCTAGGCCCTTATGGCCCCTTGGGATCGGTCTGGCCACACCCGAACTATTCCGGAAGGCTGCAGGGAAGTGATCATTTCTGAAATATTGTCAAAATCAGCCGTACGACACCTGAAATTTCATGATATGTCGAAACATGAAGGAAAATAGCTATTCTAGGCTCCCATGACGTCCTGGATACACTCTAAATGTTTCGGATGTCCTCACTCCCTCAACTTTGGTCAAATCAATCGTACTACACCTCAAAATTCAAGATTTTCCGAAACATGAAGGAAAATAGTACTTCCAGGCTCCCATGCTCCGCCATATCAACAATGTTATCAAAATCAACCGTGCGATTTCTTACTTCATAATTCGATGAAGCGATGAAGTTATTCTGGAGAACTTCAAGCATTTGAAACTTAACCCGAAATGTTCGAGATGCCATCTTTACAGTGCTGTAGTTTTTTTTTTCGAAAAATAAAATAGAATAAAGAAGATTGAGAGCAATGAGTATTCGGGATCAATCTGGTTGCATAGAATATGGTTCGAAGAATTCACAAAAATGGTGATGATTACAGTGACTCACTTGAAGTGCAAATTTTCGGTAATACCAATCCGTGTGGTCAAATTATGAAATTCAAATAACTCAACATATATATGTACAGATGGGTAAATTATTGGTTAAATTGGGAAAAAATCCACAGCTCAGGTGAGATTTGAACTCACGACCCTTATTCGCTAGACAAGTGCTTTACCAAATAAGCTACCGAGCCAATTAATGACCCGGCAACTTAGTTGTCATAAGGTTCAATTCTAATCTCATCGATCTATATCATCTTCCCCTAAACCGCAAATATAACCATCTCTGTTGTACATATGTACGAAGAGCGAAAGCGATTTGTTTATTGTTTGAAACTGTTTGCCTATCGTACAGGCAACGCTTCCTCAACCACTTGTAGAGGAAGAACAATGCTACCTGGAAGGCGATCAAACGCGTCGTTCGCATTCTATTTGATACGACGGGTAACTACGTAGAGGATTAGATTAGATGAGATTAGAATTGAACCTTATGACAACTAAGTTGCCGGGTCATTAATTGGCTCGGTAGCTTAGTTGGTAAAGCACTTGTCTAGCGAATAAGGGTCGTGAGTTCAAATCTCACCTGAGCTGTGGATTTTTTCCCAATTTAACCAATAATTTACCTATCTGTACATATGTACGTTGAGTTATTTGAATTTCATAATTTGACCACACGGATTGGTATTACCGAAAATTTGCACTTCAAGTGAGTCATTTTCGAGCATCTACCTCTACCTACCTCATTGAACCTTATGACAACTAAGTTGCCGGATCATTAATTGGCTCGGTAGCTTAGTTGGTAAAGCACTTGTCTAGCGAATAAGGGTCGTGAGTTCAAATCTCACCTGAGCTGTGGATTTTTTCCCAATTTAACCAATAATTTACCCATCTGTACATATGTACGTTGAGTTATTTGAATTTCATGATGATTACATTGATTACATTACATTACATTGATTGAGATCATCAATCGTGAAATTGAGATATAAGATAACTTCAAAAATAACGTTAATTGTTAAACTTTTAAATTTTCATATTTCAATCGTTTGCAACATTCATTTTTCTTCGCTAGCCATGCATTTGCAAAAAAATGTTTGTATAATTCCGCTTGTTCCATGTTCTCTACAAATTGCCTGACATGAGGAACATTTAGTATGAATTTTCACATCCTTGGATCGGCATCAGTAAAAAACCTTTTTTTTTCGAACGGATACGAATCTGAAATCAGGATGCAAAACCCTCTTCTGTAAACCCTTATAAAGTTAGCACAACATCAAATTAGTAGTATAAGAATAGGTTTCACATGTAATGTTTGAACACTTATACCGCATTCAGTTCACCACTGGACTGCGCCTTCAGTCTTCATAAGTGTGAAAACATAAATAAAAATGTGCGTTTGCATCAAATCAATTTGATGTCTTCGGCGCACTATTTCTACGATCTATGCTGAATAAGTGCTCTAAAGACACCGAGTTGATTTGTTGTAATCGTGTACTTTTATTTGCGTTTTCACACTTGTGAAAACTAGTGCGATAGTCCAGTGGTGAACTAAATGCGCTATATGTATAACAATTGGACAAATTATCGTTACTCGAACACATAAAAAAGTCTTTGTCAACGGAAGATAATCACCATACATTTCCTCAGAACTTTTTAGATAAGCGGAAATTTTATCGATTACATTGCTTGACAAACCGAAAGGTTTTTATCGTTGTTTTGCGTGTTCAAGGGTCAGCTCCAGTCCAGAAATTTACGTTTCCAGCCAGTCCAGAAATTTACGCTTTCTGGTTTTATCGTTGCGGTAGTAATTAGGGTTGGCTGCTGTGAACAGAAAGTATGCATTCGATTCTGCGTTTACATGCGACACCACCTTTCAACTTATTACAAACCAGAACCACATTCGGATTTGGCGTCAATAGTCTGTCGTAGGTCTTCAGGATGATTATTCTCATAGCATCATTATTTTGAGATGTCGCAAGATTGATTTCGACACGTTGTGGTAAGGCGCTGTCCATAAACTACGTAGACTCAATTTTGGCAATCTCAGATACCCCCTCCCCATCGTAGACTTTCGTCCATACAAAATTTTCGAAATTTGTATGGACCGTAGACTTTGACCAGACCCCCCACGTCCCCCCTCCAAGTCTATGGACAGACCCTAATACCTAAGGAAATGTTATCCTCGACGATTTCCTCACGAAACATACAGGATATTTCTAACAATCAAGGGATCAAGACTCACTATGTTCTTTTATGTTTTGACAAATCGTGAAGTTCGAGGTATCACACTATTGGTTTCCACAACCTTCCAGGGGACATCTAGGACATATCCGGTGTGCCGAGGTTGTTTCCAAGGGACCTTGGGAACCTAGAATAGCTATTTTCCTTCATGTTTCGACAAATCATTAAGTTTGAGGTATCGCACGGTTGTTTTGATCAACGTTGTGGAAATGGCCATTTTGACCACTTTCCATGGGGCATCCGGAATATTTCGGGTTTGGCCAAAACCACTCTAAGGGGTCATGAGAACCTAAAGGGACTGTTATCCTTCATGTTTCGACAACTCATGAAGTTTGAGGCGTCACACGGCTGATTTTGACTATGTTTTAGAAATGACCACTTCCCTGAGGGCATCCGGAACATTCAGGGTATGGCCAGACCGATCCCAAGTGGCCATGAGGGCCTAGAAGGACTATTTTCATTTATGTTTCAACAAATCATGAAGTAAGAGGTGTCGCATGGTTGATTTTGACAACGTTGTGGAAATGGTAATTTTTTTTCACATCCCTGGGCACCCGGAACATTCCGGGTATGGCCAAGTCGTTCCCGAAGGGTCATAAGAGCTTAGAAGGACTTTTTTCCTTCACGTTTTGACAAATCATGAAGTTTGAGGTGCCGCACGATTGATTTGACCAACGTTGCGGAAATGGCCAATTCGACCACTCTCCTGGGGACATCCGGAATATTTCGGGTGTGGCCAGAACCACTATGGGGTCATGGGAGCCTAAAAGGACTATTATCCTACATGTTTCGACAAATCATGAAGTTTGAGGTGTCACACGGCTGATTTTGACAATGTTTGAGAAATGACCACTTTCCTGAGGGCATCCGGAACATTCCGGGTATAGCCAGACCGGTCCCAAGGGACCATAAGGGCCTAGAAGGACTGTTTTCCTTTATTTTTCAACAAATCATGAAGTTAGAGATGTCACACGGTTGATTTTGATAACAATGAGGAAATGGCCACTTTTGTCACATCCCTGGGGCACCCGGAACATTCCGGGTATGGCCAGATCGTTCCCGAGGGTTCATAAAAGCTTAGAAGGACTATTTGCTTTCACATTTTGACAAATCATGAAGTTTGAGGTGCCGCACGATTGATTTGACCAACGTTGCGGAAATGGCCAATTCGACCACTTTCCTGGGGACATCCGGAATATTTCGGGTGTGGTCAGAATCACTTTAAGGGGTCATGGGAGCATAAAAGGACTAATATCCTTCATGTTTCGACATATCATGAAGTTTGAGGTGTCACACGGCTGATTTTGACTATGTTTGAGAAATGACCACTTCCCTGAGGGCATCCGGAACATTCCGGGTATGGCCAGACCGGTCCCAAGTGGCCATAAGGGCCTAGAAGTGCTATTTTCCTTTAGGTTTCAACAAATCAAGAAGTTAGAGGTGTCGCACGGTTGATATCGATAACATTGTGGAAATGGCCACTTTTGTCACTTCCCAGGGGGCACCCGGAACATTCCGGGTATGACCAGTCCGTTCCCGAGGGGTCTTAGGAGCATGGAAGGACTATTTTTCTTCATGTTTCGACAAATCATGAAGTTCGAGGTGCCGCATGAATGATTCTGACAATGTTGCTAGAATGGCCAATTTGGCCACATCCCTGGGGGCACCGGGGACATATCCGGTTCATGGAACTGCTTGATTGTGTCATTTCAAGTCAATGGTTCCTTGCAGTTATATAGTTTCTGTATTCCTGACGTATAATATGTGTAAATTTCCAAAATAACTATAGATTCAGAGTCAAATACATTAATGTGTCATTTTCCGGCCGGTCATGACCCCAACGGAATCTGGAATAACTCCGGAACGGATGGGTGAACCGGTTCCGCATGGTAGTCCTTGACAATTTGGACAAACCTGGATCGAATGCAATTGACTTTAAAAAAATCGGTTCGGAAATGCCTTTTTCATAGCTGATTCAAGATTCGAAAATCATCCGAAATAGACGTTGGGTACGCGAAGGTTAACGCCGACATATTGCAGCGAGTAGAATGACGGAATAATACGTTAGTTTCAAACGTGTATTTACGTTCGCTCTTAAAATTACAAGAGGCGATCGGCAAAAAAAAATACACGCCGTGACGTAAAAATAAGCTTTTACGGCATGGCGTGCATTTTTAGGTTATGTTCACTGAGGAATTTCTCTGATTTTCATCTATTCAATAATAAGTTCCAACTCTACTCACTTGATCCGATGCAGATTTGCCAGCAGCACCGATCAGAACCAGCAGCAAACACTCACTAAATAATAATATAAATAATCCTTCACAAATGATTTCCACTAATGGCATGAACATTCCGGCTACTTTCATTCACTGAAACCAATCATGGTTTTATTCCGCCAGATTGCCCGATTTTCTTCTTGTTATCCTCTGGGAATTTCTGCCAGTTTCACTAGATTAAGTTAAAACACACTTCTGAGTAAAACATATTAGGAAAACAGTCCAATGGCTTTTTAGCTTCAGTATGTAGCAAAAACACTGCCGCATGAACATAGAAACATTTCCACTTTCTGTGGATCCACCGAAGGTGATGATTTCTTCACTGCTTTGCCAATTTCCTAACGCACCATGTATTCCGATCTACTAGTTCGTCTAATTCAAAACAAAATTGAAATAAATTCGCAAAAAATGATCAAACGAAACTGAACAACAAACACGGGCAAGACTGGGAATCAGTTTGACGTTTGACGCGCGCATCACTGTTTGTGTTTAAAGGCGTGTAATTTTATATTATTTCAAACTAAAAATTGAGGCATTCCCTACAGAAAACAGTTATTGTAACGTGAAACATTGTGCGTGAGCCAAAATATTAATGGTAATGACGAAACATTACCTCTTTTTGAAAACGATATATGAAAGCATTCGATAGGACACAAAAATGAGGCACATTTTATCTTACGGCACATGACATTACGTCATTTATAAAGATTATGTCAATTGTATTATTCAGATTTTTTTGATGTGTATATTTATTACTACTATTACAATAATCACAGGTCGATGGAAATAATACTACTCCTAGGCAAATAATATTTCTTATAATTACCTATATTTTTTCATCTGATTGTAGTATGTATATTTTCTTTAATTATCTGTATATTAGCACGATTTATTGTATTGTATTCGTTACAAAACGAATTCTCGAAGAGAAGTGGAACGCAGGAGATGACTTGATAGTGATGTCGCTTGACATTAGTAAAGCATTCGACAGAATTTCACTTAAGGATGTTCCAGAAATATTAGAGCAAAAGGGGGCTCCGATTGGGCTGATTCGTAGAATTGTCGAATGCATCAGTGAGGAATCATATCAAGCGCTTTGGAACGGACAGAAAACTCCAGAGGAAAGCCGCCGTATGGGAATAAAGCAAGGGTGCCCACTTTCCCCTTATCTCTACGACTTAATAATGGAGGACGTTTTGCGGAAAACAGAAGCTGACCTAAGAGGCTTCTTCGTCCTGGATCAGGTGCACAACATTCGATATCCGGTGATATTAGTGTATGCTGACGATATTTTGATTATTGCCTGTAGCAAAGAACAGTTAGATAGACTACTACCAGCACTGAAAAACACCTAGAGGAAGCAAATCTGAAACTCAACGATACTAAAACCAAAATCGTTGTGAGAGCACCTAAAGGAGAAGCACCAACGTCGCTGGTAATCGATGGCTGTAGATATGATGTTTCCAAGGAATTAGACTATTTGGGAGTTACAATAACAGACCGACTGTGCCGTCGCAAGACAACCAAATCACGGTGCCAAAAAGCAATAAAATCATCCAAAGCAGTTATCGCGTTTGCCAAAGAAAACAAACCTAGCGTTGAAATTGGAAGTTTGTTGTACGATTCTATCATTTCACCAACGATGACGTTTGGATCACAAGTTTCCGTTATTACCAAACACACTCGCAAGTCTATGCGGAAATATGAGAGGCAAATAGTTGAGGAACTGGCCAGTTGTTGTACCGGAGACCGTCATGACACACCAACTGGGGCACAAATACTTCGAGGGAAAACCGTAACCAAAAAAGTCAGAGCATTGCAAATGAGGTTCTGGAGCCATGTCATGAGAATGGAGGATAATCATTTACTTAAATTAGCTGCTAAGTACAAGAAAGGTTATAGAAAGCAAGGAAGACCATCATTCACTTGGCTCGACGTCATTCGACAAAATGTTGACAGGTTTGGAGATCTAAGTTTAGAAGAGTGGGAAGAGTTAGCAGAGGACAGAGAAAAGGTTAAAAAGAAAATCAATGAAATTTACGAACTAGCGGAATCCTCGGATTCAGATGAATAAACCTTAGGGAGGTTGAGAATAAATGTGCGTGTAAATGAGCTGTGTCCTACTTTATTTAGTGAAATATTGAAAACCTTAAATACTAGAGTTTTATGTATTTCCTCCTGTGTGCTATTTATATTTTTATTTTGTACAATAACATACTCTCTTTCAGGAATATCAAGGTAAGCTCATTTAACAGATTTGTAAACTGCCTTTGAAATACCAACTGCGCTCTAAACTGTCGTGTAGAGCTCCTCGTAACAATCCCACCCTACTAACACAAATTCCCTTTCCTTAGCGTTTACGGAGATAGTTTGAGTGCCCTGTATCGTCCGAAGTAAACGCTAAACTAACATTCCTACCCTTTCCTAGCGATTGTAAGGACGTGGCCAGGTATACAATGTGATGCTTGTTTTGACCAACTATAACACGTAGAAAAATGCGTTAATCCCAAACGTTATTTTAGCGACAATACGTGTTACTTTTCAAAACCTATAGAGCTGAGCATTGTATAGCCACCCACGATGTGTACTATCGCCTATGCTATGCTATGTTACGCAAGAAATGTTGCTGACGTCTTTTTATCGGTGTGACTTTTTTTTTTAATTTTTATTTTTCATCAATTTTAAAAACCAGCAGAAGGAAACAATTTTTGAGATGTTTGATATCAAAAATACATTCAACAAGTTCTAATGAAAAAACTACACCTTTTTTCCTGCTTCTGGTTTTAGCTCACAGTAAATTACAAAAAATAACAAATGAGAAAAAAAATGAAACTTGTTAATCGTTATGCGAGTCGACCTGGAAATTCACATATCTGAGAGAAAATTGAAAAAAAAAGACAATAAAACAGTACAAACAAATCTCAAACAACAAGGTCCCAAAAATTTTCTTATTTTTTTATTATTATTTTTTAATCACCTTTCCTTTATGGTTGGATGTAGGGAAGAGTTTGTATACTTTTTTCATTTAAACGTGTACGTTAAATCAATTTCCAATATCGAAAATCTCAAAACATTTGACTATCCTGGGCTACTTGGCGAACAACGCTACTGCTTTGTACAGAAAAATAATAAAAAAAAATCAAAAATCAAAGTACTACGTTGTTTTGAAAAAAAAAAATATGACAGGATCATTGCGACAGGAATATGCTTGTCGGTGCATTTTCTTTCTAACCGTTATTCAAACATCCTCAAACATCTGCGAAGACATCATTTCAATTGAACTAACATTTTTCAAGATATATTTTTTTGAAAAAGAAAATAATGTTTTTTTCGTACACCCTTTTCAAGAGTAATGTAATGAAAAATGCAGTGTTTTTTTTTTTTTAATTTTAAATAATGGAATCATTGAAGTGAAAGAGAAATATTTATGCGTTGATGCAAAAGTGAATAATTCATGAAATCCAATGCATGAGCCAAATCTCATTGAAAATATGAATATTGAGGTTAAAATGGCATTAGCATAGAAAATTCTTTGAGAAAATTTTATAGGGACTGCTTAAAAAAATCTTCCAGAAAATGATTCAAAAACTCGACACTGCTTTAAAAGTTCGTACATGAATTTCTACAGATTTTCCTGCCGAATTTTCTTTAGAGATTGCTCCAGAAATTTCAGCAAGGAATCCTTCAGAAAACCTTCAATGTATTTCCTCAAACATTTATTAATGGAATTCTGTAGACATTCCGTCAGAGATTCCTTAGAAAAATCTCTACGAATTTCTTCATAAATTATTACAGGAATTCTTTTTCAAATTCTTCCAAGTATTCTTTATTAAATTCTTCCAGAGATTCCATTAGATATTCGTTTTCTCGAAAATTATTCCAAGAATTTAGTTATAAAACCCTACAATGATTTACTTTTTACCAGGGATTTGTTCAAAAATTTTATTACATTCCATTACCAAATTCCCGCAAAAATGTCTACAGGAATTTCTTCATGGACTTTTTCAGAGATTCTTATATGATTGCTTAGTGGATTTAGCAGAAATTTCTGCAGAAATGCCTAAATAGATGATTTCAGGAAATTTTTCATGAATTATCTCAAAAAATCTTTCCAGATTTCCTGCAAGATTACTTCTTGAAAATTCTTTACCATTTTTTTTTTTTGAAATTCGTTTCGAAATGAATATCTAAGTAGATTCCTCGAGAATTTCATCACTAATTTTATCTGGAGTTTTTTTTTCTAAATCTGCCAGGGATGTTTTTAGAAATTTCTATATTATTATTATAACAATTCCCCAGAGACCGTTTTCACTATTTCAAGTGATTTCTCGAAAAATTAGAAGAAAATTGATAAATTCTTCTACAAATCAGAAGTCATCTTAAAATGCTGCTAAAAAAAATTCGCGTCAACTTTCCGGCTTACAGATAAATAAAGTTTGGAATAATCCCACTGTCCTGTTGCTTCGTCCGCCCGGCATGCTACGATTGCACAATGGAATAACATTTTTGCTCAATTTTTTATCACTCAGTCCCAAAGAGAGCTACACATTACGAAAAGAGTGAAAATGTGCTTACTCGTCAAACAGCTCCCGGGGTCCAATCTCCTGCTCCGACCACCTTGAAATCCTCAAAAAAAAAAACCCACCCAACTGACACAATGCATCCACCCGCGCCCCGGTAGAATTGAAACGTATTTGATTCGATCCGGTTTCGGGGTTGTGCCATCCACATCCTGAACTGAGAGATCTGCATCAACCACGGTGTTCAGATGCAAGCGTCAGTAGTGCATCGATCAGGGAAAGGGACGACGTGCTGCAACTCGCTTCGACAATTCTCTCTCTCCAGTCAAATGTGCCACATTTACACCCGAGACAAGTTTTCTTATGATGCAAATTTGCATTTTACATATTCGAACAGTTGGGAGTTGTGCCGAGCTGGCGGCACCGAGAGCGGGAAATAATATGTTGAAAATGGAACGCATTCAGAAGGAAGGAAGTTCTGATAAAAAAAAATAAAAGTTTTTGGGAAAGTCTTTTGGAGGGAAAAAATCCTTTTGGATGGTGGTGCAATCGAAGTTGGCTGTGCACCGGTTTTGCCAAATATGCTTGCAGTTGTTTCTATGTGACAAGGACAATGCTGTTCTTTGGAAGACCTTGAATTCATACAAACGTTTTTTTTTTTGGTGAAATAATAACACCAGTTGCAGCAGATTGCTTGACATAGGCGTGTTTTTGCAATGAAAGGATTTCAACATTTAAAACAAAATCATTGAAATTGTCAGCTCGTCAACTCCAAATCATTTTCTCGCATTTTTGTAGTCTTTCTTTCGTACTTTTCATTGTTTTTAATTTTCCTTTAATATGTTTCGTTGTCTAAAGCCTGTATCCGCAATAATCGGGACACAAAAGTACGGCACCGATTGATTCCGTTCTTTTTGTTTTCATGCGTGCTCACTTCTAACAAAAAATACAAAAATAAGAAACAAAACAAACAGTGCTTCATTCCTTTGTTTTTCGTAGGATGAAAATGGGAACCACATGCTTAATAAGGGAACCAATACCCTACACACTTATTTTAGAGTCACTTGTTCGGCTGTTCTATTTTCGGTAAAATTTCGGATTACCAAAGTTCAGCACAGTTTTACCGAAGTTCAGCTAGTTTTTACCGAACGTTCGGTAAACATTACTGATGGTTCAGTAGAGTTTACCGAACGTTCGGTAATTTTTTGACGAACTTCGGTAATATGGTGCTGAACATTCGGTAATCTGAACTTTTACCGAAAATAGATCAGCTGAATACGGTACTTTATTTTAAGTGTGTATGTTTATTATTTGTGCAAAATTTCATAAAAATTGATGCATTACTTTTAACTGTGGATGAGAAACAAACAGACGACGTTTTTAAGATTTTGTACAATCATCACTAATTTTCATTCGCATACTAGATGGTTATTTTCCGCTACAATTCAAAGTTCTGTGAGGATAATTATGAAACTTCGTGAGCAGTTATGATACTTATCGAGACACTTACTTGCAAAATTTCATCAACTTTTATCAATTGGATTGAAAGTTACTGGTGTTAATAGGGGATAGTGTTAGTGAAAATGTTTCATGTTTTTTATGTGCGATGTTTGCCCATTCATAACTTTTGAATATCTCTGTCAATTTTCATGAAATTTTCACAGAAGGTAGTTGATTATGTGTATATTATGCCTGCAAAACTTGATGAATATTGGTGTAGTAGTTTCAACAATACAATCGAAACAATAAGGGGTGCTCACTAATTGTTGTCTGAAGGGCTAAAATCACGGTCAACCCCAATATTTGTTTCGACTATAAAATTGTTGATAGTGCATCGATTTTTTTGAAATTTTGCCTATGTAAGTAAAGTATATTGAAAGGTTTGTGTTCAAAATTTCAGTCATTTTCTTTATCAAATTCAAAAGTTACAGTGCTGACAAGCTAAACCAGAGGCTGTACAAAATTCAATTGCTCGCGTTCTAGTGTTTCATTGCTACCACAAAAGGTACTTCACCGATTCACATGAAATTTTGCAGGTGAAAAGAACACATCTTAAGATATTTTCAGGCAAAATTTGAGCAATTTTAATGTATCTATTGCAGAGTTACAGCCATATTTCTGTGTCCCGAATATTGCGGATACAGGGTTTGTTTTTACTTTTTTTATCGTCTTTTTTCCATCTTTTTAATGTCCTTTTATCATATTTTTGTTGTCCTTTTGTCGTTGTTCTTTGACGTCATCTTTTGTCTTTCTATAGCCTTTAATCTTTTTTTGTCGCCTTTTTAAGGTCGTTGTCTCGTATTTTTATCATCAGTTGTTTTTTTTTTTTGTCGCTTATTGTTCTTTTACAGTTGTCTTACATCGTCTTTTTGCTGTATTTCCATCTTTTTTGGTCGTCTTCCTGTGGTTTTTTGTCGTCTTCTCATCGTATTTCAACTGTTACCATTTTGTTTTCCATTCATCGTCTTTTTATTGTCGTTTCATAGTTTTTTGTCGTCTTTTTGTCATATTGTTACCGTTTTCTCGACGTCGTTTTTTTTTGCCTTTTGTCCTCTGAGAGGACAATTTTTGTCACCTATTTATCCTATTTTTGTCGTTTTTATCAGTTTTCTATTCTCAGTTGAAAAAAAAACAAGAGGATAACGTTTTTTATGCAATTCGGTACCGTCGATGGGGGTGACAATGGGTCTGGGGGGTGAGATTGGGTCAAAACGGAGAAACATAAAATTGGAAATAGCTCATCAACTATCGCTAATTTATATTGATAACTTTATATTATTTCAAAGACAAGATGTGTTTACACGTCATGATGCAGAATAAGATGTTTAGCAATAATCGTTTTTTTGTTAAATTTGTGGCTAAACTTATATGATGAAACTACTAGTAAATCACTCTGACAAAATTTCTCCTTCGCAATGTTTCACACAGCCACCTTACCATAAATTTTCTTATAAGTGGTTAGCAGTAGGTATTACCTGGTTGATGCAACGAAAAAAGTGGGCTGTCAATGCACTTTTTATCTAAAAATTCAATATTTTTGACCCTATGTCTAAATATTAAGAATGGGGGTGAGATTGGGTCAAGCAAGTTATCGAGTGCACATAACCTTAACTAAAAATTCAACTTGTCATCCAGTCCCCATTTGACGTTAGAGTGGTGCCATGTTTACCGTTTCTCCATAAAAGCACAATTTTTTCGAAAATATGTCGAGGAAGTGTCAAACGAGTGTGGTAATTCGTTTAGTGCCTAAAATCATTTATAACAATAAACCCATGCGTTTTTACAACTCCTCTGATCATCAGCTAATCTTTAGTGTACTGCAATATCGTAAGCTCACAAAATAGACTTGATAGCATTTTTTCTTCTTCACTCATTTTTTAAATTTTAAGGAAATATCGTGAAACTACCAGACGGTTTCAGGAAATACTGGGGCCATAAATCCGGTAATATGACAAAATATCGAAAGGCGAACGAACGACGAAAAATATCATGTTTTTTTTTTCAAAAAATCTTTCAATGCGCCTCTCCCTCATTGTACTCCCCCTTCCTCTCATGGAGGTTGGAACTTTAAATCAGGATGATTATGGTGGCTAAAAATGGCAATACAACATGCAAACCTTATTTCATCAAATTTCAACCATTTTTTCGATGGTATTAGCCCTTTTAGGTGGATTTATCATCTTTTAAAATTACCTAAGTTTTTATTCGTCATGGTTACATTGTATTTTAGGTAGGTTTACTAGATATGATCAATAAAATTAACTTGTATTCTTAGATAGGCGACTTCGAATACTTTGACCCATTCTCACTCCCTCTAAGGGGTGAGATTGGGTCAATTTTCAATCATTTGTAGTTTAGTTGACAATTCATATAATGTGATACTTTCTTGCTAAACTATCATTACCATATAGAAGAGTATACATACCAAATAACAAGTTATTCCGACTTCAACTGCATTTGTTATTTAAGAAACAATCTTTGAGTATCCTTTTTTGACCCATTCTCACCCCCAACGACGGTATCATAATTTATATTTTATATAACTCATTCTGGTATCATAATGGCCATTTTTTTCGAACTGGGTAATTATGCAACTGAAATGAGTTGCATAATGAAATATAGTTGTATAATGTTCATATTCCAATCATTTTGCGTTGGATTATGCACATTATGCAACTCAAATGGGTTGCATTATGAAAAAATCATTGCAAAAAAATTGTATGGAACTCGTTACAAAACTCGATTTTTTCAGCACCCTTCATAATTATTCAACTCATCAAGCCTCGTTGGATAAATTTACAACTCGTGCTGAAAAATATCAACTTTATACAATTCATTACACAAATCACTATTATGCAATTCAGTATCATAATTTCAATTTCAAATAACTCATTTCAGTGTCATAATGGCCATTTTTTGCGAACTGCTTCATTATACAACTGAAATGAGTTGCATAATGAAAAATAGTTGTATAATGTTCATAATGCAACTCATTTGAGTTGCATTATGAATATTATGCAACTCAAATGAGTTGCATTATGAAAAAAAGCATTGCATAAAATTTTGTATGGTATTTTGCTATCTTTATGTCGTCTTTTTGCCTTATGTATGTCATCTTGTTGTCGCCGTCTATTTACCGTCTTTTTATCATATTTTTGTTGTCATTTTGTCGTCTTATTTTCACGTTTTTGTTGTTATATTATTATCTTTTCCGGAATGCTGGCTTTCTCAGTCTTGGTAAAAGCAAAACTTGCCATTTTGATTTACTCAAGACTGAGAATGCCAGCATTCTGGAACCAATATATTCCAGTCGTACTCATCCAGCACAAGCTTTAATATCTTTATGTCGTCGTCTATGTTTCCTCTTTGTGTTGTCTTTTTGCCGTCTTCTGATTGTCTTTCATCGTCTTTTCTGTATTTCCATCGTTTCTTCTGTCGTCTTTAATGATATTCTCATCATTATTTCATTATCATTATGCCATCATCCTTTTTATCGATGATGTATTACATAAACTCTTTGTTGCCTTTTCATCATCTTTTTGTCGTTTTTTTTTTGTGACGTTCATTTTGTTTATGTCATCTTTTTGTCACCTTGTAACCGTTTGTCTTTTACAGTTTCTCGGTGGTCAGTCGAAAAGAGAGCAAAAAAGCAGAAAAATTGTGTACATTTTGTAATATTTTTGTCGTTTGTCGTTTTAGGTCAACTGTCGTTATATTGTCGTCATATTGTTGTCTTTTTTTTTCGCTTTTGTCGTCTTTTTGATTTGTTTTTATGTAGTACTTTTGTTTCGTTTTGTCGTCTTCTTATCGTTTTGTCGTCTTCTTATCGTCTTCTTGTCGTCTTCTTGTCGTCTTTTTGTTGTTTTTTTGTGTTTTTTACTCATCTTTTCCTCATCTTTTTACATATTTTTTCTCGTTTTTTGTCATCTCTCTACCAACTCTGTGTCGTCTTTAAGCTTTTTTTTCTTATCGTGGTTTTTTGACATAATGCTGTCGTCCTTTTTGCTGTTTTTTTGTCACCTCTTTGTCGTTTTTGTCGTCTTTGTGTCGTCATCTGGTCGTTTTCTTATCATTTTTTATCGTCGCCTATTTGTTGTCTTTGAGTCGTATTTTTTCGTCCATTTTTGTCGTCTATTGCCGTCATACTGTCATTATTTTATTGTCATTTTGTTTTTGCTTTATTGTTGTACTTTTTTGTCATCTTCTTATCGTCTTCTTGTTGTATGTTTATCGTTTTTCTGTCGTATTTTTGTCGTCTTTTTGTCGTTTTTTGTCGTCTTTTCGTCGTCTTTTTGTAGGTTTATTCACTTTTTAGTTGTCTTTTTATCACCTCTTTTGTCGTCTTTTCGTCGCTTTTTGTCTTCTATTTGTCGTCTCTTTGTCGTCTTATTGTCTTTTTTGTTGTCCTTTGGGTCGTTCTTTGCCGTCTTTTTGTTGTCTTTTGCCAGCTTTTTGCAATATTTTTATTATCTATTTATCATCTTTTTGTCACATGTTGTCTTCTTTTTGTCTTTTCTTGTCGTCTCTTCGTCGTCTTTTTGTCGTTTTTTTGTTGTCCATTTTGACGTTTTTCTGTTGTGTTTCGATTGTCTTGTTATCATATTTCTGACATATTTCTGTCGTCTTTTCGTCACTTTTTGTCGAATTTTTGTTATCTGTTCCGACGTGCTTTTGTTGTCATTTTGTCGTCTTTTTGTCATCTTATACCGTCTTTCTCATTTCTTGTCGTCTTTTTATCGACTTTTTGTCGTCATTTTGTGTTTTTTTTTTTCGCTTTTTAGTTGTCTTTTTGTTGTCTGTTATGGCATCATTTTGTCATCTTTTTGTCGTATCTTTGTCGTCTTCTTGTAGTCTTTTAGGTCGTTTTTTACCATTCTAACCGTCTTTTTGCTGTCTGTCTTGGCGTCCTTTTGTTATCTTTTTGCAGTTTTTTGTCTTTCTTTGTCTTCTTTCTTTCGTCTTTCTCGTTTTTCTACCATCTTTATGTAGCATCTATGTCTTCTTTTTCTCATATCTTTGTCGTCCGTTTGTGGTATTTTTGACCATCTTTTGGTCGCATTTTGCCGTTTCTTAGTTGTCTTTTTGATGAATTTTTTTGTCTATTTGACGTTTTTTTGACTTTTTTTTGTCATCTTTTTGTCGTCTTTCTGTCATTTTACTGTCGTCTTTCTAGTTTCTTGTCATCTTTTTATCTTAATTTTGTCGTCCCTTTGTCGTCTTATTATAGTCTTTTTGGTCTTCTTTTAGCTGTTTTTAACCATCTCTTTGTTATCTGTTTTGATGCCCTTCAGTTATTTTTGTAGTCTTTCTATCCGTCTTTGTCATGTTTCTTTCGTCTTCTTGTCGTCTATCTCGGTTTTTGTCATCTTTTTGTCGCCTCTTTGTTTCTTTCGTCTTTTTGTCGTCTTTCTCAGTTTTTGTCATCTTTTTGTCACCTCTTTGTCTTCCTTTTGTCGCTTTTTGTCTTCTTTTTCTCATCTCTTTGTCGTCCCGTTGTGGTATTTTTGATCGTCATTTGATCGCTTTTGCTGTCTTAGTTGTCTTTTTGTCGTCTTTTTCTTGTCTTTGTTTCTTTCGTCTTTTTGTCGTCTTTCTCAGTTTTTGTCATCTTTTTGTCACCTCTTTGTCTTCCTTTTGTCGCTTTTTGTCTTCTTTTTCTCATCTCTTTGTCGTCCCGTTGTGGTATTTTTGATCGTCATTTGATCGCTTTTGCTGTCTTAGTTGTCTTTTTGTCGTCTTTTTCTTGTCTGTTTGATGTCTATGAAACGTTTTTCAACCTCTTTTTGTCACCTTTTTGTCATAATTTAGTAATCTTTTTGTTATCTATTTGTAATCTTTAAGCCGTCTTTTTTTCGTCATTTTGTCGTATTTTTTCACATTGTTTGTATTTTTGTCGCATCTTCGTCATCTTTATGTCATCTTTTTGTCGTCTTTTTATCGTTTTTTATGCCGTCTTTTGTGATCTTCTTTTCGTTTGATTATCTTTTGTTGATGTTGTTGTTCTGCTCTTCTGTTCGTCTGATTTTCTGTTCTTCTGGTTCTCCTCCTGAGTCTTCTGGGTCTTCTGGGTCTTCTGGGTCTTCTGGGTCTTCTGGGTCTTCTGGGTCTTCTGGGTCTTCTGGGTCTTCTGGGTCTTCTGGGTCTTCTGGGTCTTCTGGGTCTTCTGGGTCTTCTGGGTCTTCTGGGTCTTCTGGGTCTTCTGGGTCTTCTGGGTCTTCTGTGTCTTCTGGGTCTTCTGGGTCTTCTGGGTCTTCTGGGTGTGCTGGGTCTTCTAGGTCTTCTGGGTCTTCTGGGTCTTCTAAGTCTTCTGGGTCTTCTTGGTCTTCTGGGTCTTCTGGGTCTTCTGGGTCTTCTGGGTCTTCTGGGTCTTCTGGGTCTTCTGGGTCTTCTGGGTCTTCTGGGTCTTCTGGGTCTTCTGGGTCTTCTGGGTCTTTTGGGTCTTCTGGGTCTTCTGGGTCTTCTGGGTCTTCTGGGTCTTCTGGGTCTTCTGGGTCTTCTGGGTCTTCTGGGTGTTCTGGGTCTTCTGGGTCTTCTGGGTCTTCTGGGTCTTCTGGGTCTTCTGGGACTTCTAGATCTTCTGGGTCTTCTGGGTATTCTGTTCTACTGGATTTTCAGCTTTCTGGTCTTCAAGTTTACTGTCCACTGCCATCGATTCCGAAAACGTCACCGGTAAAAATTTATTCCACCAGATATTTAATTCCCCGGAAGAACAGAACCGCATCGCACACAAAATTTGGCGCTTCTCCTTCCAATCTTCGGCACCAGCTTGTTACAATCTTTCAGCCGTGCTCTTACTACAAATAGTAAATGTTGTGGAAAAGTTATTTGAAAAGTTTGGGGTTCTTTCCCCCATTCTCGTCCGACCGTGTCCGATTTCCAATAAGATCGAACATTGGTGGTTTCTGTTGGTGCGGTGCTAGTACGAAAGGAGACCCACTCGGCAGCATTTCTCCGTTTACCGGAAATTCTACAAACCCCCCATTCAATCGATAATGGTGTGGTTTGCAGTCGTCTATGCATACGAGAATCTTCCATACCACCATCAGTCGGTCGGTCGGTGTCGATACGGCAATGTTTTTCGGTTTCGTAATTCGATCTGAATAATGGCTGTTTTATTGAGCGGACAGAGAACATTTTTCCCGTTTGGTGGAAGATTTCCCGACGAAATTGAATCTGCTAGCTCGATGAAAAACTATTCGATTACCATTCGACGACGGATGGATACAACGGTACAGCGCTGGCTGTTGACTCGAAACGCAAAAGCGGTTTTTCAAAAACAGGAAGTACACAACCAATTTTGAAGAGAAAAATCGAATTCGAAAGCTGATAACGATCAATTTCCTCCGTCAATCGGCTTTCGGGTAGCGAGCTCTCGTACTTCTGCTGTTTCGTGTATGTAGGGGTCGCAAATACAAAAAAGCGCTTCTAAACTTCAAAAGCTTCGAGGCTTTGAATAGTACTGTGGCATCCGGTCAATCAACGCATTTTAATCCAACAACCATTCGCATTCCGTCAGTATGATACCTGCGGATGTCCGTCTGGTCGGTCAAAAAAATCAATACGGATTTTGATATACCACCACAGTTGATGAAGATGAGCAGTTCAACAGAGATACGTATCGCAAATTCAATTGATTTACTTTGTAGCAGTTTGATTCCAATTTCGAACGATTATTTTCAAACGGATATCTTCTATCTTCTATCTTCTATCTTCTATCTTCTATCTTCTATCTTCTATCTTCTATCTTCTATCTTCTACCTTCTATCTTCTATCTTCTATCTTCTATCTTCTATCATCTATCTTCTATCTTCTATCTTCTATCTTCTATCTTCTATCTTCTATCTTCTATCTTCTATCTTCTATCTTCTATCTTCTATCTTCTATCTTCTATCTTCTATCTTCTATCTTCTATCTTCTATCTTCTATCTTCTATCTTCTATCTTCTATCTTCTATCTTCTATCTTCTATCTTCTATCTTCTATCTTCTATCTTCTATCTTCTATCTTCTATCTTCTATCTTCTATCTTCTATCTTCTATCTTCTATCTTCTATCTTCTATCTTCTATCTTCTATCTTCTATCTTCTATCTTCTATCTTCTATCTTCTATCTTCTATCTTCTATCTTCTATCTTCTATCTTCTATCTTCTATCTTCTATCTTCTATCTTCTATCTTCTATCTTCTATCTTCTATCTTCTATCTTCTATCTTCTATCTTCTATCTTCTATCTTCTATCTTCTATCTTCTATCTTCTATCTTCTATCTTCTATCTTCTATCTTCTATCTTCTATCTTCTATCTTCTATCTTCTATCTTCTATCTTCTATCTTCTATCTTCTATCTTCTATCTTCTATCTTCTATCTTCTATCTTCTATCTTCTATCTTCTATCTTCTATCTTCTATCTTCTATCTTCTATCTTCTATCTTCTATCTTCTATCTTCTATCTTCTATCTTCTATCTTCTATCTTCTATCTTCTATCTTCTATCTTCTATCTTCTATCTTCTATCTTCTATCTTCTATCTTCTATCTTCTATCTTCTATCTTCTATCTTCTATCTTCTATCTTCTATCTTCTATCTTCTATCTTCTATCTTCTATCTTCTATCTTCTATCTTCTATCTTCTATCTTCTATCTTCTATCTTCTATCTTCTATCTTCTATCTTCTATCTTCTATCTTCTATCTTCTATCTTCTATCTTCTATCTTCTATCTTCTATCTTCTATCTTCTATCTTCTATCTTCTATCTTCTATCTTCTATCTTCTATCTTCTATCTTCTATCTTCTATCTTCTACCTTCTATCTTCTATCTTCTATCTTCTATCTTCTATCTTCTATCTTCTATCTTCTATCTTCTATATTCTATCTCCTGTCACGAGGAGCCCCCCCGTTGCTGCTCAACTGTGGCCTAGTCATTTTGACCGGTCAACAGTGGTCGCGATCGGTGTTCTGTTGTCACTGATGACTTGCAATGAGATGCGAATAGACGTCACCGAAAGGGAACGATGATTTGCAAGATTGAAAGCAGCCTCCATTTGAACAAAAGCTAAGCACAAAATGTACAATCCTTTATTCAGCCCCTAAACATCTATTTTTGGTGATTTTATCCAACCTTAAGCTGGTTTGAGGTTCATTGAAAGGCTGCTTTAAGGATTAATATGCGCTTAGTCAGCAATCAACTAAATTGATTGAATTTGGTTGAAAATTAAAAAAAAACATTTTAAAACTTATTTTTACTCTTTCCATTTCCATTTCTAGAAGAGATTGTTTCGGAATGAATAAATTAATCTATGGTAAAACTGGGAATTGGACTTGGAACTCCTGATTTATAGTCACTCACCTTATCACCTACACCACACACAAATGTATACATATCCTCGAAAACGAGAGCAATGCTTGTTGTATCTGAACAATCAAGTACATAAGTTGAACAAAAGCTGTATTGAAGCTGAAGAAGCTATGTAGACTCTGTAAGAACACTGCTTGGGTCAGTTGTCAAAAGTTATTTGATCAAAGGTTGAACAACAGATGAGTAATTCTGCATGTTGGTGTACGTTTCGAAGCTGGTTACAGAGATGAATAATATTCTTCTCAACTTGATATTCAGCTATCTATGTATTTCTGATTAAGAGGTAGAGCAAGCAATACTTCAGACCAATATTCAGCTGTCATTGTATTTAGCCACTGCCATCATTAACCAGCCAATGTTCAGCTAATACTCTCACTGTTCAGCATTCATTATTACTTGGGTATCTTCTATCAAGTAACACTTTGATAACCAATTAGTCCGGTAGAGGTTTTTAGAACCGTTATAAAACCTGATGCCTTTTATTTTAATTTTGTGATGGTTCTAAGGAACTCTTTTTGTCTATTCTACAAAAAAATCATTACTTGGGCTTATATCTGCTGCCTTATAATCTTTGCATGTGGCAAAAACTGTCAAAAAAATCAGAAGCTTATACATGTCGTTCAAGCAGTAAAGCAGTATCGATGCAACGCTCCCGATTATGCATATTTCATAAATCCGCCATATCCATTCACACAGATCCCCATCGACTCATATGCAAGCCCCATACCCGAAACAAAAGATTTCTTTCTTCTCGCCTAATTGAATCGCAAACTTTGTGAAAACTGTTTCTTAAAAGCTCTTTACAGAACAACAGCGCAGTTGGTATATTGTAGGTACCTATTGCACCTCGGAGCATCGTCATCCGCCGCAACCATCGCATCGTTGGTTGTCACAGGTTGCCGTCACGAACAGAGATCCATCCATGTACCTTACCTACCTTGTGCTAGAAATGGCACTGAAAAGTTTAGTTTATTAAAAATTCATTTCCATCTCGTTTTCTTCGCTGGCTTCCACCAATAGTGTTCGGAGGTGGGAGTCTGTCGTCATCGTCGTAGCACAAAAGTTTACCTTGGCAAAATTTCCGATGACAGTTGTCGTCGCCCTCGGTGGCTGTCGTGTTCAGCGACAACACAACAACAGCAACAACAACAACAATGCACTTCAAGAAAAGAATCGGAGAGTAGCCATCAGCCACGAGCAGGCGGAACAATGAAGGAGGTTATTGTTTTTTTTTTTTCACTCTTGGCTTCCTAACGTCGCCATGCGGAAACAAGTTTGGACGGTGTGGAACGAGGGCCTTTTTTATTCTCATCCTTTCTCCCCCCGTCACTCAACAACGTCTTCTATGGCCTGAGGTTCGAAAATAATTTAACTTTTCGCACCTTTTTGAAATTTGCAAAACAATGGCGAACAATGCGAAGAAATTTTCACGAAGGCAACAACGGCGATGGGTGACCTGGACATAGGGTGTTGTGGTATGGTGATGGACGTTTCACACCTTGAGGTTGAAGGAGTCATCAAGATAGAGAAGAAACTAGATGGATAACATGACATCAACAATTGAAAATAGTGTGGAATAGTGAAAAAGTGACTGTACAACACAGAATATGTCATAAACACAATTATGTAATTAGAAGCGAAAAATCAGTGAAGACTCGAAAGATATACCTAGTTTTCTGAAAATTTGCAGCCTGTCGGTGAGTACGCCCCAACTTTTCTTCTGCTTCAAATAAACATCGAATGAATTGGCAACAGCACCTAATTGCGGACACACACTCCAGCTCAAGATCTAGAAACTATGGCACACCATGACAAGAAAACAAGTAAACCAAGTCCCATGCTGAAGGCGTGCACATTTCAAAGCGGAATTCTTAATTTTATCGCCTTTGAATGTTTACGTCGGGTGGACTACTGGTCG
The DNA here is from genome assembly GCF_035046485.1 of Aedes albopictus. NCBI lineage: Eukaryota > Metazoa > Arthropoda > Insecta > Diptera > Culicidae > Aedes > Aedes albopictus. The sequence goes on from NC_085138.1 coordinate 42,022,330, forward strand.
TACAGAAGTACACTGTGAATAAGTTTTGAGTTCAACTAAATGCGCAAACAAATGTTCTTCTAATTCTCACTACAACGTTTATACAGGGTGACTGGTAATTCGTGTTACACCCGAAAGGAGGTGAAAGTAGACCATATTTGCAGCAAAAAATTGTTCTACAGGTAGGGTCGGAAATCACTGCTAAGTGAGTTATTCAAAAATTAGTGTTATTAATCTACCCCATCTTTAAACATCTCTAACTCAGAAACTATGAACCGTATAATCAATCTTAGCGCATGGATAGAAAGCCTAAAGCTTTGTCTTTTAATGCTCTTTGGACAGGTAATTGATAAAAAGTCATTTCAGTGCAGAAATTTTGACTTTTATGTAAAAAGTGCCTAAAAATGTACCCCCTTTTCACGTTTTTTGATAGTTTACTCGTGAAAAACGTGATAAATGTGAGAAATGTTCTTCTACAAAACATTCATTTTTTGATACGCTACCAAACTGTCCTTTGGTGCAACATTGTATCTTTCATAGTTTTGTCACAATCTTGAATTCAAAATTTTGTGAAATAAATCAATGTTTTTATTGCAATACTGTCTGGCAACCCTACACGTTTGCTTGCTGTTGGTCGTCGTGCGCATGGCAACGAAGTCCAGCGTCGCGGCGGCGGTCATCGTTTGACAGAGCCAACAGTGAAAGGCAAATTGCGCGCAATGTTTATGAATCAATCTCAAGGCATCCTTTTCTTTGGGTGAAGATTGAATTCGCCTAGATGCCATACACCCAAACCTAGACCCAAACGCCCAAACCCACTCACTGGTGGAATTTAGCGAGATCATACCGCTGGGTGGCACCGTTTTAAGGGATATTCAAACCTACGGGCTGAGACTGGGTCCGGGCCGGGGCCGCGGCCGAGACTCGATAGGGCTTTTGTCGCTTCGTTCTCACTGCACACAATGCTCACCGGGCTATAGCGCCTGCGCACCAGCAATTTATGTTGCGCGAACGCACGCACAGTATGAAGTGGTTGTCATTTATTTTTGTTTTTGTTTCTGCGCACTTTCTGTGTTTGATGTACATTCATCCAGAACTTTCTTTTGTTATTTCTACAGGAATCTGAGATTCCTCCAGCTTTTTTATGATTTCCCTTGGAGTGCTTTCTGGGACTCTCCCGTAGTTCTTTCTGGAAAACCTCTAATGAGATTCTTCTAGGAGTCCTTCCTGGTATTTCTCCAGCTACTCCGTCTGGGTTTTTGTCCTTGAGTTCTACTAAAATTTCTTCTGGGATACTTTCAAGAATTGGTTTAGAATTTTTCTCCAGAAATTCCTCCAGGAGTAGCTTCCCACAGTTTATTTATTTTCAGTTCAACGGGAAGCCCTCCTGAAGTTCCTGAGAGTGAGTCCAGGAGCTCCCCAGGCATTCCTCCAGGGCAACCCCAAAAAATACCAAGGGAATTTCTTTAGAATTAGCCCAAGAATTCCTCCAGCATTTGTAGTAGAATCACCCTAGGATTTTACTGGGAATTTCTCCATTATAACTCTGGAAATTAATTCAGGAGTTCTCCAGCAATAATGCATGCTTCTCTTCAGGATTTTTCCCGAAAATTATTGAAGGACTCATGGGATTTCTTCAGAAATTCCTGCATTAATACCACCAGGACTTCCTCAAGGGATTCCTCCAAAAAATCCTCCACGATGTCAACTAAAAATTCTTCCAGTAGTTCTTCCAGGAATAACTCCAGAAATTCATCTCGAAATTCCTCCAGGAATTTCTCTTCAGGAATTGTGGAAGGGATTTCACAAGACAATTTTTCAATAAATTGCTTCAAGACTTTCTTTAAGAATTCCTGCAAGGATTTATCTAGGGATTCCTCTGACAATTCCTCTAGATTTTTTTCCACGGTGTCCCCCAAGAATTCTTCCAGTTATTCCTCCATGAGTTCCTGCAGGAATTCATCCCGCAATTCTACCAGGAAATCCTGTAGAACCAACCATAAATTCCTCCTGTAATTGCTGCAAGAGATTCTCTAGAGGTTCCTCCAAAGATTCCTCTAGAATTCCTTCCAGAATTTCTCCCAGGAAATCATCAAGAAATTCATCCCAGGAAATCATCAAGAAATTCCTCTAGAAATTCCTTCAGTAATTCCTCCAGAAATTCCTTCAGTGATTCCTCACAGAGTTCCTCTAGGCAGCATCCATTTATTACGTAACGCTAACATCGAGATTTTTATACCCCCCCTCCCCCCTCCGTAACGCTTTTTTGTATGAAAACCCACAATTTTTGTATGGACCGTAACGCTCGTCCATACTAGAGCGTTACGTAATTTGTGGACGGTGCCCTAGGAATTTCTACAGGGATTCCTTCAAAAATTTCTCCAGAAAGTACTCCAGGCATTTCTCTAAGAATTACTTCTTGAATTGCTCCATAAATTATTCCAGGAATTCCTCCAGAAACTACTTCAGGTACTACTTCAGGAGTTCCTCCAAGAATTCCACCGGAAATTCCTCAAGGAATACCTCCAGAAATTCCATCAGGCAAGTCTTCTTGGAAATACTCCAGGCAGGAAGTCTTCTTGGAAATACTCCAGGCATAACTCCAAGAATTTCTCCGTGAGTTACTCCAGGTATTCCTACAGGATTCTTACAGATGTTTATCCAGGAACTACTGCAAGATGTCCTCCATTTTTTTTTTTCAGGAATTCCTCCAGTGATTCCTTCATAAATTTCTCCAGTAAATGCTCCAGAAAATTCTTTAGAGATTCCTTCAGAATTCCTTCCTGTATTTCCTCCAGGAAATCGTCCAGAAATTTCGCCAGTGATTCCTTTAATAAATCTTCTATGGATTCCTCCAAGAGTTCGTACAGAATATCCTCCAGAAATTCCTCCAGACATTCCTCCAGAAAACACTCCAGGAATTCCTCTAAGAATTTCGCCAGTGATTTCTTTCGTCCAGAAATTTCGCCAGTGATTCCTTTAATAAACCTTCTAGGGATTACCCCAGGAATTCCTACAGAATATCCACCAGAAATTCCTCCAGGCATTCCTCCGGGAATTTCTACAAAAAATACTCCAGGAATTCCTCCAGGAATTTCACCAGGAATTACTCCAGGAATTCATCCACGAACTTTTCCAGAAATTCCTCCAGGAATTCCTCCGAAAATTCCTCCAAGAATTCTTTCAGGAATTTTTCCATAAAGTCTTCCAGGATATACTCCATGAATTACTCCAAGAATTGCTTCAGGAATAACTCGAGGAATTCCTCCAAAAATTCCTCCAAGAATTCCTTCAGGAATTCTTCCATAAAGTCTTCCAGGAAATACTCCATTAATTACTCAATTCCTAGAGTTATACCTGAAGTAATTAGGTATAACTCTAGGAATTCCTCCACGAATTGCTTCAGAAATGATTCCAGAGATTCCTACGGGAATTCTTCCAGGAACTACTTCAGGCTGTCCTCAAAAGAATCCTCCAGGAATTGTACAAGGAAATACTTACGGGATTCCTCCCAGAATTCCTGATAAAAATACCTCAAGGAAATGCTTCAAGAATTTCTTCAGAAAATCCTTAAAGAACTCCTCCAGCCAATCTTTTAGGAATTCCTTCACGATTTTTTTCAGGAACTTCTCCAGATATTGCTTAGGAATATCTCCAGGAATTCGTCTTGAAGAACTATTCCAGAACGTACTCCAGGAGTTACTCCAGGATTTCCTCAAGAAATGTCTCTAGAACTTCCTTCAAGAATTCCTTCGGTTAACTTTCCAGGAATTCCTCCCGGAATTATCTCAGGTACAGTATTCCTTAAAGAGTTACTACAGGGATTCCAGGAATAGCTCCAGAAACTCCGTTAGAATTTACTCCAAGGATTTCTCCAGGAATCACTCCAGTAATTCCTCAAGGTAGAATGTCATCCAGGAATTTCTGTAGGAATTCTTGGAAATTTTTTTGAACGGATTCTTGATTGAAATCTTGAAAGAATTCTTGGGGGAGTTCCCGTAGCAGTTTTTGGAATAATTTCTGGAGGATTTTCAGGGAGAATTCTGGAGTGATTTTTGGGGAAGATCCTGTAGGAATTTCTGGAGGATGTCCTGGGAGAAATCCTAGAAAAGTTTATTTAGGAATTCCTCCCAGACTTCCGCCAAGAATTGCTTCAAAAATCCCTTTATGAATTTCTCCAAAAATCCCTCGAACAGTTCTTCCTGGAACTTTTTAAGAAATTTATTCAGGAATTATTTTACAAACTCCTCCAGGAATTCCTTCACAAATTCCTCCAGTAATTCTTTCAAAAATTCCTCCAAGAATTTCTCCATGAATTCCACCAGGAAATCCTCCAAAAATAACTTGTGAGATAGCTCCAGGGATTCCTCCTTGAAATCCTCCAGGTATTCCTCCAGTGACTCTTTCAAAAACTCCTTCAAGGCTTACTACAAGTATTTCTCTAGGGATTCCTAATGAAATTTCTCCAAGGAAATCCCCCAGGAATTCATCCAAGACTCCCTCCAGGTATTTCTTCAAAAATTCCTCCAGGGATTATTTTAAGAGTTCCTCCAAGGATTCCACCAGGGAGTAATTCCTGAAAGAAACTCCGAAGGAACTCCTGGGAGGAATTCTTAGATAAATTTCCGGATGACATCCTACCTAGAGGAATTACTGGAGTGATTCCTGGAGGAATTCTTGGAGTAAGTTCTAACGGAGTTTCTGAAGATATTCCTGAAAAAAAAAATATGAAGCGCTTCCCAGAGGAATCCCTGGAGTAGCTCTTTAAAGAATTCCTGTACCTGAGATAATTTCGGGAGGAATTCCTGGAAGATTAACCGAAGGAATTCTTGGAGGAAATTCTAGAGACATTTCTTGAGGAAATCCTGGAGTAATTCATAGAGTAGGTTCTGGAATAGTTTTTGGAGAAAGCCTTGAAGTAATTCATGGAGACATTCTTAGAGTGTTTCTGAGATTAATTTCTGGAGGCCTTCCTGGAAAAATTCTTGAGGAATTTCTAAAATAAAACCTTGAGAAGTTTCGGGAAGAATTTCAGGACGAATTTTTGGAGATATTCGTAAGCAATATCTGGAGGAATTCCTGAAATAATTCGTGAAGGAATTCCTAAAAGATTGGAGCCACTTCTAAAGCAGCTCTTTAAAGAATTTCTGAATAAATTCTTCAAGCATTTCCTTGAGGTATTCCTAAGAGGAATTCTGGGAGGAATTCTGGAAAAATTCCGGAAGGTTTTTTTTGACGAATTCCTGGAGTAATGCAAAGAGAAATTATGGGAATTCTTGGATTGTTTCCAGGAGGAATTCTTGACGGCTTTCCTGGATAAATATCAGAAAGAATTCGTGCAGGAATCCCTGGAGTAGATCCTAGACGAATTCCTGGAGTCTTTCTTAGAGGAATCCCGTATTTCCTTGTAGAATTCCTGAAGTTTTTTTTGAGGATATTCTGAAGTAGTTTCTGGTAAAATTCCCGTAGGAATTTCTGAGGTCATTCCTGGAGCAATTGCTGGAGGATTTTCTAGAGTTATTCCTGATGAATTCCTGGAGTAATTCTTGGTGGCATTCCTGGAGGAATTCCTGGAGTATTTTTTGTAGGAATTCCCGGAGGAATGCCTGGAGGAATTTCTGGTGGATATTCTGTAGGAATTCCTGGGGTAATCCCTAGAAGATTTATTAAAGGAATCACTGGCGAAATTTCTGGACAAAAGAAATCACTGGCGAAATTCTTAGAGGAATTCCTGGAGTGTTTTCTGGAGGAATGTCTGGAGGAATTTCTGGAGGATATTCTGTACGAACTCTTGGAGGAATCCATAGAAGATTTATTAAAGGAATCACTGGCGAAATTTCTGGACGATTTCCTGGAGGAAATACAGGAAGGAATTCTGAAGGAATCTCTAAAGAATTTTCTGGAGCATTTACTGGAGAAATTTATGAAGGAATCACTGGAGGAATTCCTGAAAAAAAAAATGGAGGACATCTTGCAGTAGTTCCTGGATAAACATCTGTAAGAATCCTGTAGGAATACCTGGAGTAACTCACGGAGAAATTCTTGGAGTTATGCCTGGAGTATTTCCAAGAAGACTTCCTGCCTGGAGTATTTCCAAGAAGACTTGCCTGATGGAATTTCTGGAGGTATTCCTTGAGGAATTTCCGGTGGAATTCTTGGAGGAACTCCTGAAGTAGTACCTGAAGTAGTTTCTGGAGGAATTCCTGGAATAATTTATGGAGCAATTCAAGAAGTAATTCTTAGAGAAATGCCTGGAGTACTTTCTGGAGAAATTTTTGAAGGAATCCCTGTAGAAATTCCTAGGGCACCGTCCACAAATTACGTAACGCTCTAGTATGGACGAGCGTTACGGTCCATACAAAAATTGTGGGTTTTCATACAAAAAAGCGTTACGGAGGGGGGAGGGGGGGTATAAAAATCTCGATGTTAGCGTTACGTAATAAATGGATGCTGCCTAGAGGAACTCTGTGAGGAATCACTGAAGGAATTTCTGGAGGAATTACTGAAGGAATTTCTAGAGGAATTTCTTGATGATTTCCTGGGATGAATTTCTTGATGATTTCCTGGGAGAAATTCTGGAAGGAATTCTAGAGGAATCTTTGGAGGAACCTCTAGAGAATCTCTTGCAGCAATTACAGGAGGAATTTATGGTTGGTTCTACAGGATTTCCTGGTAGAATTGCGGGATGAATTCCTGCAGGAACTCATGGAGGAATAACTGGAAGAATTCTTGGGGGACACCGTGGAAAAAAATCTAGAGGAATTGTCAGAGGAATCCCTAGATAAATCCTTGCAGGAATTCTTAAAGAAAGTCTTGAAGCAATTTATTGAAAAATTGTCTTGTGAAATCCCTTCCACAATTCCTGAAGAGAAATTCCTGGAGGAATTTCGAGATGAATTTCTGGAGTTATTCCTGGAAGAACTACTGGAAGAATTTTTAGTTGACATCGTGGAGGATTTTTTGGAGGAATCCCTTGAGGAAGTCCTGGTGGTATTAATGCAGGAATTTCTGAAGAAATCCCATGAGTCCTTCAATAATTTTCGGGAAAAATCCTGAAGAGAAGCATGCATTATTGCTGGAGAACTCCTGAATTAATTTCCAGAGTTATAATGGAGAAATTCCCAGTAAAATCCTAGGGTGATTCTACTACAAATGCTGGAGGAATTCTTGGGCTAATTCTAAAGAAATTCCCTTGGTATTTTTTGGGGTTGCCCTGGAGGAATGCCTGGGGAGCTCCTGGACTCACTCTCAGGAACTTCAGGAGGGCTTCCCGTTGAACTGAAAATAAATAAACTGTGGGAAGCTACTCCTGGAGGAATTTCTGGAGAAAAATTCTAAACCAATTCTTGAAAGTATCCCAGAAGAAATTTTAGTAGAACTCAAGGACAAAAACCCAGACGGAGTAGCTGGAGAAATACCAGGAAGGACTCCTAGAAGAATCTCATTAGAGGTTTTCCAGAAAGAACTACGGGAGAGTCCCAGAAAGCACTCCAAGGGAAATCATAAAAAAGCTGGAGGAATCTCAGATTCCTGTAGAAATAACAAAAGAAAGTTCTGGATGAATGTACATCAAACACAGAAAGTGCGCAGAAACAAAAACAAAAATAAATGACAACCACTTCATACTGTGCGTGCGTTCGCGCAACATAAATTGCTGGTGCGCAGGCGCTATAGCCCGGTGAGCATTGTGTGCAGTGAGAACGAAGCGACAAAAGCCCTATCGAGTCTCGGCCGCGGCCCCGGCCCGGACCCAGTCTCAGCCCGTAGGTTTGAATATCCCTTAAAACGGTGCCACCCAGCGGTATGATCTCGCTAAATTCCACCAGTGAGTGGGTTTGGGCGTTTGGGTCTAGGTTTGGGTGTATGGCATCTAGGCGAATTCAATCTTCACCCAAAGAAAAGGATGCCTTGAGATTGATTCATAAACATTCTTTATTACACCAAAAAACCTAACCTCAAAATGATTGACAATTCTCAGGTCATTTTGACAGTACTGCGCGGGCAACTAGGGCGGGATATTTGCCTGGCGAGATTCAAATTGTCTTTGACAGATGTTTGTTTTCATATTCAAATTTGAATCTGATCTGAGTGTGAAATCGTGTAGATCGTGGGTTTTCATTCCGATTTAATTATGCAGAAGGCGGAAAAGTAAGTATCAATGAACATTTACTAGAATATTGGCTCATGATTAACATTAACTACATTTTTGCTTAAATTTTAGGACAGACAACCGCCAATGCTGTGTTTTGAACTGCGGCGCAAGCAGAACCGCAGGTGCTAGTCTTTTCAGCGTACCATTTGTTTCGTTCACTTTACCGGAAAAGACACTGTTTCGAAGGCTAAAGTGGATTGAAGTCCTGCAAAATGTTGCTGATATCGATATAAATTCAAAACGAAAATACGTTTGCAGCAAACACTTTATAAAAGGTAGGAAAATTGTGTTGTATATGCAACTTCAAAATAAAACCGTATATGATTATCGTTTTAGGAAAACCTGCCAATTTATTGGATCGATCCAACCCTGATTGGATACCTTCAATCAATCTTGGAGACAGCATTGAGGCACCAGTAGATCGAAAAGCTCCACCGATCGTAGAATTTGAATGCCATGAAATGGTAGACTACGCATACGCTTCAGGGTATAACGTAATAGGTGAAAAGATCAGTTTTAACGACACAGGAGCGACAACAGGTAAACGAACATAAAAGAGAGTAAATTATGGCTTCAACCAATTTCTTAACTTATTATCGTCAGGTGGCTTATTAAAGGCTTCATGTTCTGATTGCCTGAAGATGCATGATGTATCTTCAGGCAATCAGAACTTGAAGCCAGGCTCAGAACTTGTTATGCCAAAAATAAACTTAAAGATTGCATTTACACCCTGTCGATAATAAATCAAGAAAACGCTGCCATGGGTACTAAATTAAGTATTTTGATTTATAGAAATGAATGAATATAGAAACGATTCGACGGACTTGGGCATCATATTGGATGAAACAGAGCCGGAGAAACCAGACTGTCATATTCCAGTCGAATCTGATGAATTTGATGCAGCATTGATTTGTGACTCAGGTGAATTTCAGAAATTTTTACTTTTAATAATTGTTTCGAATTAATTCTTTACCTTTTTAGAAACGAATGACCATGTAAACTACATGAGCGGTTCATCTGTTCTTGGCATCAATTCGGATGACGTGGAGCTTGAAAATCCGGCCTATCTTATTCCATTTGGATCTGATGATTTCGATGAGAATTTGACTTCTGAAGCAGGTGAATTATTTATATACTTGGTGATAATATTACCTACTGTACACCGTGGCAAACAAACTTAATCGAAACATTAACTGGGACTTAACCAATGTTAAAGCAGTTCATCAATGTGCAAGTCAAACATATTGAAAATTTGATTATTTCGTAGGCGAAGCTGCTATAAAGCGTTACACTACTTTAACTTCTTCTACTCAAAATTAAGCAATTCAATTGTCGAACTTTTTGCCCTGTTCGAAGTATCAGTCTATCAACTTCAAAAACACATAATCAAACATAAACGTAGCTAGTAGCAAGAACTTTCAAGGGATTTTTGAAAACATGTCTTCACCTAAAAACAGTGTTGCAGCTATGGAAACGTAACAAAGCAAAAATCGAAAACACGAATCTTTATCGAAAAAAAATTAATAGTACATATATGTACTGTATCCATATTGGAACTGCACTTGAATTTTGATGAAGTCAAGTTTGATATCATTTAAAATTTAGAGTAATAAAAAAGTAAGGTTGAGAATTGGCTCACGCATAGTCGTAGCATAAGCATCGATTTGTAAAAGGCAGAAGCATCAAATAAATGAAGATTGACCAATCAGCCTGATGTTTCTTTGACTTCACGCAGTGATTCTGAGATGCAGACTGGAAGTTGGCGACGCGTATTGTTGTGAACAAACAATATTAACCCTTTCTTTCCCACGACTTTGAACGACTATATCTATGTCAAAAAAGCATTTCCAAAAAAAGTGGTAGAACAAAAGTTATTGCAAATTTTCTAAATTTTTCGAAATCAATGAAGAAAAATTTGGTTGTAAATCAATAGGTTTTTGATTGTTTATCAATAGTTCAACTATTGAAACAAGTAGGTAGTAGTTGGGTTAATCTTATGAGATTATAACCATATTCTAAAAATTATTGCATCACATTCATCTAATTCCGTTTGTCCGGAGTTCGTCGAAAATCGATGGTGCTCTAGAGCAACCATGGGAAGTAGAGGGTTAAATAATAGCTCCAAACTATAACACTGTTTTATAGGTATTAAAATATTACATTACTATGATTTGCAAAAGCAAAGCTAGTTTCCTCAAACAAAACCGACATGTTTGACTAATACAGGATAGTATAGCATTTATCAATTTATTCTGTTATATTTCCTTCATATTTCTTGCTAGTGTAAAGGTGTGCCAGCTTATATGTTATATTTATTGTAGCATTAGCCATGAGTTTAGTAATGGGCATTAGTCGACAGTCCCGGGAGCGGTCGCGTGTACTGGGTACACGCACCATGAAAAATGCACGCTTGTGGTACACAGCGTGAGCGCGGCATCGTTGCAGGTAGTCAAAGACGCGACTGCTCGAGGGTTCATATTTCAATTATGCACATTCAAAAATATGAATTTTCCGAAGTTTTTTTTTCAAATAATTTGTCACGGTGTACATAAAACAACATAAAACTAATTTTTATGCATTGTGGTTAACAGATGACAAAGAAAACGTCGAGATCCATGGAATGAAGACAGATGCCGAAGTTGAAAGCGCGTGCACAAATCCAAGTTGTCATCAGAAAATTGGGAAATATCAAAATGCTCTAGACATTCTTCATGATCAAATTGACGCACTTAATGAGAAATGTGATCGTGCACTTAATTATGTTACATTGTCGGATGATAAATGTAATTACTTTACAGGCATATCCAATAGAGTTGTCTTACGTAGGCTATTCACCTATCTCGAAGATTCGCTCGATACTCCAAAGTGCCCAAATTTTTCAAAAGAGCAGGTGTTCGTCATGACAATGACAAAAATGAGATTGGGTACACAATTTAAAACATTTGCTTATGATTACGGTGTTTGTCCAAATACTATAAGCAAATATTTCTACAGAAGGCTGTACATTATGGATGACTGTTTGAAATACGCTATTCAACCCTCAGTTAAACATATTTTACTGGAGCATACACCGAAAACATTCAAGAAAATATTTGGCCAAAAGAGAGTGTTCATAATCGACTGCTTTGAAGTCCGGTGCCAGGCATCTGGTAATTTGAAAGCCGCCAACTGCCATTTCAGTGGATATAAAAGAACCCACACGGTGAAATTCGCTATAGCCGGTCACCCGGACGGAACTATCGCTTTTGTATCCAAAGGATATGGAGGGCGGTGCTCAGATCGCTATATTACTGAAAACTGTGGATTCTTGGAAATTTTGGAAATTGGCGATGTTGTACTTGCAGATAAAGGATTCGATATTCATGGTGTGTATTTTTTATACTCGGTGTGTGTGTGTGTGTGTGTGTGTGTGTGTGTGTGTGTGTGTGTGTTGTGTTGTGTTGTGTGTGTGTGATATGAAACAAAAAAAAAATGCTACTACAAAAAATTATCTGATCCATATTCAACTGTTTTTTTTTTTAATTTTACAGATTTGATACAAGCACGAGGAGCTTCTCTAAACATCCCTTCATTCCTTTCCACCAGTAGACAGCTGTCTCCGCGAGAAATTGAAACAAATAAGCAAATTACATCACTGCGTGTTCATATTGAACGTCAAATCCGCTTGGTGAGAGCGAAGTATAAAGAAGCTGGAGATTTTATCTCCGTTGATTCCATGACTCGGTTCCAAAATGGGCTGAATGCAGTAGATTTAATTGTAAGAGTTGCTTGTATTTTAGCTAATTTTAATAAGAGTATAATACCAGGTTGACGGAAGTGTTTTAATATAACTTATCAAGCTAAATACATGAATAATTGAACCATAAGACTAGTTTTTGTTTAAAACACGTGAAAAACAATTTCCGAGCAGCTCAGGAAGAATTATTCTTTCAAAATATAATTTTGCACCAGCAGTGCACTGATTCCATAACAATTCATCCCTAGGAACCCGGATGGCGATATACTCCGTACTGGACCAAACAAGAAACACACCATAATCCGCTCCTGATGTGAAAATTTGAGTTTGCACTTGAAAATAGTAATCGTGGGTTTCAACCATTTCCAAGGCATGTGGTACGTCATTATGGCGTATGAAAGGACTATCAACTGTGGTAAGGTCTGCAATTCTTAGCTGGCGATTCAAGTGGCATTTGGTACTCAGCCTATAAGGACATTTAATCTCAATGGTACATTTCCCACAACATGAGCAATGAACGATGCTGTCGGGAGTAGCAGCTATATAGGGCTGATCATGGTATATGAGCATGCCACAATCAGTTTGAATAACCACGTCGGTATGATTTTTGAAGATTTCCTTTAGTTTGCGTTTGGCCTGCTCTTCATTTTGTTTTCCATACGATGTAGCGACGGAGGTGAACTGGGTGTCTTGAGGATAGCAAATTTTTCGGAGCAATGTTTGTTTCTCAGGAGGTGCATCAACTGAGGTTTTGAGGCACTGTTTCATTACTGATGCTGTTATACGTCCAGTACGCACCCAATACCATAAGACGCAATCAGATTGCGCTCGTGTTCGTTCTTCAATCATTCGAATTTCTTCGTATGTAACTTGAATGTGGACTCCGGATGCCACTGCTCTAACCGCTTGTAATTCCATCTCTTCATACTCAGTTTTGAACAACTGCTGTAACAAAAGATTTTTGTTCAATAATACCGCGTCTGGAACTTCTTTGATTTTGCAGTCTGTGCAGGCTAACTGTCGACCGTCGCAGTAGTGCCGTATAATTGCAGCATCTGATCCTATTTGGTTCAGCGATCTCATAAACTTCTTGAAGTCATCCAGTGATTTTTGAGGAAATTTACTGTCAATAAATTTGGATGTCTTCAATCCATAGTCTATATCTTCTACTGGCTTGTGCAGGTCTTCTCTTATTTTCTTGACGCCAGGCCTCATCCAATATGCGGGCACGTCTGTTACAGTCACCTAGAATGGATTGTAATTTCCAAGCAGACATTAACTCTCAGACGACAGTGCTTGAAAAATCAATCTATACACTGCTCCACTCGCATAACAGTCCCATTTGTTAAAAAAAAGCTGTAAAAAACTATAATTGAGAAAACGGCATATGCAGTTTGAAAAACTCGTTTCCATTTTAAAATATGCAAAATCGCCGTAACTTGAAAAATATTTCGATCATTTTGTAACTTTCACAAATTGCTTTGCATCTCAATACACATCTGTGAAAAATATTACGTTTACTACAAAATTGTTTAATTTCGTGTAACTAATAGTTATTTATGCAACGAGTTTCATACAAAATTTTATGCAGTGATTTTTCATTATACAACTCATTTGAGTTGCATAATGTTCATAATGAACATTATGCAACTATTTTCTATTATACAACTCATTTCAGTTGTATAATGAATTAGTTCGGAAAAATTGGTCATTATGATACCAATATGAGTTATATAAAACAGAAATTGTGATACTGAATTGCATGAAATCTATTACTCGACTGTTAAGCGGATACTTTCAATTTGCGACGCTTATGATTTGGTATTTTTTCACACATTGACATAAACATCCGCAATTTTTATTATGGTTTAAAAAAATGGATTTGGGTGCTATTAATGGATCCTCTCAGCTACCAAAATTTACTTTTGGCATTTATATTTTGTTTTTTTTTTTTAGTAGGAGGTCCACTATAGGTACAGGGTTTATAATAGGGGCCGGCACCCTGCATTGAAAAGGATGACTATTCATAACGTTCACTCAAAAAGGATAAAAAAAAAACAATGGAAATGATATGCGTGTGGAAGCAGTAAAAATAAATATGGATTATCGTCTTACTGTCTGACTCGGAAACTATAGAACCAATTGCCGTAAACATTTGATGAGTTTTTGGGCTTGCTTTTGGGGCCGGAAACGGTTCCTATGGTGGTTTAAGGACAAACGTCTTGAAATCCCGCTTCAACAGTGCATCAGAACTTTAAGACACACAAATCTCAAGAACCAAGCTTCAAACAACAGTGCATTTTATTATTCAGTTCTTGCTCACTTGTAATCAGCTTAAATAAGAAGCTCAGGTGCGCTGATTTTGTTTACGAAGAGATTTATGCTTTCAAAATCGGGAGTAGGTGCCAAAGTCGGCCATTGTGGCGACCATTTTGGGATTCTAACAAGTCTGTCCTTAAAACCTCTCCCCTTTAGAAAAGAGGAATTCCATTCCCCAGAAAACCATTTCCCAGAAAAAAGCTATGTAATGGTTTTCAAGGGGAATGGTTTTAAGGAGAATGATATAGAATCGTTCAACAGGATCGCAACAAAATCTGTGCGATGCTGCAATAGGCTAAACAACTATCAAATTTGAAACGACAATACAATGTTTGCCGTGTCAGCTAGTAATTGATCAAAACTTAAGAACCAAGAATCTACACTAATTTGATTACCTTTTGAATGTGGTTCATATGATGAAGATTTGCCAGTCCATATAACACCGTGCTTACGTGTGAGCATGTTTCACTTAGTCCAATCACGCACGTACAGTGTGCTGATACGATCGTTCCATTCTCATGGATTATAATCCAGGGGTTCAGAAGAGCTTTATCCATTTTCATGGAATGTGCTACCTAAATTTCGTTTTAAGTTATATTATTTAATAGTTCAAATATAAGCTTAAAGAACCTACCTTCCCCTTCACCACATAATGTTCCTTCAACTTCCGCCCTGTAACATCATTCAAATAACCATCCATAAATTTCTTATAAGCTTCCAGACTTCGGGTATTAGAGAAATGGTTCCCGGTGAACGGAGAACGATGTTGTGATAAATAATTAACCACATGACCGGTCGATACATTATCTGGGATTTCGGTGCGGTTGACGCGGAGAGAATACGGATCAACATAACCGATTTTGGCAATTTTCTCTATATACCGATCACGAACATTCGAATCGAGAGAAATTGCATAAGCTGATATTAAACCTCGGTTTTGGAGCTCGTTTATTGAAGGAACGGACATTGTATTATCAAATTATGAAGATACTATCTATAATAAGCACGAATTTCATTCAAATCAAATTCAAAACCAAAATGAAAAACCACGATCAGCACGATTTCACATTCAGATCAAATTCAAATTTGAATATGAAAACAATCAGCTGTCAGACAATTTGAATCTCGCCAGACAAATATCCCGCCCTAGTTGCCCGCGCAGTACTGTCAAAATGACCTGAGAATTGTCAATCATTTTGAGGTTAGGTTTTTTGGTGTAATAAAGAATTGCGCGCAATTTGCCTTTCACTGTTGGCTCTGTCAAACGATGACCGCCGCCGCGACGCTGGACTTCGTTGCCATGCGCACGACGACCAACAGCAAGCAAACGTGTAGGGTTGCCAGACAGTATTGCAATAAAAACATTGATTTATTTCACAAAATTTTGAATTCAAGATTGTGACAAAACTATGAAAGATACAATGTTGCACCAAAGGACAGTTTGGTAGCGTATCAAAAAATGAATGTTTTGTAGAAGAACATTTCTCACATTTATCACGTTTTTCACGAGTAAACTATCAAAAAACGTGAAAAGGGGGTACATTTTTAGGCACTTTTTACATAAAAGTCAAAATTTCTGCACTGAAATGACTTTTTATCAATTACCTGTCCAAAGAGCATTAAAAGACAAAGCTTTAGGCTTTCTATCCATGCGCTAAGATTGATTATACGGTTCATAGTTTCTGAGTTAGAGATGTTTAAAGATGGGGTAGATTAATAACACTAATTTTTGAATAACTCACTTAGCAGTGATTTCCGACCCTACCTGTAGAACAATTTTTTGCTGCAAATATGGTCTACTTTCACCTCCTTTCGGGTGTAACACGAATTACCAGTCACCCTGTATATAAAAATGAGTTTGAAGTTCCTTTGAGGCAACAAAACTCAATAACGGATGAAGCGATCAGCATGACTCTTGCACGGTTCGGTTCGTATTCATGGTGGCTGTGTTTATATGTATAAAAAGTTACGAAAATCAACTCCAAAAGTTAGAAAATTGATAAAGTACTGATTTTTATGAACTGGGAAGAAAATCAACATGATCGAAATCAAACCAATCTAGAGTGCGGTGCTTAAATTAGCTCAAAAGCTGTCAAACCACTACAAGATTGGCAAGACAGAGTTTGCCGGGACAGCTAGTAATACAATAAAAACATGTTGAATAATGTTTTACTGAAGTTTTGATACATCACATACAGATTCTTTTCTATTTATAGATCCAATTGAACAAAGGTTACCTAAAAAGTTTCTTAAACGTTTCTTCAATGTGATTGTATCAATAAATTTGCAAAAGTGAACTAACTTCTTTTTTTTTCGTTTGTTTGCAACCTGAAATGACTCTATCTTCCTACAACACCATATTTCAATCACTTTTTTATGAAACACCCAACATTGACAATATACGAAGTCAAGACCTATAAATTCGTAGTCGTCTGCATCCGCACTGCTCCAATCAGGATCACATGAGGCACATGTTTTATATGCTTAAGGCGAAACTGGAGGCATTTCCTCACTTTTTGTTTTTTTTTTTTATTTTTTATTAAATAACGAAGCAATATTTTCGGCTGTCATACACAGTCAGAGGAAGGATCATGGTATCTCTTGATTTTTTTTTTCAGGTGGAAACCTTTTTTCAGTTTTAAGGAAATCATTTTTGAATAAAAATTCAAAAATATATGTTTTTTTTTAAATTGGTAAAAGTTTCACACCTGAAAAAAAATCCAGAAGATAGCTCATCCCTTCCTCTTACTGTGTTCCTTCCTTTAAGTCGAATACGCTATCGTATATGCGTTGCTTAAACGTTGCTTAAGTGTGTCTATTCGACTAATCGTCTACAGGTTGATCAATACCTGTATAATCGTAACCGCAACGTTTATTTAGGTTGGAACTCTTCAGTGAGCTTTGTTTATCATCAACTTTGGTGGAGATAAATTATAGTTGAATAATTACATCTGTGGTGCTGCACTGTGAAATAGACAACTCTTGAGAACATTATGCCAACTCGTATGACTAAGTAAATGTCTCGGGTTGTTTTTTTAATTGCTCCCGCTTTATATCGGAATATGTGTTGAGTGTTACGACAGTGTATTCTTGGTGGAAAAAGAATATTCAAACTGTTTTAAACCGTTCCGCGAAGTGATCCGGTGGAAAAACTAATTGATAGTGCCAACATCGGTGCCAACTAAAACAGCCGCTGAAGCTGCTGCTGCTTTTGGTGTTAAAGTCGACAGTCTCGCTTCTGGTGGAGAAAAGGTGAGCCAGAATATTGTTCAGTATAATTCAGAAAGTGTTTAAAGCTGATGCTGCTGGACGTTTATTTGAAGTGCAAATCTGTGCTGCCGTGGATGCACATGTTAGGCTACTAATCATCTATCATGTTTACAAAAGTGAACATGATGAACAGCAGCAACTAAGTGACGCTTTTACACTACTGTTCAACGATGTTGTTTAAAAGTTTAACATTATTCCAAAGAACGCTAATTTCATTATACTGTTCAACGATATTAGGGCAGCTGAATATGGTAACTAAGCAAGTGTTATTACACTTTGTTTAAGCTACTTGTTCCATTGTGTATCATAAGTGGAATAACGGCATCTTACGTGGTGGGAGCAGCTAGTGTTCAATCATTATTACAACACTATTAAGCGATTGATGGAGAGTTTTAAACAACTTTTTTTAAACTACTGTTCGATTAGTTGTTCAATTGGGAGAAATATGTTGAACAAAAGTGCTGTTTTCGCTGTATGCAAAATTTATTCAAAACTTTGTTTAACACATACACTTGTTCAACTGCCGGCGCTCTTGTAGAGCTCCTGATAAACAGACACGTTTATTATTGACTCCTAATTGTTTCTTGGTGGAGTACTGTTGAGCACCAGTCCAAGAATTTTGATTTGCATTATTTTGGTATCTTTATAAAAATGGTGCTTCTATTTTGCTTCGTTCTTGAGTAAGACAATATGTGTATCGAACGCTTGCTCATTGTTCACAAAATTGGACATAACTCAGAAACGTGATATAATGCATCCCTAAAATTTCAGAGACTTAAGCTTGTATTTTGTTTTAAATTGCACGTTTGGGTAAGGTCTTTTCGGCTTCCCTTTATTTTTATTATAATTATTTTTTATGTATTGTCAAAAGCTTCGTGTAAAACTATTTGTTGCAATTTCTCATCGTAATAGGCTGTTTTACCTCACTCAAATCTCACAGGAGAAGGCCTACTGTCCCACACCAAATTAACAGTGCTGTAATGGTTCATTACAGCACTGATTTGCGTTGCGTAATGAACCATTACAGCACTGTTTTGTTGAAGCTTTCTGGATGGAGTTTTGAAAAATAGTAACAACTGCACAGTATAACCTATTATGGTCAGATTGTCTTAAACATTGGCTATGAACATCAGTGTGCAGTTTGATGAAAAAGTTTTGTTGAAAACTATCCTCAAGGGTAATTTATGAAATTGCAAAAAACGTTGTACGCAACTCGGTGCAGAGCTCGATTTTCCCAGCACTCGTCGTAATTATCCAACTCGATTTTTTGGGCACATATCCAAGCATCCCAGCACCCTGCATTTTTGCATATTCGCTAAACAGTTGAACCCTTTTTTAGAAAATGAGATGCGACTACCTAAATAGAATTTTTAATTACAGTAAGGACCCGGTTTTGTCAGCCCTATTTCGCGACAAACTTTTTGCTCTCTTTATCTTACAGCCAAATTTTAATGAAATTATTTATGTTTATGATCAACCTACACCTGAGATGTAGAACATACAGGGACAAAAAGTCTTTAAGGACAAGGTATTTGTAGTACATAGCTCAAAATTTCTAGAGCACCGTTTTTTAGAACCGTTGAACCGATTTGGATGAAAATGCATCACGCTAATTGCTCAGTGGTTGTCCAAATACCTTGTCCTTAAACTGTTTAAGTTTTTGCAGAGAGCGAAACATGTGTTCCGAAAAGGGGCTGACAAAATCGGGCCACTTATGTAAATGGATTCAGAAGCGTTTCAGGGAATATCAGGGTGCTTGAGGAGGCTGCAAGAGATTTTCGTTGGCATTTCAGGAATTTTCAGAGGATTTTCAGTGGGTTGCAGAGGCGTTTTCAAGGGTTTCGAAAAGTCTCAGCTACAGGGGGTTCGTGGGTATTTCATGGGAATTTCAGACGCAATGCAGAAGGTGCAGGAGTTTTGGAGGGTTTTTAGAAGCATTTCAGGAAGCTCTAAAGAACTTACATCGAGTTTCGGAGGCGTTACAGGGGCGTTTGAGGAGAGTTTGTGATACGTTACAGAAGGTTCAAGGAGGTTTCATAAGGTTGCATGAGATTTTCGGATTAATTTCAAGAAGTTGCAGAGGTTTTTCAGCGTGTTTCGTTGCATTTTCGGGGGGTTCGGAGGATTTCAGGTGCGTTACAAGGGGTTAAAGGGGCTTGCAAAAGGGGTTTTAGGAAGTTTCAGAGGATTTCAGCGTTTTTCAAAGGCGTTCCCAAGTAACACCTTTGTCACAGAAGAGTCATGACGGCGCAGGTTTTTGTTGTGCAGATGTCATTGTGACTTACTTCTAACAAACAAATACTTACTTGTCACAGTCACAGTCACTTCTGCGCAACAAAAACATGCACCGCCGTGACTCTTCTGTGTCAAGTGTGTTACTTGGGTTACGTGGGTCCAGGACGATATTTTTTCAAGTTCTGTGAGTCTTCAAGCAATTTTCCTTTAAAAAGTAAAATACCTCTTAACACTTAAACTACCGAGGGGGTAAAAACTCCCGCGAACTACCAAGGGTCCAAAAAAAGTCGGAAGTCCAACTTTGACAAGGCATTTCTCGGCCGTTTTCCAACCGATTTCAAAACTTTTTTTTGCGATGGAACCGGACAGGTTTCAAGATCATCGTCCATTTAAAAAAATATAAAATAGATGCGTCTACCCAAAGTTATTAAGCAAAAGGCACTTCCTAGTTTTTTTGAGAGCGCATTTTTAGCGCACATTGATCAATAAAATATAATTTAAAGCGATGACATATGGTTTTTTCGACTCTTAATCATGCGTACAGCTGGAGTGAACATGTTTATGCAAAATTAGTGATTTTTCAGTACACTGATATTTTACCTTCCTCAAAAAACTGCTAAAATACCCTATTTTTCACATAAAATAAGCAATAAATCAAAATTCAAAGCGATGACATATAGTTTTTTTGGTCTTAAATTGTTCGTAGAATTGTACTCGACATTTTTGATGGACAATGAAAATGTTCTAATTACATTCTTATTTTGTTTTACCCGGAAAACTACGAAAATTCCATACTTTTTACACAAAGTAGTCAACAAAACTAAATTTAAAACGATAACATGTAGTTTTTTAGCTTTGAAATGTTCGTAGCAGTTTGGCGGACATACTTGAAGAATAATAGTGATGTTTTCATTACACTCAAATTTTGATTCACTCAAAAATCAACGAAAGTACCACATTTTTCACGCAAAGTGGTTAACAAAAATAATGGCTTACATTGCAAAGTAGTTTTTTACCTTTAAATTATTCGTGAAAGCGTACTGGGTGTTCTTGATGAGTAATAGTGACGTTTTCATGACACACTTAATTTATTTTACTCGAAAAGCTACAAAAATATTATAATTTTTTATACAAAACAGTCAATAAAACAAAATTTAAAGCCATAACATGTAGTTGTGTGGTCTTAAATTTTCCGTTACAATGTACTGAACCTGTTTTTGATAAAATGTTGATGTTTACATTACACTAATATTTTGTTTTATAAAAAAATGTACAAAAATACCACAAAAAAGCGAATAAGCTAAAATTTAATGCAATGATATGTAGTTTTTCAACTTTGAATATATCGTAGTAGTTTAGTGGATTCATTCGAACAACCTTAGTGATGGTTTTTTACACTCATATTTTATACCACTCAAAATACTATGAAAATACCACATTTTGCACACAAAGTAGTCAGCAAATGAAAATTAAAGTCAATGCATTATAGTTTTATTTTGACATGAAATTATTTGTAAAAAAGTACTAGACTTGTTTGATAAACAATAGTGATCTTTCAATTACACTCGTTGTTTTCGAAATTTGTTTATAAAAAATCAAAAACAACTCAAATAAAGAGAACTTACTATGCGCAGCATATAGTCACATGTTGATGTACCGTAAAAAAAATACACAGATAATTATTTTTGATAGCTAAAAGCACTGAGATTTTCACTCAGGTGGAGTACTGACTCAATTTGTTATTTATAATTTTATAAAATTCTTTATGTTTTGATACAATAAATTAACCTTACATGTTTCATACGGCTTTTCCCATCATGCTGATACTCTTTGCGTTGCAATCTGTAATATTTTTTGGGATTGAATATTTTTTTTCAGAGCACTATCAAAGTTTCCCCAAAATGAAAATGTGATTCTCGCTCATATGAAAAAATAATATTGATCACCCAAAACAATTAAAACTGTCCAATCCTTGCATTGCAATTATAACTGAGACCCCAGTACTTATTTTAAAATTATTAAATCAGGAAAAATACATGGAATAATATTAGGGAAATTTGCTGAAAAACTATCAAAGCTACCCCGTTTTACGGTATTGCATCAGAAACTCTTCTATATACATTTGTTTTTCAGAAATTTCCCAAAAGGTGCATTTATATTTTATGATATCTTTCAAAGATTCTTTCAAAATATTTTATCGTGGGTTCTTTTCGAAAATCTTTCAAAAATATTCCAGAGATTCATTCAGGGATATTTTCAAAAACATCAAGGATTCATGTGGAGTTTATCTAGGGGTTCTATTTCTCGAGGAATTCTTTTAGAAAACTTTTGAAATGTTTCCGTGTATTATTCCTTTGGGTTTTCATCAGAAATTCCTCTAGCGATTGCTTGATAAATTTCTTCAAGGACTCATTTAGAATATTTTCATATTTTTTCAGGAAACTCTTATTTTTTTTCCTGGAGCTTTTTCGAAGTTTTTTTTTGGCTTTCTCCAGTTCTCTCAAGTTTCCATCCTAGTTCCAATGTAAAGTGTTTTTCTTTTATTTGCTCCCATTAATAGTTCCTTCCGTGGTTTTTCCGATAGTTTTGGAGATTTCCGATAATTACTTCTGGAATTTCTGCCAAAGAGTTTTCCGATATTTCTCCTGAATTTCTTCGCTGGTTTTCATCCGGAGTTTCTCCCGGGATTTCTCTTAGAAATTTTCAGAGTTCTTTCATGAATTTTTTAAATTTTTCCTACCAGAAATTTTTTCCTAGATTTCCCAGTTCTTCTCAGGATTTCTTCCGAAGTTTCTCTCGCGTTCCTCATTGCATAATTTCTCGCAAAAATCACGTGGATTCATTCCAACATGTCTCCGGTTATTTACAACAATGAATTTTGTAGGTGATCTCAGGCAGGAGGTTTTCCTAGAAACACTTCTAAAAAAAAGTACGATTTTCATACAAAATGCTTAAGTTTGAAGCTCTGTACTTCAGCTTCTAGAGCACAAACTCCGAGAGTAATCTCAGGTGAAACTTAAAAAAACTCTCGCAAGAACCTTTATAAAATATCCCGGATGTAACTTCTGTAGAAATCCAGGGAGAAACTTCAGAAGAAATTTCTTAAAACTTCGGGAGAAATCCCAGAAGCAATTCCTTCAGAAAACTCGTGAAAAACACCTTTAAAATCCGGGAGAAGCACTCAGTTGAAATCCCAGCAATAGTTTCTATAGAAACCTTAGAAATCCCGGGAAAATCTCATGGAGAAGTAACAAGAGGAATACCGGAAGAAATCACGGGAAACCTTCAAAAGAAATTCCGAGAGAAACTCTAAGAGAAATTCTACGACAACATCTGATGTATATTCCTGGAGAAAAGAGAATAAATTCCACGAAAATTTGTTTGGGCAAAACGCAGGAGGAAAAATCCAACGAGAGACTCTGAGAGCAAATATGGGAAAACCTCTGGAAGAAAATCTATAGGATTCTCATAAAAACCTTCAGAAGACAATATTTGGATTTCAAAAATCCTGCAATATTCTCCAGGAATTTTTCCGGAAAGAACTGTTTGAATCTAGGGTAAAAACGTCGATAGGAATACGAAAGAGTATCCGAGAGGAATTTGAAAAAGAATCCCAAGAAACAGGAATGAAAGAAGGCTGAAAATCTCTCTAATAAAGACACATAACCTAACCTTAACTTTGGAAACCAGTTAAATTCGTATTTTTTTCATTTTCACGGGATTTCCGTTTATTTTTTGGTGATTGCTACTGCATGTTCAGGAGACGCAAATGGACTCAAATAAAAACAAAAATCCCTGGTGAATTCTCGGTTTGCCTTGTATTTTTTTCAAGTAGTAGATAACCTGAAACTGGTACAAAAAAGTCAGTAATAGAAATCTGCATGTGTTTGTATTGCATTTTGTGTTATTGGCGATTTTGTGTGAAAAATATGGCACATTCGTGATTTTTTAGTAAAACGAAACGTGGATGTGATGTGAACATCAAAATTTTATCAAATATATGTCTTGTACATTCCAAAGGAAAATTTTAAGACTAACAACTACATGTCATTGCTTTAAATTTTGTTTTATTGACTATTTTGTAAGAAATTTATGGTATTTTAAAAACTTGTTTGGTAAAATGAATTAAGAGTGTCATGATGGCGGTTTTATTTTTCAACGTTCATCATTTCACGAAAAAATTCAAGCCAAAAAAACCAGAATGCATTGCCTTATATTTTTGTTTGTTGACTACTTTGTGTGCAAAATATGGTATTTTCCAAGTATTCCGAGTGAAATAAAATATGAGTGTAAAAGAAATTCACTAGGATTGTTCAAATAAATCCACTAAGCTACTACGATAAATTCAAAATTGAATAACAATATCATTACTTTAAATTTTGGCTTATTCGCTTTTTTGTGGTATTTTTGTACATTTTTTACAAAACAAAATATTAGTGTAATGTAAACATCAACATTTTATCAAAAACAGGTCCAGAACATTGTAACGGAAAATTTAAGGCCATACAACTACATGTTATGGCTTTAAATTTTGTTTATTGACTGTTTTGTAAGAAAATTATGATATTTCTGTAGCTTTTCGAGTAAAATAAATTAAGTGTGTCATGAAAACGTCACTACTACTCATCAAGAACGTCCAGTACGCATTCACGAATAATTTAAAGGTAAAATACTACTTTGCATTGCAAGCCATCATTTTTGTTAACCACTTTGCATGAAAAATGTGGTACTTTCGTTGATTTTTGAGTGAATCAAAATTTGAGTGTAATGAAAACATCACTATTATTCTTCAAGTATGTCCGCCAAACTGCTACGAACATTTCAAAGCTAAAAAACTACATGTTATCGTTTTAAATTTAGTTTTGTTGACTACTTTGTGTAAAAAGTATGGAATTTTCGTAGTTTGCCGGGTAAAACAAAATAAGAGTGTAATTAGAACATTTTCACTGTTCATCAAAAATGTCGAGTACAGTCCTACGAACAATTTAAGACCAAAAAAACTATATGTCATCGCTTTGAATTTTAATTTATTGCATATTTTATGTGAAAAATAGGGTATTTTAGCAGTTTTTTTGGTAAGGTAAATTATCAGTGTACTGAAAAATCACTAATTTTGCATAAATATGTTCACTCTAGCTGTACGCATGATTAAGAGTCGAAAAACACGTATGTGATCGCTTTAAATTTTGTTTTATTGATCAATGTGCGCTAAAAATGCGTTCTCAAAAAAACTAGGAAGTGCCTTTTGCTTAATAACTTTGGGTAGACGCATCTATTTTATATTTTTTTAAATGGACGATGATCTTGAAACCTGTCCGGTTCCATCGCAAAAAAAAGTTTTGAAATCGGTTGAAAAACGGCCAAGAAATGCCTTGTCAAAGTTGGACTTCCGACTTTTTTTGGACCCTTGGTAGTTTAGGAGTTAAAGAACCTCTTTTTATTAGATTCTTGGAAAACATGATATGGAACTTTTTTGCGATTTGTGTTTGCATTTTTTTTTTAACTGAAAGTGGTTGGAGTTTACTAGGCGAAGTTCTGGACAGGCAAAAATAAGAAAAGGAATTCGACAGTTCTGATCTTCTCGGCGTTATTTTGATGCAGATGTCCATGGGCGTAGCCAGAGTGGGGCAGGAAAATCACAAGAAATTTCTCCAAGAGAACCATTTCAATCTTATCATAGAATTATGCCAAATAACAAGCTTGGTAGAATGACTAAGTTTTGTAATGTTTTATCATGGAATACGAAAAACATGCCAAATTTACGAATTTTTACTAGTTTTTAGTTCAAACAAACCTGGGATTTCTTTATGAATTCTTTTAAATACATCTTCAAAAATTCCTTCAGGTATTTCTTCAGGAACTTCTCCAGGGATGTTTTCAGGAGTCCCTCAAAGGACTTCTCCATGGATTTCTCCTTTGAAAATTCTTCCGATGCAGCGTTCCGATAGTGATTGTTTCAGGGTTTGTTCCAAGAAATGCTTCACAAATTCCTCCCACGATTCAGAAATTTTTACACATACTTCTGCAAGGATGCATCGCCAAATTTCTCCAGGAATTTTTCCATAGCTTTCTTCAGTGGTTCCATCATGGCATCAGAGATATTTTCAAGAATTCCTCTAGAGATTTTACCACACATTCATCGGGAAGTTTACCCTGAGATATCTTTAGGGGTTTCTCCAGTGATTGTTCCAGTGTTGTTTTTTTAAGTATTCCTCCAGGAATTTCTCTAGGGATTCCCAAAGGAATGGAGATCCTTTTAGGTATTTCTGCAAGTGTTCAGAGATTTCTTCAGGGATTTCTCCATATATTCCTTCAAGATTTCCACTAGAGAATGCTCCAATAATTCAATCTTGAATAATTCAAAGTATTTCAGCAGAAATATCTTCCAGAAACACTTTCAGAAAATTTAATTAATCCGGGATTGCCTTAAAACATTGCACAAAGCATTATTTTGGGAGTCTATCCAAAGATTCCAACATCCAGAAATTCCTCTAGAAATTTCTTCAGGAATTTCTCAAGAAGTTTTTTTCAGAAATTTCTCCTAGAGTTTCTCTAGGGGCTGTCCATAAACCACGTGGTCATTTTTTTGGGACAGCCCCCCCCCCGCGTGGTCATTAGTCCATACAAAAATTTTTGTTTGTCCATACAAAATGGTCTTTGGCCGAACACCCCCCCCCCCCTCATGACCACGTGGTTTATGGACAGTCCCCTAGAGATTATTCCAGAAATTCATCTAACATTTGTTTCAATGGTTCCTCTAGAGCAACCTCCAGGAATTCCTACATTTATCCAAGAATTGCTCCTGGACATCCTTCCGAAATTATGTCAGCAATTCCTCCAGGAAATCCCTTGAGGATTTCTTCAGAAATTTTTCAAGGAAATTCTCCAGATATACCTTCAGAAATTTTAGAGGAATTCCTCCAGGTATTTCTACAGGATTTCTCCAGAGATTCCTCCATGAATTGCTTTAGGGATTTCTCCAGGAAATCCTTCGAAGATTCCCAAGGAAATCCTTCAGAAATTCCTCCAAGGATTCTTCCAAGAAATCTTCTAAGGATTTCTACAGAAATTCTGCCAGGAAAGGTATTTTTCAGGTATTCCTCCAAGAATTCTCCAGAGATTCCTTCATGAATTGCTTCAGGGATTCCTTCGAGGATTTCTCCAGAAATTTCTCTAGAAACTCTTACAGGAATTTCTCAAGGGATTTTTTTTTTCAAAAATTGAAATCCCTCCAGAAATTCATCCAATAATTCTTTCAGGAATTCCTTTTAAGATTCCTCCATGATTTTCTACAGTGATTCCTCCAGCAATTATTATTATTGGCATCAGTGCTGAAAATTTCATTTCGTCATATCTAAATTCAACCACCTACAGCTCATTTTAGAAGCTGAACCTGAGAATATGGTATATGAAAAACTTGTGCGGCTAAACCAGTCCTGCAAGAAAGTCGCGAAAAAAAACCGCTATTTTTCGAATATTTAAGGTAAATGTCACGGACAACCTTTGAAAAATGCCAAATGATATTCACCGTGAATATCATTTGGCATTTTTTGAAGGTAGTCCGTGACATCTATATAAATAAAAATGCAGTGGCATACGTGGGACCGCGTAAAACTCGCAAACGGAACGTCCGATTTGAGTCATCTTTGTTTTGTTCTGTTAGTTTTCACCCAAGGAAGATTTATGAGGCCTAAAACATGGGAAAGTTGAGAGTTTTTGAAAATCGGGTTTTCATACATTTTGAACGGGGACTTGGGCGCTTGGCTAGGGACTTGAAACGTCAAAAAACACAGAAGGCAAGACAAAGTTTGCCGGGGACAGCTAGTTTACCTTGAATATTCGAAAAATAGCGATTTGCACAAGTTTTTCATATATCATATTCTCAGGTTAAGCTTCTAAAATGAGCTGTAGGTGATTGAATTTAGATAACCCAGGATTTTTTTCAGGAATTCCTCCAGGCATTCCTCCAGAGATCCCTCCAGAAATTGCATTAGGGAATCCTCCAGGAATTTCTTCAGGGAATTTTACGGAAATTTCTCCTGGAAATCCTTCGAAGATTCCCCCAAGGATTTTTCGAGTGATTCTAGGGATTTTTTCGGAAATTCTTCTAGGAAATTCTCAAGAAATACCTTCCAGGTATTTTTCAGGGATTCATTCAGGAGTTCCTCCAGGAGTTTCTCCAGAGATTTTCCCGGAGATTCAAACATGAAATCCTTCCTAGATTCCTGCAGGAAATCCTCCTAGGATTCTTCCAGGGAACCCTCCTTGGAATTTCTCAAGAGATTTTTTTCAGAATTTTTTCCAGGAATTCCTTTCAGAGTTCCTCTGAAGATTTTTCTTGGATTTCCTCCAGGGGTTGCTTCAAAAATTCATCCAGGAATTTCACAACTTTCCAAACAATTTTCCCAGGGATGTACGCAGGAATTTCGCCACGATCACCTCATGATTTTTTTTAATTACTCTAAGAATTTCTGGAGGAATTCTTCCAGCAAATAGTATCCGAAGATAATTTAAAAAATGCATAGATGAACCCTAAATTCTTTCAGAAATCCCTTCAGGTGTTTCTTCAGAAATTTACTCTGGGATTTCATTAGAAATTCTTACAACAAGCGAGACGATAAGTCCTTTAGGGATTCTTCCATGCATCACACAAAAAGAGTCACCCAGGCCCCATCCTTTTGGTTCCCTGTTCAATGTTGACTGGTGTGGTCAGTAACGGAGTAGCAACTACGAATTGTACGGTCATTTCATGCTCATGATCTCACGCTAATGACCCATTCGACGTAACGCACTTCGACCTAATCACCCAGCAGTCCAGCACCCTACTGTTACCCTTGAATACGCCCTAAATTACACAAGTTTACAAAATAAAATGAAAGTCGTGAACTTCTGTCAACGACCAAAATTTTTGAAGCACAATTCAATGCTGATTTCGAAACCGACCTTCAAAAAATTTTAAGTGGAACAGTTTTTGAGTTTTAGCCCAATATCGAGTTTTACAACTTTTCAAAATATGTAATTTACTAAAATTCAAATATATTGCGTTTTGTTCAACCAATTTTAAATCTTTTTTCATTAATTGAAAGCTGAATTCAATATCATTCGATCATCTGAATACAGGTTTTGCGTCAGATTGATGAAATTCAAGATATTGGCGAATTTTAGGGACGATCTTCTTAAATTTTAGAAAAATTCCCAAAATTTTTTGAATAAATGTATTTTTTTTAATAAGAAAAAACCAACTTAAAAATTCTTTCTCGACGTTTATTTGACATACCATATGTAGGCGAGTTACAGTAAAAATTTCAACTCAATCAGAGCATTGATTACGGAGAATGAGATGTTTGAAGTGAGCGACTTTGCTTAAAAATAGAACAAAAATCGATTTCAAATCATCAACCTTGTATGGAAAGTCGAAAAAATTTCCGCTCTACTGTAATTTTTTTCTTTCGCGTTTTCGAACTCAGGGCATGATTCTACACCAAAAATGATCATCAGCTTACCGAGTTCAAAAATGCTGTAAACTAGTGTTATCATTGACTCTACTCGTTGATTCTTTCCATGAAACCTTATCCCTTATCTTAAGTATTATAGTGTGTAAGAGTAGAGAAGATTTGAACAGAGCAGAGTAGCGAAGAGGAGACTGGCAGAGATGGGACAAAGAAATGAAATAAAACAAATCAGAGTTGAGTACTGCCTGTAATCGCATAAGTTTGTGGCCGCTCATAAACCGGGGGAGGGGGTGGTTGCATGAGCATGTATGAACCAACGTCTAAGAAGGGAGGGGAATGACCACGTAGTTTATTAGGCTGTCCATAGTACCGAATAGCCTAAAATAGAATTGGAATACTGAAAAAGAGTGTGGTGAGTGTTGCAAAATTGAGTGGAGCAGTGTAAAGAGCTTTGCAATTGAATAGAGCTTAGCTTCCCAAATTTGTTTTGTAGAATAAAGTGAAGTAGAGAAAAGTTGTTTAACCCTAGTACGACATCACCCAGTCAGGCACGAACGTGCACTACACAGAGAGAGGATGAAGGAATAAAGTCAACAAGCGTAAGTTTCAAAAGAAAACAGTGGAGTAGAATAGATTAAAATGAGTAAAGCAAAATTGAACTGAGTGAAGATGGATGAAATAGACAAAAATTGAGTTAAGTTAGAAGAAGTCGTATTAAACAATGTTCTTAGCATACAGTAGAGGTGAGCAGAGAAGAGCATAGAAGAGACGCTGTCACTCACACAATTTAAAGGATGAATTATGAAGAAAGAATGTTTCCATTATATTCCTAAATACTACGTAACCAGATTTGAGCATGCATTCATTCAATGTTTTGTTACTCTGCTTCCTGTCTCCCCGACCATGACGTCTTCGCGGACGTTGTCGTTGGAATTAAATCTGTTTCGTTCGTTCGTTTATTTTTTCTGGTTTTTCCTAAACTCCCCCCCCCCCCTCTTTCCGCAGGCAATCTTCATTTTGCATTTCGTTTGTGTTGTTGTTGTTTTTGCTTCTTAGCCCGGTCACGGCCAAATGCACGAACGAACAAACCAGAACCCGCAGAAGGTTCACTCTCGACGACCGACGACAGAACGTCTCAATCTCAACTTTTGTTGAATTGTTTTTGTTTAGGTTTTTGCTTGCAGGTCTTTGTGTATGATCCGTTGTTGTTCTGTTTCTGCCAGCGGTTCGCAGCATGTACAGCTCAAGTCCTGGCTGGCCAATCGTAAAAATGGCACTTGAGACCGGGAAACGCTGCTACTGTATGTCGTCGTGTCGTTGTCAACGGAAAAAACTAGAGTAGTAAACATTATTTCGCTTGGGTTCCACTAATTTCCTCTCGTTGATGCTAATTATAATTGCATGTTTTTTGCTGCTGTTGTCAAGATTATTGCTATCTTCTGTTTGAATTATAGCTGGGGAAAACTTGTTCACGTGATGATATGCACCCATCTAAAACGCACAAGCCAAAATGGAGACGCATGGTTGTTTATCGCATCTGGTGGTCAATCGAATTCTCCGGCGGACGGTTGTGGAATTCAACAAATAGCTCATTATTGAGGCATGCTTTGAATCCTTGGTCATCTCGGCAGTAACGATTCCATGATTTCATTGCTTTCCAGTAAAACCCCACCCCACGATTCGCACATTAGCACAGTAGTACAAGAAATGCAGTTGTCTGCAGAGCGCAAAACAGACAGGCGAAACAACACTGCAGACTCTCTCTCGTCAGAATTACAACTCCATGGAATGGTATAGCGCGGCCGTGTGGTGGTGGCAAAGGAATACTAACTAGCTTGAGCAGGAACGCGTTCTGCATCTTCAATTTGGTTGACAATGATAATGGCGCGGCAGAGGCAACAACGGTGACAACGACGATGACGACGACGACGCAGACGAAGTTGGTAATGACGACGATGGTTGAGAATAATTCCATCAATTGAGTGAGTCCTCCATTCGAGTGCTCTCTGCAATTGGATACAGTTTAACAAAACTCCTCGGTGAACTGTGTTTTAGACGCGAATATAATTTTTAATTTATTTTCAAAGTTATTGAATTTATATTTAGTACACTGGAACCTTAATTTGCGATCACTTAATTTGAATTTGAAAGTGATTTTCAAATTATCTATTCCAAGAAGCATTACCGTACCTTACCACACCAGTTTTGATAAATGTGATGGTTCCCAATCTTGGGTGACGGGCCACGTGAATTTCTCAAGAACCGAAAGTGAAATAAACCCGATTTTAGATTTGCACGGATTTTTCTTTGTACAAAAAATTGCCATGCATTTTATTTTTGTCAAACGAAAACAAAAAACGGATCGGTCAGTTCAAGCAGCAGTATCACCAATGCCGATTGGAGTTGCAAAGTTCAGTGGTTCCCAATCTACGATCCACGCGAGTTTCTCAAGAACCGAAAGTGTGAGGACAAAATAAAAATTGTGTTTTCGTATTCTGTCAAGGATACCCATTGAACTTACTGGAACGCCTCTTAAACCCCATGAGCCTCCCTTGTATGCCCCATGAAATCGATTAAACCCCCTGAAACCTGCTGGAACACCCCTCAAACTTCCTGGAAAGTCCCTGGAACACTTTGAATACGACTCCTGAAATCCCGTGGAATACATTTGTACCCTCCGAAACCGCATGGAACGCTCGTGAAAACCTATGGAACATCTTATAATCCGTCTAAAGCCCCACGGGGCCTTCTCAAACGCCCCTGGCATTTCCTGGAAATGTCCTGGTGCGCCTCTGCATGATTTAAATAAAAAAAAATAACAAAAAAATATTTAAAAAGCGCACAAAATCGACAAAACACCTCTGAAACCTTGACCAGCATACTTACTTACTTTCAGTCCTCCTGGGCGCACAAAATCGACAAAACACCTCTGAAACCTTGACCAGCATACTTACTTACTTTCAGTCCTCCTGGGCTCCCACGGTGGTGCAGAGGGCCGAATTGAAAGATCTCCATCTTGGGCGATTGCGATCCATCGCCTTGACCTGTGGCCAGGTCAAATTTCTGAATGACTTGCTTGATTTCGTTGTTGAGGCTGCGCCGCCATGAGGCTCTGGGTCTGCCTCTGCTGCGATGTCCTGCTGGGTTCCAATCTAACGCTTGCTTGCAGATTTCGTTTCCGCCACTGCGTAAAGTGTGGCCGACCCATCTCTACTTTCGCTCCCGAATTTCTGTCGCTATCAACTTTTGATGACATCGACAATGGAGCTCCACGTTGGAGATCCAATTGTGAGGCCACCATGCACGAATTATGTACAGGCAGATGCCTGTTGATGAAGACCTGCAGCCGTTGAGCAACACCCCACTGATACACATCAGGTTTCACTGACATATAACAGCACAGATTTCACGTTCGAGTTGAAAATTCGGATTTTAGTGCGTCGACTGATCTGGTTGTTTTATCATACATTTCTTGAACTCGCAAAAGCAGCCCTCGCCTTCTTAATCCGTGCACCTATGTCGATCTTAGTGCCGCTATCGGTCGCCATTTGGCTACCAAGATATTGGAAGCTCTCAACATTCTCCACTGATTGCCCAGCTACCGTAAAGCTGGAAGATCCCACCTCATGCTACCACGGGTCAAGCGATGACAAAGGCACAGTTGTTCTTGTGACTTCAGCTAGATTGAGGAGGTACATCTCGAGCGTCTGTTCACCAACATCCAGCGGCTGAGTATGAAATGCTCCTCCACCGGAAGCTATACCTAGGTGGCAGATAGATAGGGGACCTTAGGCAAACAACCTACTGTTTCCGAAACCCAAAAACCGTTACAGAAACCTTGACCAGACGGCTCCAGAAATCTCTTGGAAACCCCTGGAACCTTTATAAAACCCGCTGTAACACCCTAGAACGTCCCTGTTGACGACGGGGCACTTACTGTAGTGAAGGGAGACGGTATTCGATTCCGCGAGTGCCGATCAACATGCAAGAGAAACGCACTGAATGAACTGTCGACGACCGAAACTATTTATTGATTTTCGGAGGATTGAGTGGTAGATAATTTAAATCGATTGGTCCAAATCGAATGTGGGAGCGATCAACTGGCCTTCCCAGATCCGGTCAAATTCTTTCGCATTCGAAGACGTGACTTAGTCGGATGAGGAAAAGTTGATCGCAATGCATTTATATTTTTTTAAACTCATGCCAAAGTTACTCGCATTCAGAACCATAGCGTGCCAGAGTGGAAAAAGTTTGATCGATTTAGTATGATTTGAGACTCCTCGATTCTAAGTACTAAGTAACTCTTTTCAAAGACTTAAGTTTTCAAATCAAGCTCCAGCCAACTCCTTTCGCATTCGAAGGCTTGGGTAATAGGAGGGATTAGAAAAAGATTAAGTTTCTCAAAGTGCTTTGTAACGAAGGATTTCGAGTAGCAAGTAAATGAGCGTTCTGGTTCTTGTGGGGTACAAGGCAAAACTGCTACCGTCTTTATTGTTCGATCGCCTTTTATACTCTCGTCCAGACATTATTGACATTATTCGCACACTCTATTTACATGTTTTTTCCTGATTCCTACGTAAAGCATATTAATTATATGTGTATCATCCTGAAACTATGCCCACCCTCTTTACATCATTAATTAACTCATGATTCATCAAAATTCTAACTTGTATACAAACAACCCTGCAATAAATCTTTCAAACAAGTTTTCAAACAATTAATCCCTGATCAAAACCTTTTCTGGAACTTCGACCATTACAATACATTGGGGTTGTGTTCTTGGCTTTACATTAGTTGTGAGCATAGATAATTGATTACATCTATCGGTGCATAGGAGCTAACAATTACAAATGGCGTAGCTTGTATTCTAGTTCAATGAATTTCACAATATTGCGTAGTTATATATTGTGTGGGCTCGAACGAGCCCCCAATGCTAAGTGTGACAAGAGCTGAATGAGAGCTCACCTCTCCGCCGTCGATATGCATTCGTCATCGGCGTCCCGCGGCTACGCCAGCGTCGGTCGACAGTCGCCATCTTCATGCTGCACCATTCAGTATCTTTCTACCAGCGAGACAAGACGTGTGTCGGCTCATCGGCTGAGTAATTCCTTTCCGCATTGTTATTCGGAATTGCACATAGTGTGTCGTCTCCGAAAAGCGTTGTACGGCCTTAAGCAGGCCCCGAGGAGCTGGAATGATCGATTCCATTCGTTCGTGACGAACTAGGGTTCAAGCGGTCGAATGTAGACAGTTGCCTGTACCAGTTGAAGTCGAATGGATCCGTCGTCTACCTGCTATTGTACGTGGACGACATCGTCATTGTTTCGGACCGGATGGAGCTGGTGGACCGGATCAAACACCAACTATCACACCAGTTTGAGATGTCCGATATGGGGGAGTTAAAACTCTTCCTTGGTTTGAAAGTGGATCGAGATTTGAGCGGAGGAAGCATGAAAATAAGCCAGCCCAAATATATCGCTGACCTCCTACAGAGATTCGGCATGGTCGACTGCAAGCCGGTAGCGACCCCGATGGAAGCGAACCTGATATTGGAAAAGAAGAAGCAAGAAGAAGGATTAACTACGAAGCCGTACAGGGAGCTCATCGGATGTTTGACGTACCTGGCACTGGCATCAAGACCGGACATCAGTGCTGCGGTGAGTTTCTTCAGCAAGTTCCAGGCCGCACCAACCGATCTCCACTGGTGCCAGCTGAAGCGCATACTGCGATACCTGAAGGGGACCATGCATCTTGGTCTGGTTTACAACCAACGTGGAGAAGATCAGCCGCTAATTGGATACGCCGATGCCGACTGGGGCAACGACCAAGATGACCGCCGATCAATATCCGGCAATGTATTTAAAGTTTATGGAGCTACTGTCTCATGGATGACTCGGAAGCAAGCAACAGTATCACTGTCATCAACAAAGGCCGAGTACATCTCTCTGAGTCAAGCTGCATGTGACGCGATTTGGCTAAAGAATCTGCCTGGCGAACTTGGAGTTGCTCTACATCACCCGATCCCGTTGTTCGAAGACAACCAATCATGTATCCGCATCGCTGAGGAGCCAAGAGACCATAAGCGGACGAATGCATATCGACGGCGGAGAGGTGAGCTCTCATTCAGCTCTTGTCACACTTAGCATTGGGGGCTCGTTCGAGCTCTCCTCGAAGCTTTTTTGCTCTTTTCATAAGCCTATATTATGGAATTTGTCTTAACAAGCACGATAAATTTTCATAAGGTATTCTTAAGGACAAACGTCATGAAATCCCGCTTCAACACAGCATCAGAACTTCAGACGCACAAATCTCAAGAAGCAAGCTTCAAACAACAGTGCATTTTATTATTCTGTTCTTGCTCACTTGTAATAAGCTTAAAATAAGAAGTTCAGGTGCGCTGGTTTCGTTTACGAAGAGATTTGTGCCCTGAAATCGTGAGTAGGTACCAAGATCGGCCATTGTGGCGGCCATTTTGGGATTCTAACAAGTCTGTCCTAAAGACATCCATAATTTTAACTTATAGCAAAAAAAAAAACATAAGGTATTTTGATGAATTTCGTTAGTTTTTTTTCGCTGAGTGAACTTATCGTTATCCAACCGCACCTTTGATGGCCATTTTTTTTAGAGAGAAAGGTGGATGTGTGGGCTCGAACGAGCCCCCAATGCTAAGTGTGACAAGAGCTGAATGAGAGCTCACCTCTCCGCCGTCGATATGCATTCGTCATCGGCGTCCCGCGGCTACGCCAGCGTCGGTCGACAGTCGCCATCTTCATGCTGCACCATTCAGTATCTTTCTACCAGCGAGACAAGACGTGTGTCGGCTCATCGGCTGAGTAATTCCTTTCCGCATTGTTATTCGGAATTGCACATATATCATGCTTATGTGTAAGTGGTTGGTTCTATCCGATTGCGCAACATTATATCCGATGGTGAAATTTCATACCGCGCTTGCGCATTTACGCTGTGAATCCGTGAACATACTTGAATATGATACCGTTTCTAATATGAATTAGAATGATTCATCCCCATGTATGCTTGATCAGCCATCCTCGATGTTGCGCTATCGTAACATATCGTAGACAACGTTGCGTGAAAGGTGGCTCGTTTCCAATGCATACTGATTGATTTTGCATATTGCTATTTACACTGGTTTTCATGAATATGTGACCAACACGATTCACAAAACGTTACCTTTACAATTATTATACAAGCTTTTGTGTCAGATTATTACAAGCGATTTGCTTAATGCTAGATGTAGAAAATGATTGGAATTAGTGTGCTTTAGTTGTTAGAAATTAATGTACTTCACGCGTCGCGTTCGTAACAGTTCCGAAGCTTCACGGAATGCCATGGAACTCTCTGGAACTCCCCTGGAACGCTTCTGGGAGCCCCTGTTACTCCCTGCAACGTCTGGAACACTCCTTCCACGCCACTCAAACCACATAAAACTAAAATCGCCCATGAAACATCGTGTAAAACACCTGGAATGCCCCTGGCACTCTTTGAAACCTCTTCAAACGAACCTCTGAAAACTCCTGGAACATCGCTGGTGCACCCCTGCATGTTTGATTTTGAAAACAAATCGGACAACAGTCAAGTTAACAGTTAAGGTTATGCCAGTGTCCAACAATTGAATGCATTATAAAAAAAGTGATAAAAAATCAAGTATCTATCAATGAAACAGTAATTTTTAACAATGTTAACAGGGACAGCCTCTCAATTCTTGTAAATATGGTGTGACTTTGATACCTGTGGTCGGTTAATCAGCAAAGCTTATTTCATAGCAACAATTTCTTTAATTAATTTGAAGAAATTGTGCAGCGATACAGAATTTTTGATGAAATACACTCCCGATCAAAACTTGTGGGTCACCCCCTCAAAAACATGTCATTTTTAGACCCATATCTCCACCAATTTGCGTCCGACTTCAAAATCCTAGGTCTCATTCGAAAGATAATACATAAATAAAAGTAACTTTAAACATGGTTTAAATGAAAAT
Source organism: Aedes albopictus (assembly GCF_035046485.1). Lineage (NCBI taxonomy): Eukaryota > Metazoa > Arthropoda > Insecta > Diptera > Culicidae > Aedes > Aedes albopictus. Next base: position 42,059,472 of record NC_085138.1, read on the forward strand.
CTTTCAAACATGTTTGTATGTAAACTTAAGCTGAAGTTGTCAAATTTTCTAAAAACTGACAATAAACTTACGGCAGTGTCGCTGGAAATTGGGTCGACCAAATTTTAAGATGAGAGCGGTAATATAACCTATTTTCTATTAGCTTTCAACTGTTTTTTACCGAACTTAGCTAAAAAATCTAGAAAAAAAAATTTATAAAGTAAAATAACTCTTGATGTCATCGACCAATAGTTTTCGGGCAATGACCACGGTCCATACAAATTTAAAAAAAAATTGTATGAACGAAAGACCACGCGGGGGGAAGGGGGTTCAGAATCTCCCAAAAATGACCACGAAGTTTATGGACAGCCCCTTTTACTAGAATCTTTTCCAAATTTGGACCATTTATAGGCAACTAGTTTACCAACTTACAGTAAAAAATTGAGAATTTTTGATGCACTTTTTCGAAAAGTTACGAAGTTAAATAGGGTGACAATGGGTATTATCGGCAGGTTTGTTCTCTTCGTCATGGGTGGTTTTTGTCATCCAAATTGCCTGAAACTTGGCTATATAATTTAGCTTAGTTGGGAAGGATTTGAGACCAACTCTGAGTTCAATAGGTTTCAAAAAACCCCCTTAGACGAAGAGAACAAAACAGCCGAGAATAGGTAATTTCCCCTAGTTAACCATTTTTTGAAAAGTGAAAATTTTGCCTGTCCCGATCATTTTGTCTATCCCCTGTACATCAGCCGTTTAGGGCCCATATAGCCGAGGCGGTAAACGCACGGGTATTCAGCATGACCATGCTGAGGGTGACGGGTTCGATTCCCGGTCGGTCCAGGATCTTTTCGTAAAGGAAATTTCCTTGACTTCCTTGGGCATAGAGTATCTTCGTGCCTGCCACACGATATACACATGCAAAATGGTCATTGGCAGAGAAAGCTCTCAGTTAATAACTGTGGAAGTGCTCATAGAACACTAAGCTGAGAAGCAGGCTTTGTCGTAACGCCAAGAAGAGAGAGAGAGAGAGAGAGAGAGAGAGAGAGAGAGAGAGAGAGAGAGAGAGAGAGAGAGAGAGAGAGAGAGAGAGAGAGAGAGAGAGAGAGAGAGAGAGAGAGAGAGAGAGAGAGAGAGAGAGAGAGAGAGAGAGAGAGAGAGAGAGAGAGAGAGAGAGAGAGAGAGAGAGAGAGAGAGAGAGAGAGAGAGAGAGAGAGAGAGAGAGAGAGAGAGAGATCAGCCGTTTACATTGACCGAGTGTTACTTAACACGTTCGACATCAGCTGAAAAAAAATCAAAATATCGCCAACAGCCCATTTCTCAACAGAATTAAATCACATTGAAACACAAACTAGCACAACACTCTAGTTTTGGAAATATACTTCTGAACATTGTCTTAAACTTCTGGACAAAATCAGGCCGGTCGATCTGGAACAAATCGGGTAAAAAAGGCAAAGATTAATTAACACCCCCATATTTTTTTTCCTAACAAACTAGTTCAATTGGAGTTTGCATATATCGTTGCCTAATTATAGTTGACATAGGCGCCAACTTAGGGGGGGCAAGCAAGAGTTTTATTGCATTCAATGGGGGTTTCAAAGACTTTTTTTTTTGTTTTATTAATGTGTATTTTAACTTAAATGCTAATTCTACACTTAGGTTTCAAAGACGTTCAAAGGTGTTCCAGCGAGTTTCATGACTGTTCCAGGAGTTTTTGAGTGGTTTACAGGGGTTTTCAAAGAATTTCATAACGCTCAGTTCAATTTTCCCAGGGATATTCCCTCCAATTATTTTTTTTTTCTTGTAGTATTTTCATTCGCGATTTACTTTAGCAATTTCAATGGGAATCACATTATCCTAAATTTGTTTTTCTCATACGAGTGTAAGTTTGAACACATCTTGCATTTCAAGAATCTCAAAAAGACCAGTACAATAATAAGAAATAACATTTCAGATTCTATACATAAATTTCTTCAAGACAGTGTTTTTTTTTTTGTTTTTTTTTTATTTCTGTATTTTTTAAACAACTGAATTTTGTTTTAAAAATACTTTAAAAAAAATGAGTTTCAGAAGTTTTCAGGAAACCTCAAACGATCTATTACAAGAATTTTCTAATAACATTACCAACGGTTTCTTCTAAAGTTTTATATGTAAAAGTATTTTCCGGAAGATCTGTAAAAACATTTGCAGTATCCTTCAAACAATCCATAGAGATGGATAAATACCAGGAGGAATTCCCGAAGAAATTTCTACATAAGTTTTTGCAGGAATCTTCGCAAAAATTCCTGCTGGAATTACGGAATAAAATTTTGCTGGGATAACCGGTCCATATGAAAATCCGGGAGACATTTCAACAAGAATGTCCAATGGAATTCATGTAGTATGTATTCCAGGACCAGTTCGTGAAAATCACTGGAAGAATTTCTGAAAGAATATTTGGAGGTTTTTTCTTTTCGCAAAAGTTTCTTAAGGATTGTCTTAAGGTTACCCAAAAAGATCCCTAGAAGGTTTCATGAAGAAACCCCTGAGGAATTTCTGAAGGATCCCATGGAAGGCTTTCAATAAAAGCCATTGGAGCAATTTTGAATAAAATCATTGGCAGATTTTCCAACTGAATATCTAGAGAAATGTATGAAGGTATTCCAAATTTGGAGGAATTGATTAGGATATTCATCAAAGGTTTTTGAGAGGAACTCTAGCAGATATATATGGAGCAACCTCTATAGAACATGGAACAATTTCGGAAGAAATCAATTAAAGGTTTTCTAAGGAAAAGCTTCCTTCTTTCCAATGGAATCCATTAAAAGACTTTCTGAAGGAAACTTTTGTTAAATTACAGAAGAAATGTATGGATGATTTTTGAAAAAAGTATCTGCAAGAATTTTTGAATGGATTTTCAGAGGCATTTTTGAAGGAATCCCTCGAGGGATTTCTACAGAAAACTAAGCAGGATTTTTTATAGGAATCCAAGGAAAAAATAATGAGATAATTCATTGAAGGGTTTAAAAGCAATACTTGAAGTTATTTTTGCAGGAATCTCTAGAAGAATTTCTGGAGGAAACTTTGGAAAATTTCTAAAGAAAATCATTGAAGATTTTCCAGGAGAAACCCAGGGAAAATGTGAAAAATAGAACAATAACAATTTTAGAAGGAATCTGTGGAGGAACTTCTGAAAGTATCCTAAAAGAAAATTTACAAATTTATCACTGAAAGATTTTTTGAAAGAATATCTGCCGAAATTGCTTGACGAAACTAAGAAAGATTATTCAATAAAATCTTAAAAAAGATATCAGGAGAAATCTTTCTACTAATTTCTGAATAAATTCCTAGAGTACTTCCTGAATTTCAATATTGCGAATGAATGTGGAAGAAATTTCTGAGGAGAGTTCATCTAAGAATTTCTCCAGTAAATCTTCCAGATCTTCCTCCAGGAATTGCTGCAAGGATTCCACCAGGATTTCCGCTAAAATTCCTCCAGGAATTTCTTTAGGGATTTTTCTAGGAATTTCTTCACGAATTTCTCCAATGATTCCCTAGAGATTCCTTCAGAAATTCCTTTGAGGATTTCTCCAGGAATTCCCCCAGAATTTTTTTTAGAAACTCTTCCAGGAATTTCTCATCCGATTTTTTTTTCAGATATTTTTTCCTGGGTTCCTCTAGAGATTCCCCCTGAAATTTATTCAGTAATTGTTATAAAAATTCCTCCAGGAATTCCTTCAAGGATTCCTCCAGCAATTCCCAAAGGCATATCATACAGAAATTTCTCCAGGAACTTCTACGGGAAATTCTCTTAGGAAATATCACAAGAATTTATTCAAGAATTTCTCTAGGAATTTATCCAGGAATTGCTCCTGGACAGGTACTCCTCCAGGGATTTCTTAACGAATTTTATCAGGGATTTTTCCATGGATTCCTCCAGGAAATCCTTCGAAGATTCCTCCAGGAAATCCTCTAGGGATTTCTTCAGAAAATATTTCAGGAAATTCTCCAGGAATACCTTCAGGATTTTTTTAGGAAATTCCCCTTGAGATTCCTCTAGAAATTCATCCAATAATTCTTTTAAAAATTCCTCTAGAGATTCCACCAGTAATTACCTCATGGACTCCTCCTGCCATTCCCACACGAATTCCTCTAGGAAATCCTCCGAGTTTTTGTCAAGGAATTTCTCTAGAAACTTCTTCAGGAATTACCCCAGATTTTTTTTCAGATATTCCTTCGAATATTTTTCCATGAATTGCTCCTGGACATCCTTCAGAAATTATGACAGAAATTCCTCTAGAAAATCCTCCAGGTATTTCTCCACGCATTTCTCCTGAGATTTCATCAGGAATAGCTTCAGGGGTTTATAGAGAAATTCCTCCAGAGATTTTCCCAAAGAATTCCCCCAAGAAATCCGTCGAAGATTCCTCCAGTTAATCCTCCAGAAGTTCTTCCAAGGATTCTTCCAGGAAATCCTCTAGGAATACCTTCAGAAATTATTACAGGATACTCTTCAGGAATACCTTTAGGAATTTTACAGGAATTTTTCCAGTTATTCCTCCAGGAATTTCTCCACAAATCTCTTCAAGGAATGCCCCAGGGATTCTTTCAGGAGTTCCTTCGAGGATTTTTCAGGGATTTTTTTTCTGAAATGGAAAAATGATAGATTTCCTCTAGAGATTCCTCCAGCAATTCCCACAGGAATACCTCTAGGAATTTCTTCAGGCATTCCTCCAATTCCAGTAATTTTTCCAGGAACTTCTCCAGGAATACCTCCAAGAAATACCCCAGGAATTTCTTCAGGATTTCCTCCAGGAATTCCTTCTGGACATCCTTCAGAAATTATATAAGCTTTCAGGAATTTCTCCAGAAAATCCTCTAGGGATTTCTTCAGAGATTCTTCCAGGAAATTCTCCAGGAATACTTTCAGGAATTTTTCAGGGATTCCTCCAGACATTTCTCGAGGATTTTCTCCAGGGATTCCTCCAGAGATTCCCCCACGAATATCTCCAGGGATACTCCCAGAGATTCCTCTAGGGATTCCTCCGGAAATTCCCCCAAGGGTTCTTCCAGGATATCCTCCTGGAATTTCTCAAGGGATTTTTTTCAGAAATTTCTCCAGCAATTCCTCCCAGAGTTCCTCTAGAGATTTCTTCAGGAATTCTTCCAGGGATTGCTCCAAGAATTCATCCAAAACATTTCTCCAGAAATTCCGGCTGGGTCTTATTCAAGTATTCCTCCAGGAATTACGCCCGGAATTTGTTCAGAAGTTTTTCCAGCCTCCAGGATTCTCGTTAGAGATTTTCCCAGTAGTTGCTTCAAGGATTCCTACAGAAATCCCTTCTGGGATTTCTCCAAGAATTCCCCCAAGGAATCCTCCAGAAATTTATGTAGAATTTCTTCAAGGATTTCCTCATGAGTGTTGAGCAGATACGTGATAACACAGGAAATCAAACTATCTTGTTCGGAGATTCAAAACGGAATAAATGTATTTTTTGCTCTGCTTGTCAAATAGTATAATCCAAGGCTAACTTGATCTTGCACAACATAATGTATCGTCCAAAACTCCTCCTCAAGATAAAGTTAGATACCTCTAATCTTTATTCTGAAAGACCTTAAAGTTCTCATAACACTACATATTAAAAACGGTACAAACGTCCAATCTTCTGTGCCACAACTACAACCTCACCATCCTTCAAAATCTTCTGAGCTAAATAGTATTGCATATCCTTGACTAGTGATTACTTCTACAGAAACCAAATTTGTGGAAAGTCCGGGTACAATCACAACGTTATTCAGCTCGACATCAACTGGTTGTTCATCAGCACCAACAGCGGGTAGAATTACTCCTCCTACAGCAGTAGTATGCAGCACATCCCCATTTGCCAGAATTACTCGTTGTTTCTTCGTTTTGCGATACCAATCCAAATTGTTCGTGTTTCCTGTCATGTGAGTTGATGCGGCAGAATCAAGGTACCAATGATCACCAGTCTCCTCCTGAAGCGCAGCAAAGCAGATATGACGATCCGAATGAACATCACTTTGAGCTGACCGAGCCGTTTGCGTCCTGTTACCTGCAGTAGTGCTTCTCGAAGTCTTCTCGCGCATAATTTCCAGCTTGTCACAGTCACGAATCAAATGTTCCGGGCTTCCGCATGCGTAACACAACCGCTTGTTCTCGTTTTTCCGAACTGCTTTCACCACCATCGCATTGGAGTCTTCGAATTTGCCCCTTTGAGTACGCCGATCATATTCTTCCAGTAACTTCGTCTTGACAAAATTCATCGTGAAAACCTCCATTCTTCCCTGTATCGCAGCAACCGTGTTTTCGTATGATTCCGGCAGACTGGCAAGTATAAAAGCCGCCTTCATATCCTCATCCATGCGACACCCCGCGTTCTCTATCTTCTCGAAGAGCTGTTCCAAATCCATTAGATATTGACGCAAATCACCTAACTCGGAAAGTTCTGTTTTCGACAATTTCTTGATCAGAACAACTTTGCCCACCGATGAGTCCTTGATGTAATAGGTCCGTAGTCTATTCCAAGCATCCTTAGCAGTTACTGCGTCCTGAATCAACCGCAACTGGGCGCCTTCAGCTAGAAAACCGATCGTCTGCAGAGCCAGTTCATTCTTCGTTTTCCATTCCGATGACCCAACCTCCACCACGTCCACCACGTATTGCCATAGCCCTTCACGCGTTAAAACTTGCCGTGCACGCAACTTCCACGTTTCGTAGTTGTCGTAGCCGAGCCTTTGGAAACCCATTTTCGTAAAATCCATGCTTCTGGATGCTGGATCAAATCGCAGTTACTACATATTACTCAATACTTTCACTAACAAGATTCAACATTCTAGCACTATTTTCGATTCCCTGCTATTCTGGGCACCATAACCTGTTGAGCAGATACGTGATAACGCAGGAAATCAAACTATCTTGTTCGGAGATTCAAACGGAATAAATGTATTTTTCGCTCTGCTTGTCAAATAGTATAATCCAAGGCTAACTTGATCTTGCACAACATAATAGTCCTGTTCAACGACGTAGGTTGAACTTGCTCGAAGTTGCTGCATCCCGCTCTAACCCGTTTGATGACAGATGGGTAAGAGCAAGATGCAGCAACTTCGAGCAAGTTCAACCTGCGTCGTTGAACAGGGCTAATGTATCGTCCAACAATGAGATCTCTTCAGAAATTTCTCTAAGTATTCCTCCCTTAATTTATACAGGAATTCCTCCAGGGATTCCACCGCGAATTCCTCCAAGAATTTTACAGGGCTTCCTTCAGGCATTCCTGTAGGAATTGCAACAGGGATTCATCCAGGTTTTTCTTCAGGGATTTCTCCGGGAATTCCTTAAGTGAATTCTTCAGAAATTGCTCTCAGGTTCTCTTCAAAAATTCATTCAGGAGTTCCTTCGGAAATTTCAAAAATCCTTCAAGCATCTTTTCAGGGATGTACCCAAGAACTTTTTCAGAAAGAACTTTTTATGTGTTGTTTTTTTAAATTACTTCAAGAATTTGTGAAGGCATTCCTCCGGCGAATAATATTGGAAGATAATTTAAAAGGAATGCATACAGGAACCAGGCTGTTCTAGGTTAGTTGTCAAAACAGTTTGTTATTTTCAAAAGATTTCAGCTATAATTTCTTATGAATATCACTAGTTTACAGCATTTTTGAACTCGGTAAGCTGATGATCATTTTTGGTGTAGAATCATACCCTGAGTTCGAAAACGCGAAGGAAAAAAATTACAGTAGAGCGGAAAATTTTTCGACTTTCCATACAAGGTTGATGATTTGAAATCGATTTTTGTTCTATTTTTAAGCAACGTCGCTCACTTCACACACCTCATTCTCCGTAATCAATGCTCCGATTGAGCTGAATTTTTTACTGTAACTCGCCTACATATGATATGTCAAATAAACGTCGAGAACGAATTTTTAAGTTGGTTTTTTCTCATTGAAAAAAATACATTTCTTCAAAAAAATTAGGGAATTTTGCTAAAATTTAAGAAGATCGTCCCTAAAACTCGACAATATCTTGAATTTCATCAATCTGACGCAAAACCTGTATTCAGATGACCGAATGGTATTGTATTCAGCTTTTAATTTATGGAAAAAGATTTAAAATTGGTTGAACAAAACGCAATATATTTAAATTTTAGTAAATTACATATTTTGAAAAGTTGCAAAACTCGATATTGAGCTAAATCTCAAAAACTGTTCTACTTTAAATTTTTTGAAGGTCGGTTTCGAAATCAGCACTAAATTGTGCTTCAAAAATTTTGGTCGTTGACAGAAGTTCACGACTTTCGTTTTATTTTGTAAACTTGTGTATTTTGCAGACTTTACCAATATAAAATCAGAGCAAAATAATGCACGAGTGAATAAAATCCTTAGTCTTCCAGAAAATGGTCATCGCTGCCAGCATCACGTTGATTTGTGTAGATCAGGCGAGCTTTTTTTTAACATATTGAACAAAACACAACAGCGTGAGAGCTGAAGGATTGAAATAATGCTTTAAAAGAATATAATGTTGATATACTCAATTTCATCGTGCTGCGCTTAGTTATAAAAGCTAGTAGGTACAAATTTGCTAAGGATGCTTGACCACCAACCCAACCCCCCCCCCCCCCCCCCCCCCCCGACCAAAAAGCTGGCTACGCCCTTGCCTCAGAAGTAGCCTCAACACGTTTCCTCGTAAGAATGTTTAGGAATGTTTAGAAAGAAACTTTCACTTAAATAATAAGAGCATATTGCTGGGCTAAAATGTTCCAGAAATATATTTTTTTTGGGAATTTTTCCAGACTTCCTGAATAATTTTTCCGATTTTTCCGACTTCCAACCAATTTTCCTCAACAGTGAAAAATGTTGTGGAAAACAATTTTCGTTTTGTTTTTTTGGATTGCTGAGAAAATTTGCTTACGATTTCACAAAAAAAAAAACAATGTGTCTACGATGCTTTGTTCTTAAGTTATGATTTTTCAAAGAAAACGGGTTATATAGCACATCAGGACAATTTCCACAAAATTGGTCATACGCAGATCGGAACGGAGAAAAACCACATCTTGAAATTTTCACAGAATATAGCTTATGTAATTTCGTTCCAATAGTTTTTTTTTTTTGAGAATTTTTCCGGACTCCCTAAATCGTTTTTCCGACTTTTCCAACCGATTTTCCTCAACTGTGGAAAATTTTGTGGGAAACAATTTTCATTTCTTTTTTTTTTTTTGTCTTTATTAAAGCGATTTTCAGCCCTGGGCTGGTTCATCTCTATTATTTATTTATTTATTTATTTTTTTTTCCAATTGCTGAGAAAATTTGCTTATGCTTCACATAAAAAAATGTGTTTAAGATGCTTCGTTCTTGAGCTATGATTTTTCAAAGTAGGTGGTATCTGTGGAAAATTTTTCCACTGGAATTTTCCAGAAAATCAGGCGATTCTGATTTTTTTTCAATTTACTTTTAAAAAATCATTAAATTCTGAGAAACGTCGTACAAATTTGTACGATAATAAAAAAAAATCCACTGTAACAAAATAAACGTCAAGGTATGGCATGGCAACGGAATTTTCAAAAAAAAAATTAACACTTTTGAACCAATGTATGATAGAGACAAGCAAGCAAATTAAAATGAATACAGTCGCTAGTTTACCACAATAAATGTAAATCGAATCGACTCGTTAGGTAGAGTCTCCACAAGTCATTCTTTACAAAATCTCTAACAAAATCTCTGAAAGCTGTCGTAGATTTTTTTTTTTGTTTTTGGTAAAATAGCCTGATGAAATTACCAATCCAAAAAATGTCGAGTATTATTGTGAATATGGCTCAAAGAATACATATTACAAAATAAACATCTGCGTAAAATGTTATTTTTTAAGAATTTTCAGCGTTTCAGGAGTCTCTAGATAGCCTAGTGGTTAAGACTATGGATCGCCAATCCGGAGACGGCGGGTTCGATTCCCGTTCCGGTCGGAAAGATTTTCTCGACTCCCTGGGCATAGTGTATCATTGTACTTGTCTCACAATATACAAATTCATGCAATGGCAGGCAAAGGAAGCTTCAATTAATAACTGTGAAAATGCTCAAAAAGGACACTAAGTTGAAGCGAGGCAGGCCAAGTCCCAGTGGAGACGTAGAGCCATAAAGAAGAAGAAGAAGCGTTTCAATAAATGTAGATGGATTCGTTAGCAGTTCTTTACCTGAATGTATTTCAACGTTACAGGGCAGTTTCAGGAGGGTGAGTGATTAGGCAAATTGAAGTTAATGACATGAGGTTTAGTTGGATTTAAATAGAGAATTTCAGAAGGCTTCAGAGTTTAAGGGCAGTTTACGCTAGTCTCAGGGGGGTTTCCGGAGAGATGTCAAGGCGTTTCAAAAAGTTTCACAGGGCCTCAGTAGAGTTTTAATGAAGCCTATGGTAGTCTCTGGGGGTTCTAGTACGCCTCAAGACTTGCAACGCGTTTGCAGAGGTTTCAGGGGGTTTCTGGGATCTTCACGGGTCACAGTAGAATTTGAGAAATTGAATTTGAGTCGGGCTCTCAGAGGATCATTCTGGGGGGTTTCAAGATGTTTCAGTGGATTTAAAAGGTCATTTCAATAGAATTCATGCGAAATTTACAAAGCTCTCCAGGGGGTTTTCCGAAGTGAGTTACTGCGTTTCAGGGCATATCAAGGTGCTTCGAGAGGTTTCAGAGGTTTCATTTTTGATCGGTAATGCGATCCCCTAACAAGTTCCATCTAGGTTTTCTAATGGAGTTCTTTCTGGAACCTTAGAAAATGCTAGTGGTAGATTTCAAGTGATTTTTAACATTCATTTAACAGAAGGAACTACATGAGGACTGCCAGAAGCCAGATCTTCTGCAGGAATCGCAAATGAAACTTCCGGAATAATTCCCGGAGGTATTCCTGAGAAATCGCAGATGAATTTTCAGTGCTTTCCTCTGGGAATCCTCCTGTAGATTTTTGTAGTTTTTTTCAGGAATTGGATTCTCTTCTTCAGGAGGGTTATTCTAAGATTTTCCAAAACTTTGTCTTTTGGGATTCAAGAATTCCTTCTTCGATCCTTCTAAAAGTCGCACACAGATCTAGCTTTAGGATTCTCAACCCTGCCTTTGGTGTGAAGCTACGCTACCAAGATTGCACAGTAATGTTATCTATTCAAACTCCCTGCAGATTATTATTGAACGTCGGTGATCCCTGTCACTCAAAATCCTCACCCGCCCGATATTTATGATCAAAAATTGAAAAGAATACATCACATCTAATCTAACTCCACACATGGCGTGAGAGGTCACACCTCACCACTTCACGCATTCCGACACGTGCTCCGGAATTTGATCCCATGTATATTTCAATTTGAATATGCGTGTATGAAAAAAAATACCGGGCTTCCCTGACTGATGATGGCATCTAACGCGCCTGAACCCAAATCAAAGCCCTATTTTGGGCGATGCGTTGTAGAAAAAGCGCCAACCGCGGTGGTATGTTTCAATCCCGGGATTGTGTGATACACAAATTGCGTGTTCCGCGTTCAAGTGTGAATATTCGTACCTACCAGCGAATTTAGATGTGTGACACACAAAAGAGGTGTCGCTGAATAAGGCGCCAAATATGAAAATAATATGCACAATTTAGCGCCGAGCACGTGAGAGGAATTCTGGCGACATATGTAACCCTGCAGCAGGGGTGGTGTGCTATCTCTCTCTATCCCTTTTGTCAGCGCGGTATCGTTTGTCAGGGTTTTCAAAAGGTCTCTAATTGGTTACATGTCGGGTGGCACGTCCTGGAAGAGCGAAGCTGGATTTTGAATGGTAGACAAATAGTAAGCAATCTCTTGGAGATTCTCTTCAAGGATTTACACTTTTGAGTCCTGAAAGGGCTTACAAGCAGTAACCGTTAGTTGGGGTTGAGTTGAACACCAGGATTCCTTCCAAGAATTGCTCCAGAGATGCCTCCAGAAATACCTGCAGGAGTTCCTTGAACAATTTCTTCATGAATTTCTTAAGAGGTTCCTCGAAGTAATCCTTGAGGAATTCCTACAGGAATGCCACGAAGTCCCGGAAGGATTCCTATAGAAACTCCCAGGGAGATGTCTCTGTGTGGTATACAATCCACATTATTATATCACTCGGCTTCACTGGCGTTTGAATGCACTGGTTGCACATCATGCGATCAGTAGGCATAGCAAACGGTCTTGACATCAGATCGTCGCTAACGTCAAAGTGCACGCTCAAGTCATCTGCCGGGAGCACCCGCTTGGTTGCAATAATCTGAGTCACACAGTCTCCAGGAACTCCCAGGGGAATAACTCCAGAAACTACCAGGGAGTTTCCTCCATGAATTCTTCCAAGGATTCCTCCAGAGATTACTCCAGGAACTCTTCCAGGAATTCCTCCAGGGATTCCGACAGAATTTCCTACAGGAATTTCTCCAGGATTCCTCCAGGGATTCCGCCAGAAATTCCTCCAAGGATTCCGCCAGGAATTCCTTCAGGGATTCCGCCAGGAATTCCTCCACGGATTCCACCAGGAATTCCGCCAGGGATTTCGCCAGGAATTCCTCCAGAAATTACACTAGGAATTCCTCCAGAAATTCCGCCAGGAATTCCTCAAGGGATTCCGACAGGAATTCCTCCAGGGATTCCGACAGGAATTCCTCCAGGGATTCCGACAGGAATTCCTCCAGGGATTCCGACAGGAATTCCTCCAGGGATTCCGACAGGAATTCCTCCAGGGATTCCGACAGGAATTCCTCCAGGGATTCCGACAGGAATTCCTCCAGGGATTCCGACAGGAATTCCTCCAGGGATTCCGACAGGAATTCCTCCAGGGATTCCGCCAGGAATTCCTCCAGGGATTCCGCCAGGAATTCCTCCAGGGATTCCGCCAGGAATTCCTCCAGGGATTCCGCCAGGAATTCCTCCAGGGATTCCGCCAGGAATTCCTCCAGGGATTCCGCCAGGAATTCCTCCAGGGATTCCGCCAGGAATTCCTCCAGGGATTTCGCCAGGAATTCCTCCAGGGATTCCGCCAGGAATTCCTCCAGGGATTCCGCCAGGAATTCCTCCAGGGATTCCGCCAGGAATTCCTCCAGGGATTCCGCCAGGAATTCCTCCAGGGATTCCGCCAGGAATTCCTCCAGGGATTCCGCCAGGGATTCCGCCAGGAATTCCTCCAGGGATTCCGCCAGGAATTCCTCCAGGGATTCCGCCAGGAATTCCTCCAGGGATTCCGCCAGGAATTCCTCCAGGGATTCCGCCAGGAATTCCTCCAGGGATTCCGCCAGGAATTCCTCCAGGGATTCCGCCAGGAATTCCTCCAGGGATTCCGCCAGGAATTGCTCCAGGGATTCCGCCAGGAATTCCTCCAGGGATTCCGCCAGGAATTCCTCCAGGGATTCCGCCAGGAATTCCTCCAGGGATTCCGTCAGGAATTCCTCCGGAGATTCCGACAGGAATTCCTCCAGGGATTCCGACAGGAATTCCTCCAGGGATTCCGACAGGAATTCCTCCAGGGATTCCGACAGGAATTCCTCCAGGGATTCCGACAGGAATTCCTCCAGGGATTCCGACAGGAATTCCTCCAGGGATTCCGCCAGAAATTCCTCCAGGAATTCCGACAGGAATTCCTCCAGGGATTCCGCCAGGAATTCCTCCAGGGATTCCGCCAGGAATTCCTCCAGGGATTCCGCCAGGAATTCCTCCAGGGATTCCGCCAGGAATTCCTCCAGGGATTCCGCCAGGAATTCCTCCAGGGATTCCGCCAGGAATTCCTCCAGGGATTCCGCCAGGAATTCCTCCAGGGATTCCGCCAGGAATTCCTCCGGGGATTCCTCCAGGAATTCCTCCGGGGATTCCTCCAGGAATTCCTCCGGGGATTCCTCCAGGAATTCCTCCGGGGATTCCTCCAGGAATTCCTCCGGGGATTCCTCCAGGAATTCCTCCGGGGATTCCTCCAGGAATTCCTCCGGGGATTCCTCCAGGAATTCCTCCGGGGATTCCTCCAGGAATTCCTCCGGGGATTCCTCCAGGAATTCCTCCGGGGATTCCCCCAAGAATTCCTCCGGTGATTCTTCCAGAATTTTTTCAGGGAATCCTCCAGGAATTCCTCCGGGGATTCCTCCAGGAATTCCTCCAGGAATTCCTCCAGGAATTCCTCCAGGAATTCCTCCAGGAATTCCTCCATGAATTCCTCCAGGAATTCCTCCAGGAATTCCTCCAGGGATTCCTCCAGGGATTTCTCCAGGAATTCCCCCAGGGATCCCTCCAGAATTCCTCCAGGGATCCCTCCAGAATTCCTCCAGGGATCCCTCCAGAATTCCTACAGGGATTCCTGCAGGAATTTCTCCAGGGATTCCTGCAGGAATTTCTCCAGGGATTCCTGCAGGAATTTCCCTAGTGATTCCTCCAGGGATTCTTCCAGGAATTCCTGCTGAATTCCATCAGGGATTTCTTTTGATCTTTTTAGCCATTAGGTGGTGCAAACTTATTCCTGTTGATCAGCTTTACCACAGATTACGGTACATATTTCTCCCACTGTTCTAAGGAATGATGGAACTGCTACAGATAAGTTAGATAGCCCGAAACCACACCGCAAACAAATTCTAACATAGTTTCAGCGAACCATTTGCGTATGCATATTGCGACAATACTCTGTCACTAAATTTATCACGAAACCACATTGTGTTTTGGGCAGACATGGCACGGTAGAGCAGACAATCGCCACCACTCACTCAATGAATTTCGGGCTTTGCTGTTTCTGCTTTTTGCCTCTCTTCGACATGGAAGCCTCAGCGAGCAACCTCCGCCAGAAGCAGCAGTCGTTGAAGCAAGATACCTACCGTCTTGTACGTGTAGTACAAACCTAAACCACCCGCTGAGCCAACTGCCAGTTGATAAAGTTTTATGCTACTGCTGCTGCTGCTTCTGCTGCTGGTGTGATCTACATGTTTAATTTTGGGCGTGCTGAAGCAGCAGCAGCAGCAGCAGCTATCCTTCTCCAGTAGCGGTGGGACTAGTTAGTTGGTCCCAAATCAGCTGCTGTGTGAACGAACTAGGAATATGGCGAACTGATAGACAGGATACCATGGCAAGCTGCATTGGGGAATACTTGTTGTATAGTTGGCATACAACTACGTTGCACAGTGGTAATTAGTACTAGAAAACATTACCAATTAGTCTGAAAGAGGTATTGACAACCGTTATAAAAC
The DNA here is from genome assembly GCF_035046485.1 of Aedes albopictus. Lineage (NCBI taxonomy): Eukaryota > Metazoa > Arthropoda > Insecta > Diptera > Culicidae > Aedes > Aedes albopictus. Next base: position 42,074,634 of record NC_085138.1, read on the forward strand.
CTAATATCTATTATTTAAGTTTTATTATATTTTTAAGAACCTTTTATAGTCTGGATATGATGAAGCTAAACAATCACGTTCAAATTTTGACCACTAATCAGACAACTGTGCAATAACCGGAAACTAGTACCTACTGGCAAGCTTGCCATATTCATGAAGCAATGCCCTTGACTGAGCGCCACAAAAAGCCTTCACCGCATAGTACACAAAACTTCATGCCACTTCGCCGGTTAAACTCCCACTGGTACCCAGTGGCATCACAGGCAAAGGAAGGAGTCGTTGATGACGATGGTGATGTTCCTTACTAGACGCGTTCCGGAACGCGTGTTCGCGCATTCAACACACTTCATGGCTCACCCCATCTAGTTGAAAGGGCGCTAAATTTGCGTGCCATATGACAATGACGACGACGATGACGACAACGAGCGAGATGAAAATGTTCGCGCACATTTTGGCGGATGCTTGGTCGGCCCTTCACAGTTTGAGTTTGGTTAGGGCTGTGTCAAAGCCATCAACAGTAACAAGAAGACTGCGTGTGCCGCATGTGGTGATTTCCATTAACGTTATCCCCTGGATCACTGAACGTTCATATTCAGTTGATTGTTGAGAAGGATAACTGAGTCAACGCCATTGTTGGCTCGGTTTGAACAAAGCTTTGAAAGTGATAATGGAATTCTATGATAAAAGTACAGTACAGAAGCCAAGAAGACAAGCAAATAAGAAGACAAGAAGCACAAGAAGATAAGAAGCACAAGAAGACAAGAAGCACAAGAAGACAAGAAAACAAAAAGCACAAGAAGCACAAGAAGCAAAAGAAGCACAAGAAGCACAAGAAGCACAAGAAACACAAGAAGTACAAGAAGCACAAGAAGCACAAGAAGCACAAGAAGCACAAGAAGCACAAGAAGCACAAGAAGCACAAGAAGCACAAGAAGCACAAGAAGCACAAGAAGCACAAGAAGCACAAGAAGCACAAGAAGCACAAGAAGCACAAGAAGCACAAGAAGCACAAGAAGCACAAGAAGCACAAGAAGCACAAGAAGCACAAGAAGCACAAGAAGCACAAGAAGCACAAGAAGCACAAGAAGCACAAGAAGCACAAGAAGCACAAGAAGCACAAGAAGCACAAGAAGCACAAGAAGCACAAGAAGCACAAGAAGCACAAGAAGCACAAGAAGCACAAGAAGCACAAGAAGCACAAGAAGCACAAGAAGCACAAGAAGCACAAGAAGCACAAGAAGCACAAGAAGCACAAGAAGCACAAGAAGCACAAGAATCTTATGAATCACAAAACGGATAAGAAGACAAGAAGCTAAGAAGACAAAAAGACAAGAAGACAAGAAGACAAGAAGACAAGAAGCACAAGAAGACAAGAAGCACAAGAAGCACAAGAAGCACAAGAAGCATAATAAGCAAAAGAAGCACAAGAAGCACAATAAGCAAAAGAAGCACAAGAAGCACAAAAAACACAAGAAGCACAAAAAACACAAGAAGCACAAGAAACATAAGAAGCATAAAAATCACAAGAAGACAATAAGACAGGAAGCACAAAAAAAAACATGAAGCACAAGAAGCAAAAGAAGCACAAGAATAAAAGAAGGCGAGAAACGAGTTTACGAGTTTGTTGAGATCGTTTCTTTTCGAAAGAAATTCAAGACCAGCTTTAACTCTCTTCATTCTCTTCAAATGTTAAGATATTCCCCTCATGTATCAAATATCCTAATCAGATTTGTCACGTCTCTCATATTATGAAATTCATGCAGAATTCTGTCAATCTTGCTTTCCGAACCAAAACAGCATGACGTTCGATTTTCACCTGGTACCTTTATCGGCTTTACGTGATCGATAAGAGGAGATACAGCTGCTGCTGCTCTGTCATGCAAAGAATGGTACCATAAGTTGGAAGATTTCTCTCCTCTCCATCTTCTGCTCCAATCCCTTCTCCCCTCGATTCTTTTACACCCTGATAGAGTTCAGTGTATGGGGCAAACCATCTTACCGGGTGCGGTTTTAAGCATAAGCAAATGTTTGCCTTATTGCAGCTTAAGCAGATTACAGCTGGCATATTCCCTTTCTGTGCATCAGCAGCATCCGCTCCTATACAAGGCACCAGACCAACCCAGCCCAGCCTGTTTGGTTTAGAAAAGTATCATCTACCTGTCCCTTGCGACTTCCACTGAGCCCCAGTCCTTTGGAACCACAGTATAGTATGAAGCTTTACGTTGCTACTGCATACATGGGGTAGCACTGCTATTGTGAGGCATTATTGAATGTATATTTTCTGACAGGAATAGTAGTCAGGATAGGGTTTACCAGCCAAGCAAAGTTTATGGCAGCATCAATCAAGACTCTCTATGATAGTTGGCAATTTGACAGAGTATCGGTTTCCTTACTAAGCATATACAGATGACATGGCGGAGGGATGGCTGATCGACGTCCGAATGTCAGAGAAGGACTCTAAACTATGATGTCGGGCCCTCCGAGACTGGCCTTACACATCATTTCAAAGGGAAATTGGCAATAATACGAACCAAAACCAATGGCAATGATCTCGGCAAATAAAAAGATCGTAAACTTGGTATGTGGAACTGTCAATCTCTCAGCTTCATTGGAAGCACCCGCATACTTGTCGACGATTGGAAAGTTCAGCGTAGGGGTTTCAGGGGCTTTCCATGTGTGTTCCTGGGAGTAAATATCAGTGGCGTTCAGGAGTTTTCAAGGGGTTTCAGAGGGGTTTCAGGGGTGTTCCAGAGGACATCCGAAGCGTTCTAGGGGTTTCTAGGGAGTCTCGGGGTGTTACAGAGGGTTTCAAAGTCGTTCCAGGGGTTTTCGAGCAGTTTCAGTCGCGTTCCGAAGGATTACAGTGGCGGTTCAGATGTTGCAGGAGTGTTCAAGGGGGTTCAGTTGCAGGGACGTTCGAATGGATTTCAGGGGGTTTGAAGGGTATTCAGGAGTGTTACAAGAAGTTCTGGGGCGTTCCAGGGTGTTCCTTTTGATTTCAGAAGCGTCCCAGGGGTTTCCAAGAGGTATTTAGACTGTTCCAGGGGGTTCCAGAGCATTTCATGGGTGTTCTGGAGGTTTCAGGGAATTCCCGGAGTTTTCTAGGGGATCTCAGGAAGTTTCAGAAGGGCCAAGGACGTTCCAGAACGGGTCCAGCGCTTTAAGCAGCGCCCAGAGGTAATCCAAGGAGGTTTCAGAGAGCTGCAGAAATGTTTTAGGGAATTTCAGAAGTGTCCATGGGTGTTCCAGGGGGTTTCAGGGAGTTACATAAGTGCAAACCCATGATAGCCTCTGATACATACCTGAACCCCCCCCCCCCCTTCCCTGAAATCTCCCTGGGACCCCTGAAATCCCCTCGGAAGCCTGCATTCAGAAGAGATGTAGGGGTGTTCCAGGATGTATCAGAGAGTTGCAGGGGCATTCTAGGGGGTTTCAAGAGATTTTAGCTGTAGAAACCCCGGGGGGAATCCCTGGAAATCACAGAAGAAATCCCTGAAGTGATACCAAAAGGAATCCCATAGAGAATCCCTCATGGAATCCTTAAACAAATCATGAAAGTAATCCCGGATGGTACATGTACAGGAATCCCCAAAAGAATAACTAAAGACATCCCGGAATAAATTACTGAAGAAATCCTTTGAGAAATGCCCAGAAAATCAAGAAGAAAATTTGAAGGAATCCCAGCAGAAACCTGGCACGAATACCTAAAAGACGTCAGCAAAGATTCTCCAAGATTCAAGAAGGATCCCCTGAAAAAATCCTAGTAGGAACCACTAAAGGAATGGTTACCGAAATCCTGGAAGGGATCTTTAAAATAATGCCAGCAGTAAAAACAGAAAAAGTGGCAACTACTTAGGTAAAAATCAGGTTTTAACTCCTAGAATGCTTGTTTGAAAAATTACCTAATCCTGTTTATCATTATGGATAATTTTATTTGACGATATTGGAAATTACAAAATAAGGCACGGCTTCAGTCAGCGGCTGTACAAATTGAACGAAACTTAACACTAGACAACGGACACACGGTTCATGCGCCAGCGGATACGGAAAAGAAACTATTCTCGCGAATAATTTCATCGCCCGGAGTGGAGCCGTACCCTCACCCCATAGCATAGTGCGATTAAAAGTTTGGTAACCCTAACCACACGACTAAGAAGCTTCGTACTTATTTTTTTTTTTGTTTACGTGTATTTTAACTTATTTGCACACAATTACATAACTCGATATTTTTGAGCCCTCAGAAAAAAAAAACATTTTTCTGATATTTTCGTTTTTTCTCCTTTACATTCCCATTCGTGTAAAAAACAATCTAAATCACAATAATTGAAGGGCGGAATTTATTCACGCCTTCATTAATGTATGACAAGTAACAAGTGCCATTAAAAAAATATTTAGTTGCCCAATATTATGAGAAAAACTCCTTCTTCCTACTAGAAAATCCTGATTTATCCCTTCTTCTTCTTCTTCTTCTTTATCGATCTACGTCCCCACTGAGACTTGGCCTGCCTCGCTTCAACTAAGTGTTCTTTGAGCACTTCTACAGTTATTAATTGTAGGGCTTTCTTTACCTGTCATTGCATGAATTTGTACATTGTGAGGCAAGTACAATGATACCTAGGGAGTCGAGAAAAATGTCCCGACCGGAACGGGAATCGAACCCACCGTCTCCGGATTGGCGATCCAGAGCCTTAACCACTAGGCTAACTGGAGACCCCTCCTAGATACAATGAAATCTGCCATTTTATTCGATTTTTTTGCGCTTTTCAGAAATTACAGGAATTTTCTGAAAATTTCTTCAAGAATTCGTCCATAAATTCTCTAGGAAATTTCATTACGGATTCTTTTTAAACAATCCTTTTTTTATTCATTCGTAAATTTGCTTCAAAGATTTCTAAAGGGCAAGCCTCGTTGGATAAATGTACGATAAATGTACGACCATGCTGAGGGTGACGGGTTCGATTCCCGGTCGGTCCAGGATCTTTTCGTAAAGGAAATTTCCTTGACTTCCTTGGGCATAGAGTATCTTCGTGCCTGCCACACGATATACGCATGCAAAATGGTCATTGGCAGAGGAAGCTCTCAGTTAATAACTGTGGAAGTGCTCATAGAACACTAAGCTGAGAAGCAGACTTTGTCCCAATGAGGACGTTACGCCAAGAAGAGAGAGAGAGTCGTGCTGTAAAAATCTTCATTCTGCACCTTGTTGCGTAAACTACTATTATCGCCACATTGATTCACTATACGCATACGCATCACCTTGACGGCTTTGTGTTTAATAATCGGGATGTTATTTAGTGATGCTGCGGGGGGATACGGCTTCATCTTTTCCATTTCCACATTGCGTCTGTATCGCGTGCATCTCCCTGCGGCCATATCGCTGTAGCCTCATGTGGATTTAATATAAGAGCCGCATGCAGATTTTCTGACCATCATGTCGCTCATAGTTGTGCGGTCATATTTTTGCAATTTGATGGAAAAGAAGAAGACAAACGCATTTCGTGGATTTATCTTGCAAGGCACAATATTTCAGAAAATCCTTCAGAATCGTTTCTTAAGCTTCCTTTACAATATCTTCCTGAGATTCTTTAAGGTGAAGATATGACGAAGCCACACCTCAAATATTCAAGAGCACAGATCTGGCGAACCGTATGTCTGTTTGCGCTGAAAATTTGATCGTTTATTTACCCGCTGGTGGTGGCCAATCGATCAACTTTTCAGAGCAAACAGACATACGGTTCGCCAGATCTGTGCTCTTGAATATTTGAGGTGTGGCTTCGTCATATCTTCACCTTAAAATAATCCTCCAGAAATTCGATTGAAAATTTCTCCAAAGTTTACTTTATAAATTTTTCCAGGAATACCTTTAAAAATTTCTCCAGGATTCCTTCAGAAACTCAATTCGTAATTTCTTCAGAAAATTCTCAAAGAATTTCTTTAGAACATCTTCAAAATCGCTCCATGATTTTCATCGGAAACAACTCAAGGTGTTCATTCATTAAATTTTCCATACGCTTTGAGAAATTGCTCCAACGGTTTCTTTTTGAAATTTTAAGAAATCTTTCCAGTGCTTTCTTCAGATATTCCCTTACACATTCAGAATTGTCTTTCTTAAGGAAGTATTCTGTGGATGCCTTCTGTCACTCTGCCAGGAATTACTTCAGGAATCCTGTCTATTATTCTTTAAGAAAATCTTCCAGCTGTTTCTTGAAATCCGCTCCAGAAATCTTCCGAAAATTTCTTCAGGGATTTCCCTAGGAATTCCAGCAGAATTTCCCACATGAATGTCTCCAGATATTCATTTTGAGATTATTCTAGAAAATCATGCATGTATTCCTTCTGAGATTTTAAGTGTTTCTAGCAGGACTTTCCCGAAATTCAGATTTATTCAGTAGTTTCGCCTTGTAACATGTGTTTATCCAAAAATTTGTACCGGGTTTCCTTGACAAATTCTTTAATGAATTAACTCAGAAATTTATCCAAAAGTAGTCGTAGGAATTTCTACATGAATTCCTTCAAAAATGTTTAAATAGATTTGTCCAGGAATCTTTACAGACGTTTTGCTAGGTTTTTCTTAATATATTACAAAAGAGATTCCTTCGGAAAACACGTCCACTCTATGAGTACCTTCTGAAAATTCGCCAGAAACTTTATTCCAAGCTTCCCCATGAGTTTCTTCAGGTCTCACCCCAGAAATTTTTTCAGACATTTTTCTAGAAACTCTTCCAAGAATGTCTCCAGGGATTTCTTAAGCAAATTCACTAAAGATTTCTTCAGAAATTGCATCAAAAATTCTTTCAGTTACTTCGAATGAGTGTTACCCGTTTTGATCCTACCATTTGTAGTCTTCCTCAGTGTCAGTTGTCCGGTAATTATTTCAGTTCTTGACTCCACGGATTCCTTCAGAAATTTCTTCAGGAATTACTTCAGAACTATGTCCAGAGACTCGTTTTGATTCTTCTATGGTTTTTTGAAAAAATCCTTCAGAGATTCCTGTAAAAATGCTACAAGGATTCATATTTGAATTTCTCCTGTGTTTCGGGCACAAAGATCTCTTGGAACTACTTCATAGATTCCTCCAGGGATATCTTTGAAACTCAACACAAAAATACTGAATTCCTAAGGGAACATCTTTCTGAAGCTATCTCTGGAAAAACTATTAGATATACCTCTGGAGTTTACTAGAGGTACTTCTTGATAATTTTGAGGATTTTTTCATGAAATCCAGTGATACCTTCGGTGGAACTCCACAAAGAAGTAATTTCGAGAATTCGAAATCTGAACGAATTTATAAAGGAATTTATGGAGAAGTGTTTGGAAAAATAATCCTGAAGAGACTTAAGAGGATATTTCTAAGGAACCTTAAGAGCAATTTTTGAAAATTTCTCAAAAAGCATTCAGCAGGAATTCCTGTACTGATTACAGACAAAGCCAATGGAAGAATTCTAGGAAGAACCCAGATATTTTTTTTCTGGAGGTTTCCTGAAGCAATCCCTAGAACTACTGGCGATACCTCTTGATAAATTCTAAGAAGAATTTCTCATACAATCCCTGAACGGATTAGTAGCCTAAAACCGGAGAAACAATTTCTGAAGTAATACTATATACTGGTATATACTGGTGGAGTTCTCGAAGAAATCACTGAAGAAATTTCTGAAGCAATAGAATTGTCTGAAGGAAGCTCTGAATGAATACCTGAAAGAAGTGAAGAACCTTCAATAAGTATTCCAATAAGAATTTCTTGAAAAAAATCTAGGGAGATGTCAAACAATAATAAATCGTTGAGTAATATCTCACAAATTTCTGAGAGAATCTCGGGAGATCTTCTAGAACAACCAGTAAAAAGGTCTGAATAAATCCTATACGTAATTTATGAGTTTTTTTTCTAGAGAAATTTCTGGAAGCAATGCCAAGGAATAACTCCTGTAGGAAGTGTTAAAGGAATCCCTGGAGAATTATAACGACGAATACAAGTAGGGACCTTTGAAGGAATCCCATTAAAAGTTTCTAAAAGAAATTCTGGAAAAAAATCTCATTTTTTGAAGAAATACCTGGAGAAGTTTCTGCAAGCTCTCTAAAGAAATCTCCGAAAGAACTCCTGCGAAAATCTCTGGATGAATTCCTGCCTGAAATTGTGAAGAAACTTGGGCTGGAATTGCATGTTTTTTTAATGAATCCCTGGAGAAACCCGTTGTCTGGTCCTTCTTTTTTGTGAAACTTATAAAGGAATTCCAAGGAAAATTCCTGGCGGAATTCTTAAAAAAAAACATTGGAAGAATTCTTAGGGATTTTCAAAGAAATGTATAGACAGGAATATATTCCGAGGGGATATTTGGCGAAATCATCAATATTTGCTGAATGGAATTCCTGCATGAATTTTCTTCCTGTATTCCGGAAAAAAAGGTTCGGTTTATGCCGAAATAACTCCTGATGGAATTTCTGGTGGTTTTGCTATAAGAATTTCTTGAAAAAAAAACCTAGGTAGATGCCAAATAATAATAAATCGTGGAGTAATATCTGAAAAAGTTCCTGAGAGAATCTCGGGAGATGTTCTTGAAGAACCAGAAAAAAAGGTCTGAATAAATCCTATACGGAATTTATGAGTTTTTTCTAGAGAAATTCCTGGAAGCAATGCCAAGGTATAACTCCTGTAGGGAGTCTTGAAGGTATCCCTGGAGAATTATAAAGATGAATACAAGTAAGAACCTTCGAAGAAATTCCATTATTAGTTACTAAAAGAATTTCTGGAAAAAATCTAATTTTTTTTAGAAATACCTAGAGATGTTTCTGAATGGAACTCCTGCGGAAATCTCTGCCTGAAACTGTGGAGAAACTTATGCTGGAATTGATTTTCTTAAGAAATCTGTGAAGGAATAACTGGAGAAACCCGTGGGCTGGCCCTTCCTTTTTGTGGCACGGATGAAGAAATTCTAAGGAAAATTACTGGTGGAATTCTTGAAAAAAAAAAACATTGAAAGAATTCTTGAGGATGTTTCAAAGAAATGCATAGACAGGAATATATTCCGAAGGGATATTTGGCGAAATCATCAATTCTTGCTGAAAGGAGTTCCTGCATGAATTTTCTTTCTGCATTCCAGAAGTAAAAACTTCGGTTTATTCTGAAATAAATCCTGATGGAATTACTGGTGGTTTTGCTAGGGCGGTTTTTATTCTTCTACTTAAGTACTATTATCAAGACAAGGAAATGTCATTAAAATTAAAAGCATAAGGCTTATTATTGAAGTGATTTCCATGGGGATGTAATGGACAATTCCTTAGAAGACATAGTTCTGGCATTAGATTTGATTAGGTTAAATCTGCATACGAATCACAGCAAACATACGACCTAGTCAAATCGAAGGCCAGAATTATAAAAATTGCGTAATTCAGGTGATATTCAAGCCAAAAGACCCAACTAACATTTCAAGCATAATTTTTCAAATCGACGTATCTAACTTTTTCACTGATCTGAGTAAATTCATGGTCAATGTTGACGACCATTTAACTAAAATAGTTTTTCATAAAAACACTTTTCATAAGTTTTTTCGTGCTTAACATCACCAGGGATATTGCACGCACTAGGTAAGGAACAAAACCTACTCATTCCATATCATTTTCACAATGAATTTTGACAGAAATACACATACACCGGGTTGGTTCGAGATACGTCATGCCAGATACGTCGCTTTTGTATGGTGCCAGTTTGGTGTATCTGTTACTTTTGATTTTGGCTAGATACGTCGTTTGGTTTTCTCATATATCAAAACGGTGTATCTATCAGTAAAGTTGTAAACATCAAAATAGTGAGATACGTCGTTTCGAAAAATATGTTTAGTTGATCAAATTAAGCAATAAATCAACAAACAGTGATGTGGATTCTTAAATTTGCTTTATGAATCATGCACGCAGCAGTAAACCCGGATGTGTTTACATTCTCGAGTTACGTCGGATTGAAAAGTTATGCTTGATTTGCTGTAAATTTAAACGTCAACAAAGCGTCCTCAATATGGCTTAATGCTGAGTTATTGTGTTGTACATATGGACCGAAGCTTCTGTGCAAGCCCTATACACCTATTGGGTTTACCCAATATAGATATTTTTATCAGTGTGAATCTGACGAACTTAATGAACATGTATAGTATATGCTGTGCGAGCAGCTTCTATGCCTAGCCCTAGCTCTTTTCTCCGTATCCATTGGTCCCGATGATGTCTTCGCTGCCACACTGCTATATCTTCTTCTTCTTCTTCTTCTTTCTGGCTCGACGTTCGCATTGGAACTTGGCCTGCCTCTTTTCAACTTAGTGTTCTTAGAGCACTTCCACAGTTATTAATTGAAGGGCTTTCTTTACCTGCCATTTCATGAATTTGTACATCGTGTGGCAAGTACAATGATACAATTATGCCCAGGGAGCCGAGAAAATTTTCTCGACCGGAACGGCCGAACCCGCCGTCTCCGGATTGACGGTCCATTGCCTTAACCACTAGGCTAACTGAAGACCCCTCACTGCTATACACTCAGAATATTCTTTCGTAAAACCTCAACGAATATGTTTCGTAAAACTAGTTTTCGTAAATTGAAAGCAATTTGCGTATAATGTACGGTCCATTCGTACCACCATGCTGAAACAATACAAATGGAGTAGTATCATGTACGAAATCGCCACCATGCTGAAACAATACAAATGGAGTAGTATCAATACGAATCCGACACGCGGTCAACTTGCTCATTCGTAGGTTTTAGCTCCAGCTGTATAGAATAAAACAAAACATACAAATGTCATACGTTTTTTACAAACCATGCGTAAAAAGAAAATTTTGCTTCGTAGAATGCAACAAAGTTTTGCAGTCCTCACTTACGCTTGGTTGGATCGCAGAGAAAACAAAGCAACCTGTTTTCATGAGCATATGACGGTGCGTGTGCGAGAAGAGGAAAGGAAATATGCTCTCGGTTGGAAGTGAAGGTTATTTATAAACAGAACCAAAGTGGAAAGCGTTCTGGTTGTTTTTGGATGGTTTCAACAAGCGCCCACAGATGGGTGGTTAGCACTGGTAGGTATCAATCAGAAGATACGTGATTCGAAGCCTGTGGTATCCAAGTGGACGAACGTGTGGTATTTTTTTTAAGCATGTTTAATGTCATTCCGACAAAAAAAAGAGGCAGAAAAATGTGTTGGAGCAATTTTGTACGAAAAGAACTCATTCACATTACGAAGCTTTTTGTTGCAGAAAACAACGAATGGCATTTGTAAACATGACGAGTGATTTCGTACAATGAAACAAAATATATTTTCAGTGTATATAAATTGCATATGCCCGTTTTGCTTTAACCCAGACAAGGCTTTACAATTGTGCCACAAGAAACTTTACTCAACTTTATCTTGCTGCAAAAGCTTGTGAAACGTCAAACGGACTAATGTTTACATTCAACAACCTGTATGGTTGCGCCAACAGATTCTTCGTCACAGCTTATAGCTGAAAAAATAATATTCTTTGAAAATCTACGAAGCGCTGCTGTTTTGTGTAGTTGGCAACATTAAAACACGTACTGTATAAAAACAGCTGTTTTATTGGTTGGAACTCTAAAAAAATTGCACATCTTTCGGTAACTCTTCCGGAGTTGGATTAGAGTGCACTAAGAGAAACCCAAACGCTTTCATATCACTGAGATAGATAGCTGTATAATATTTGTGTAGCTGCTATATATCCCGCTTAAAGTTTGTTTTGGCTATACTGTTAACATCCTACAAGCCATGTTGCTATACCAACCGTTTCTTTTTACAGATTCTAGCTGTAATGAAGTCACATAATAAATTTTAAATCGCTGCTGGATTGTGGATTTGTCAACATTGCAAATTGTACTGTATAGTAGCAGTACTATACAAGACGATTAGTTCATCTTCTGGAAAATCTCCCGGTATTGGAATAAAGGGCAGTAAAAGAAGCTCCAACAACAAGTGATTGGTTTCAGAAAACCGAGCTGGGGAGTTGTATGGTGCTTGCTTTGCAGCTATGTAATTAGCTTATGATTTATTTTTGACTAGCTTCCTTTTTATTCAGCGTTCAGTACTTTATTTCGACTGTTACACAGCAGAAAGCAAATGATTGAAGCATAGCGCTGAAAATGCTAGTTGGGGAACTGTCGAATAAATTGGACACTGGGCGGTCAAAGGTTATTCAGAAAAGTCCAAGAAATCAGTTTTCAGGATAATGTTCAAAGTACAGGGAATCCCAGCTTAGTTATACCAAATACATACTTCCGATGCCACAATTACTCTTTCTACTGTTTATCCTACAAGGAATTTCTCCAGAATCCATCAATTCAAAACAGTTAACCGGAATCGGTAACCCTACCAGCAGCAGCAAATTCGTTTGAAGAACAGCGCAAGCTGGTTCCATCCCATCGAGAAACCGCACACACACTCGATGTTTCTTGATTTGGATTCCAAACCGAACGAACCAATATCATATCGGGAGGGAAGATGTAACACATGCTGATGGTGCCTTTTCGGTGATGTTACGGACTTTGATTATGTAAGCCCCCATCCCCGTCGACTCCCCAATGCCATCTTCGTCATCGTTGTTGTACCAATTCCCCCCCCCCCCCCCCCTCCCTTCTCTCTCTGGAAAAAGACGACTTATCCGCCGCATTCTAAAAGCTTACACATGGCGCGTTCCATGCCGCTCGGTGACGACTCGAGAAACCGACGACGAGGTGCTTTCCCCACCAATCCATCCATTCATCCATCCGTGAGAGTGCTGCGGTGTGGAAGCTACACTGGGTACTGGGAGGACGCCAGCTGGTGGAGCCTGGTTTGTCAAACGACGAGATCAAATTCCTTGACTGCTGATTTTGACTTGAGCAAATAAGCGTTAGGAACAGAGACATACAGCGGTGACGACGACAACGGCTGCTATTCCGTGTTTGACAAGCTGCCTGGAATAATACAGGAGATAACCGACTTTCAACTACTAGCTGCTACTACTACGGAACTAGTGGAGACGAGTCGTACTTCTGAAATAGCTAGCCCGAGGGAAGAGGAACTGACTTCACTCTAGCAAGATCTACAAGTTGTAATAATATCAATCGAGGAATTATCGTTTCCATCAATGAACTGAGATGATTGCCGTTCATCGTTTGTTGGGTTGGGTGAGGTTTTTGATTTTGAAATGGTGATGACGAAGAGCTGAGGAGTGTTTTAATTAAGTAACGATGCAAATTCTAGAATTCGATTGAAATTGGGTTCCGGGTCTGATGGATCAATTGAGTTTACAGATGATGAAAGGTGGCAGCAATTACTGATGTTCGCAAGCAAAGCAATTGTCTTCTTGTTGTTTATGTAGCAATCTACTTGTAGCAGTCTTGATATATTCTTGTCATCAATTTGCAATCGTTTTGCCGATTTTTGCCAATTTCTTACTTTTTTGTTCTTGTATATTTGATTTTCTGTCAGTTTGTCTACTTAAAGTCCTCTTGTCGTCATCATTTTGTTTGTTTTAACTATAATTTCGTTAGCTTTATATCATCTTCTTGCAGTCTGTTTTAACCTTCTCATGATCTTTATGTCAACTTTTCGTTTCATTTCTGAAATGCGACTTTTTTTTATTTTAGTTAAGTTTCACTGTCTTCTTGCTTTCTGGTCTTCTGGTCTTCTGGTCTTTTGGTCTCCTGATCTTCTGGTCTTCTGGTCTTCTAGTCTTCTGATCTTCTGGTCTTCTGGTCTTTTGGTCTTCTCACCTTCTGGTCTTCTAGTCTTCTAGTCTCTTGGTCTTCTGGTCTTCCGAACTGCTGGCCTTCTAGTCTTCTGGTCTTCTGGTCTTCTGGTCTTATAGTCTTCTGGTTTTCTTGGCTTCTGGTCTTCTGGTCTTCTGGTCTTCTGGTCTTCTGGTCTTCTGGTCTTTTGGTCTTTTGGTCTTCTGGTCTTCTGGTCTTCTGGTCTTCTGGTCTTCTGGTCTTCTGGTCTTCTGGTCTTCTGGTCTTCTAGTCTTCTGGTCTTCTGGTCTTCTGGTCTTCGGGTCTTCTGGTCTTCTGGTCCTCTGGTCTTCTGGTCTTCTGGTCTTCTAGTCTTCTGGTCTTCTGGTCTTCTGGTCTTCGGGTCTTCTGGTCTTCTGGTCTTCTGGTCTTCTGGTCTTCTGGTCTTCTGGTCTTCTGGTCTTCTGGTCTTCTGGTCTTCTGGTCTTCTGGTCTTCTGGTCTTCTGGTCTTCTGGTCTTCTGGTCTTCTGGTCTTTTGGTCTCCTGATCTTCTGGTCTTCTGGTCTTCTAGTCTTCTGATCTTCTGGTCTTCTGGTCTTTTGGTCTTCTCACCTTCTGGTCTTCTAGTCTTCTAGTCTCTTGGTCTTCTGGTCTTCCGAACTGCTGGCCTTCTAGTCTTCTGGTCTTTTGGTCTTCTGGTCTTATAGTCTTCTGGTTTTCTTGGCTTCTGGTCTTCTGGTCTTCTGGTCTTCTGGTCTTCTGGTCTTCTGGTCTTCTGGTCTTTTGGTCTTTTGGTCTTCTGGTCTTCTGGTCTTCTGGTCTTCTGGTCTTCTGGTCTTCTGGTCTTCTGGTCTTCTGGTCTTCTGGTCTTCTAGTCTTCTGGTCTTCTGGTCTTCTGGTCTTCGGGTCTTCTGGTCTTCTGGTCCTCTGGTCTTCTGGTCTTCTGGTCTTCTAGTCTTCTGGTCTTCTGGTCTTCTGGTCTTCGGGTCTTCTGGTCTTCTGGTCTTCTGGTCTTCTGGTCTTCTGGTCTTCTGGTCTTCTGGTCTTCTGGTCTTCTGGTCTTCTGGTCTTCTGGTCTTCTGGTCTTCTGGTCTTCTGGTCTTCTGGTCTTCTGGTCTTTTGGTCTCCTGATCTTCTGGTCTTCTGGTCTTCTAGTCTTCTGATCTTCTGGTCTTCTGGTCTTTTGGTCTTTTGGTCTTCTCACCTTCTGGTCTTCTAGTCTTCTAGTCTCTTGGTCTTCTGGTCTTCCGAACTGCTGGCCTTCTAGTCTTCTGGTCTTCTGGTCTTCTGGTCTTATAGTCTTCTGGTTTTCTTGGCTTCTGGTCTTCTGGTCTTCTGGTCTTCTGGTCTTCTGGTCTTCTGGTCTTCTGGTCTTTTGGTCTTTTGGTCTTCTGGTCTTCTGGTCTTCTGGTCTTCTGGTCTTCTGGTCTTCTGGTCTTCTGGTCTTCTGGTCTTCTGGTCTTCTGGTCTTCTGGTCTTCTGGTCTTCTGGTCTTCTGGTCTTCTAGTCTTCTGGTCTTCTGGTCTTCTGGTCTTCTGGTCTTCTGGTCTTCTGGTCCTCTGGTCTTCTGGTCTTCTGGTCTTCTAGTCTTCTGGTCTTCTGGTCTTCTGGTCTTCGGGTCTTCTGGTCTTCTGGTCTTCTGGTCTTCTGGTCTTCTGGTCTTCTGGTCTTCTGGTCTTCTGGTCTTCTGGTCTTCTGGTCTTCTGGTCTTCTGGTCTTCTGGTCTTCTGGTCTTCTGGTCTTCTGGTCTTCTGGTCTTCTGGTCTTCTGGTCTTCTGGTCTTCTGGTCTTCTGGTCTTCTGGTCTTCTGGTCTTCTGGTCTTCTGGTCTTCTGGTCTTCTGGTCTTCTGGTCTTCTGGTCTTCTGGTCTTCTGGTCTTCTGGTCTTCTGGTCTTCTGGTCTTCTGGTCTTCTGGTCTTCTGATCTTCTGGTCTTCTGGTCTTCTGGTCTTCTGGTCTTCTGGTCATCTGGTCATCTGGTCTTCTGGTCTTCTGGTCTTCTGGTCTTCTGGTCTTCTGGTCTTCTGGTCTTCTGGTCTTCTGGTCTTCTGGTCTTCTGGTCTTCTGGTCTTCTGGTCTTCTGGTCTTCTGGTCTTCTGGTCTTCTGGTCTTCTGGTCTTCTGGTCTTCTGGTCTTCTGGTCTTCTGGTCTTCTGGTCTTCTGGTCTTCTGGTCTTTGGTCTTCTGGTCTTGTGATATTCTAGTCTTGTGGTCTTCTAGTCTCCTAGTTCTCTGGTTTTCTAGTTTTCTGGTTTTCTGGTCTTCTGGTATTCTATCATGCTTTCATTCTTCTTACCTAACTTATATATTCATTCAATCAAACATTCATCACCCAACCAATTTGCGTTCTCTATTCAAATCTGAAGCACGTCCCCGCGCCGACAGATGATGATTGATTTGTGATTGCAGAACAAAAGAAAAAACTTTCGTTTCAATCACAATGGCAATCAAACATTCGTCTGCCCATTACTCCTATGTATATCTTTCAATCGATCTAACGAATCTTGACCGCAGTCAGTCAGTGAGTGGGAAGCGTTGCAACTGGAGAAGCGTATTCCAAGTTCGCGTTTCGAAGTTGGGTGGGAATATTGCAAGAACCAGAAGCGCTCAGAGTATCGGGAACCCCCGAAGAAACTCAATCTGCGGAATCAATTGGATTTTAATTAAAGATTTAATTACACATTAATGGAGGGCCGAAGGCGGCAATAGATGCTGAACGTTACGGCAGGCAGAAGCTCGAATGGAAACTAAACCGGCACTCTAAATGGAATTGGAGCTTTGCGGGAGAAGGGGAGGGAGGTAAAACCGGAACTCGTTTGCTGAAAGCGCAAAAATCACCCTTCCGCACGCGAATGCAATTGGGATTCAATCGAGGGATGGTCTTCTAGACTTTTTTTTGTGTGTTGGAGGTTAGTTTAATCCTCGTAAACGAACAGAGCCGCAACGTAATGGATATGGTGTGTAAGCATTTCGCGATCGGTGAACGGTTTCTTCTGGGAGGGAGGTTTGTGCATTCGAGAAGACGTGGGGTAATTGAAGTTAAATATCATTCTGATTGTACACACCAAAATGGGAATCCTTTCAAAGGCACTATTTGCAAATGTTAATTACAGTTCCTAGTTGTGGTCTGGTTGGAGTTGAGGTGCTGATGTGCAGATTAACGATAGAAGTCTTTGGAAACGTTGGCTGACTCAAAGCCAGAATCCGTTCAAAAATAAGTTTCCAAGCAATATGATACAAACTGAATTACAATTGATCAGGGTTTCCTCCCAGCATCAAATTCGGCTCAACTTAATTACCGCACAATCTCCCCAACAAAATGCAATAATGTCGGCTGGCTGCAGTTTGTGCAAGTAATTGCACTCTCGCACACAAATAATAACCCTAATTGCGCCGACCGTTTGGGTGCCAACGGCTAAAATGACGTTGCCTGAAAAACCACATCAAATGGCGACGCCTGATGGTCATCCGACCGTCTGTCTGTCCGAGCAGTAGTGTTTTCTAATAATACTCCACATCATGCAGCACACAAACACCGGATGCATTATAAATGAGCCCACTACTCCTAAAGTGGAAAATCGGTAACAACGGAAAATTTGATACTTTATTGTGTCGAAGGTAGGGGCACCAGTTGTTAGCATGTTTCAGCTAAAATGTTGGAGTAATTATTGAATTTAATAAATATTGGAAGAAATTTCCAAATTATCTTAAGGGGAAATATCAGAGAATACAAACATGACACAATGTCCGACTTGGACCCCTACTCACGTTTTCAAGAGCACCGATATTGAAAATTCGTAAACAAATTCGCTCGATTTGGAAAAGCTACCTCTCTTTGCAAGTGAGCAATGCGAGGATATAAACATGTGCGGCTTGATTCGAAACTTCTTTCGTCAAATTTATGTATCTAAAGTTTGTATGCAAAATTTCAATTAGATTTTTTATGTTTCACCTTGAAGAGAAATTTTAAAAAGTATTCTGGAAAAATCCAAATGAAATCCTAGTAAAAATTTTTGGGTGATCTTCTGTAAAAATTCTGAAAAAAAATCCTGGATTTTTTATTCATTTTTATTTATGTGTATTTTAACTTAAATGCTAATTCTACACTAAAAATCCTGGAGTAATTGCAATAGAACCTCCTGGAGAAATTTCAAAAAGGTTTCATATAGAAATTTCACAAAAAAATATAAGAGGATTGTCACAATGAATTCCTGCCGGAATCCAACAAATTACTGAAACTGTTTCCTGGAGAAACTCCATTACCTGGAGAAATTTCCAAAAAATTCCTGGAGAAATTTTTGTACACATAATTGGAGGAACTACTGAAGGATTTTCCGTAGGACCTGTTTGAAAAATTTCCTGAATAAATTTCTGAATTTATTGGATGAATTTCTGAATGAACACTTCAAGAAATTTTGAGGGAGATTTCTAAGAAAAATCTAAAATGAGTTTCTGGAATCCCACCCATGTAACATTTTGATGACCAATTAGTCAAGTAAAGGTTTTAAAAACCGTCATAAAACCTAATTCCATTTTTTATTATTATTATTTTTTTTTAGTTTTTTCAAAAACTTCTCAGTTCCTCCAGAAATTCCACCTGGAATTTTCCCAAGATATTATAAGGGAATTTCAACAGTTCCTCTAAAAGGACCTTCAACAATATCTACAAGAATTTATTTGAAAAAATCTTGCGCATGAGCAACAGTTTCTTCAAGAGTTCCTACTAGAATTCCTCCAGGAATTCTTTCGGCAATTTCTAGTGAAGTTCTTTGGAAATTCCTTCCGGAGTTCATTCGGTTAATCATACTATTTTTTCCTAATTGCTCTAGAAATGGTTTCTAGATTTTCATCAGCAATTGCCTTCAAAATTCTTCAGGAATCAATTTTGATTTTTTCTAGTTTCTTAGCTCCTAGTTCCTCTTTGAGTTCTTGCCGAAAATTCTTAAGATGTACCATCGGAAGTTTCTCTAGATATTCAGAGAGTATCGGCAGTTCTTCCAAAGGCCCCTTGCAGACGGAATTGTTTTCGAAAAAACTCAATACTTTATTCAGAAATTTTCCGGCAGTTCTTTTGGAAATTGCTCCGGAAAATTATGTTGAAAATCCTGCAGATGTGTTTCCGAAAAATCCTCCGGCAGATCGGCAGATAATTTGGTAGTTCTTTGAGGAGTTCTTATGGTAGTTTCTCCAGGAGTTCTCAAGACAATTTCATCGGAAGTACCTATAGAAATTTCAGTTTTTTTGGAAGTTCCCCCAAAAGTAGCATTGGATTTTTTTTATGAATTGATCTTCAGAAATTTATGTTATGTTTATGTGTTTTCCTCTAACATTTTTTTTTTTTGATAATTACCTGTTTTTTTTAATATTCTTTTTATTTAATTATTGTTTTGAATTCTACTTAATTATTTTCAGGAATTCCTCCAATAATCATGTGGACAGTTCTGATTGTGATGAATTTGTGATATGTTAAATTTATTTAGTGAATCCTTTAGCAATTCTTTCAGCATTTGACTCGAGATTTCATTGAAAACTTCTTACGGAATTTTTTAACAGTGTCTTTGGGAATTCCTCCAGGAGTCCCATCAAAAATTCCTCCATGACTTTCTTCGTTATTTTTTCTGCAGAAATTTTTCAAGGAGTTCATCTGGAAGTTCTTCTGAAAATTCCTTAGAGCATTCCTACAAAAGATCGTGGGATGATATCTTAAAACGATTTTTTCAATAATTTCCCCAGAAAATCATTCTAAAAGTTCTCCAGTTTCTCCAAAAGTATCTACAAATGTTTCTTCGGGAAAAAAATGTTTTTTTTTTAGAATTTCTGCGATATTTCTTCAGAATTAAATTTAGAAATTCTCCCAGGAGATGCCATGGATATTTCTTGATCAAAAAAACCTATAGGGATTTCTTCGGCTGTTTCTAGAAAAAAGTTGCATCTAGAATTATACTATAGAAGTGGCTTCGGGGGTTCTTCCAAATCTGTGTCAAGGATGAGCATTAGTTAAATTTCACGAATAAAAAGAAATAAAACAAGGTTCTTCCCAATTTGGAAATAAGTTCAAGTTTTTTTTTTCTGGGCTTCCTCAAGAAAACTCTTACGGTTTTTCGTAACATAAATCTATTTGAAACTCTTTTAGGCTTTAATTCGAAACTTGCTGAAGAATTTTCGCCCAGTACTTTTTTTTTAATTTCTTAGGAAGTTTCTATTCTTCAAGAGTTCTTTCGGCATTTTTTCTACAAATTCCATAATAAATTTTGTCAAGAGTTTATGAGGGAATAACAACAGTTTCCTCCCTCTGTCTTCTAGATTTTTTTTGGGAAAACTTCCTCCAAAATTCTTGAGAGAATTTCTCCAATCCTCCCGGAGATCTTCTGAAATTGGGGAATTCTTCCAGAAGTTTCTTTAATAGTTTCTATCTAAACAAATCAAGTTTCTGCGGGAATCCCTTCAAGAATACATTTGGAAATTCTTCAGAGCTTCCTTTGGAATTTCATCTAGAAGTGTCCACGAGAATTCCTCTAGGAATTTCTGCCAGAATTCCTTTGGAAATTGCTTCTAGAGCTAATTCAATTAATCATCCTGATTTTTTCCCAGATTCCTCCAGGAATACTTTCTGTGTTTCCATGAGGAGTTGTTTTTTCAGGAGTCCCTATGAAGCTCCTAATGCAGTTCCTACAAAAAATCCGAAAATTTCCCAAGCTTCAAACTATCTTGCACGAACTCCATCAACAGTTCGTTCCTCTAGATGTTCTTTCAAAAATTCCAGTAGTTGTTGTTATCGAAAATTTTCCAATATTTCCTTTTGAATTCATGGAAAAATCCCAATTTCTCAGGCAGTTCTTTTGGAAGTTTCTCTAGTACCTCCTTTAGTATTGAAGAAAATCTGTCTGGGACTTTAACGGAGTTCCTATGGGAATTCCTCTATGATATCTTGTGGCCATCTGTTCAGGGGTTCTTCTAGAAATTATTCGGAAAATCTTCCTAAAACTCTTCCAATATTTTTCTCTAAAGATTCTTCAGAAGTACTTGCGGAAATGCAACCGGATACTCCTAAAATTACTTCAAGTATTTCCTCAGCAATATCTTTGGGAATCCTTTCATGTGTTAATCTGGGAAATTCTGCCATAAGTGACTACGGAAATTCCTCGATTAGTTTGGAAATTCATATTGAGAATTTCTTCAGGTTGCAGGAACTCCGCAACACAGACGCCTCCAGGAGTTCTTTTGGTAGCTACTCCAGAAGGATTTAAAGAAATTTCTTCTGGAGAAGGAGTTTCCCCGCCAAGAGTTCATTTGGAAGTTAGCAACTATTTTTACACAATATTCTTCGGAAACTTCCAAAATAACTTTAGAAATACTAGCATTCCATGGAAACCCCATTCAGGAAATCCTAATGTAGTTCTTCAAAAGTTCCTACAGGATACACTACTAAAGTTTCATCTGGAATTTTCGCGGAGATTTCTTCTGTGCCTTTCTTCTGAAATTCCCGAAAGAGTTTCTTCGAAAATTTCTTTAACAATTGTTTCGAAATTGCCTTCATGAAATTATTCTTAAAATCGTTCAGATGATATTTTTGGCCAAAAAAATGTTAGTTGGGCAGAATAGAATAGTAGAAACTCTTAAAGCATTTTTAAGGGACCTCTCCAAATGCTTCCGACCTGCTTTCCAAATAAATTTCTGAAGTAAATCCCGAACGATGTTTTGCAGGAATCACCGGAGAAACTTCTGAAGAATCTTGGAATGAAATGGCTGTATAATAATCTCTGAATCACAGATTGAACTTTTCAGTCAACTCACCAAAAAAAATCATCTGAACGATTTTATGAAAAATTTCATTAAGGCAATTTCGAAACAATTGCTAGAGAAATTTCCGAAGATACTCCTTGACGAATTTCAGAATGAATTCTTGGAATAAAATCGGAGTCAACTCTAGTAAGATATCTTGAATAAACTGCATTATGCTTTTCATGGAACCCTAGTAAAAATTACTGGATGCAACTAATGCAGAAATATCTGAGTTACTTCCAAGATTAAAATCGGAAGTTATTTCAGAAGAAATTCCTGAAAAAATGCTGTAGGAGTCCTTGTAGAAATTTTGAATAACTTTCCAAAAGAGCGCCTCAAAACCTTTGGAAAAAAAGATTTTTTTTGCGGAATTCTAGAAAATTTCTGGACCAACTTCAAAGGTACTTTCCAAAATAACTTCTGAAGTAGCTACCGAAGGAACTCCTAGAGGAGTTTGTGTTGTGGAGTTCCTACATCCTGAAGAAATTTTTAGTATGAATTTTCAAACTCCTCGAGGAACTTCCGTAGTCACTTATGGAAGAATTTCCCAGATTAACCTATGGAAGGTTCCCCAAAAAAAATTGCTGAGGAAATATCCGAAGAAATTTCAGAAGTTTCTGGTCGCATTTCCACGAGTGCTTCTAAAGAATTTTCAGATAGAAACATTGGAGGAGCTTAAAATTTCAGGAAGAATTTCAAAATGAACCCCTGGAACCGTAATCGTGAGATATCCTAGAGGAATTTTCAATAGGAACTCTGTTAAAATTTCTTTTTGCAATAATTTCTTAAGAATTAAAAAAAAATCCTGGTTATAATCCAGATCTTCAAGGATTTTTTAGAGAAGTACCGCAAGCAAGTTCCGAAGCAACTGCTGCACGTACTGGAGAAATTTCCATGATAATTGAAAAGACACTTCCCGGAGAAATTGGGAAGTTTCTTTGAATTATCTGAATTTCTTTGAATTTAAAAGCAGATTGTGAAAAATTTTCAAAAAGAACTTCTGCTGGAATTTTTTAAGGAACTTCTAGAGGAACTGTCGATAAAGCTCCTGAAATATGGTTCGAATGAATTGCTTGGGGATTTTCCGGATTTTTTGTAGAAACTTCAGGACGCCTAGAATCACCTCCGTATCACCTTCTGAAGAGTTTTGAAAGGATTTCCTGATAAAACCCAAAAATTATGTATTTCTTTGAGGACCCGGGAAAATTGCAGAATAATTAGTAAAATTAGAGCTAGAAAGAATTTCTAAGGAATTCACCAGAAATTACTGATGGAATTCCTGGAGACATTATGAAGGAAACTCCAAAGTAAGCCCTGATTTTTTTGTTAAATTAAATCTTGAATGGATTCCCGCAGTAACTTTTTTTTAGAAAGGATCTGTCTATGAAAGTTCTGAAAGAATTCCCCAACTTCTGGAGACCTCCGGTTTTTCCAAATTTACTCTTGTACACATGGGAGACTCCGAACAAATTGGTGGGTGATTACCATGAATAAATTTCCAAAGGAACTCCGGAAACAAATCCCTTAAAGACTCCAGAAGAAATTCTCGTACGAACTCCTGGAGAAACTATTGGTAGAAGTTTTCCCAAAAAAAATATAAACTCTTGAAGATATTCCCGATGGGATTTCTTGAAAAACTGCCGAAGGATCTCTTAAAAAAAAGTACTGCCAGAGCCTGAATGTACTTCAACATGATTTATAATAAGAGTTATCTTGAGAAATTCCAGAAAAAAATATTAAACTTATTTCCAAATTGGGAAGAATCTTTTTTATTTATTTAAATTCGTGAACTGTAACTAAATTTAATTCTTCACACAGATTTGGAAGAACCCCCGAAAGTACTTCTAGTGTCATTCTGCAACTTTTTCTAGAAACTGCCAAAAAAATCCCTAAAGGATTTTTTATCAAGATATATTCGTAGCATATTTTGGGAGAATTTTCAAATTAGCTCCAGAAGCAATATCCGCAGCAACTGCCAGAAAATATGGAGATTCCTCCCAAAATTCCTTTTGGGGTTCTCCCTGGGGTTCCTGTAACTTCTTCGGGGATTTCTCTGGGAATTACTCCTGGAATTCTTCAGGCATTCCAAAAGTCCAGGAGCTTTCTTCTGGGATTCCTTCTGAAATTCCTTCGGAGATTCCTCCAAGAATTGCTTCGGAGAATTTTGGAAATCCTTTGGAGATCCTATTTGGAATTCCTTCGGGGATTCCTGCTATGGTTCATTCGGGGATTTCTGCTGGACTTCCTACTGATTTTTTTCGGGGATTCCTCCTGATACTTCGTCGGGAATTCCTCCTGGCATTTCTTCGGAGATTCCTTCTAGATTTCCATTGGTGGTTCCTCTTCGAATTTCTTCGGAGATTTCTCCTAGAATTCCTTCGCAGAAATCCTTGAAATATTATTTCTGGAATTTCCTTGGATATTCCCACTGGAAATCTTTTGAGGATTCATGCTGGAATTTCTTTGTGGATTACTGCTACAATTCTTTTGAAATTTGTGCTGGAATTTTTTCGGGATTACCTCTTGAAATTCCTGTAGGAATTGCTCCTAGAATTATTATAGAGATTCCTCATGAAATTCCTGCGAGGAATCCGGGGATTCCGGGAGTTCCTCCTAAAATTCCTTCGGGGATTCCTCTTGAAATTCCTTCAGAAATTCCTCATGGCATTCCTCCAGGATTTCTCCTGAAATTCCTAGAATACCATCGGAAACTCCTCCTGGAATTTGAGGATTCTTCCTGGAGTTCCTTTAGGATTCCTTCTTAAATTTCTTCAGGGATTCCTCCTGCACTACCTATTGGGACTCCTCTTGAAATTCCTTCGGGGTTTCCTCTTGAAAAACCTTTGAGGATTCCGCTGGGAATCACTTCGGAGATTCCTCCCGAAATTTCATCGGTGTTTGTCCCTGGGATTCCTGCAGGGATTTTTCCTGTTCCTACATTTCCTTCGGAGATTCCTCCTGGAATGCCTCCAGCAATTTCTTCTTTAATTCCCTCGGAGATTCTTCTTACACAGAAAAAAAAATGCAATTAAAATTCAGCGAGAAATCATGCACATAAAGGGAATGCTAGAGTTAGTGCACTTTTACATGAAATATAATGTAAAATTACATTACCATCGTGTAAATTTCCGCCAACCATCGCGTAAACTATCATGGACTCCAACCGATTACATGACTATTAGCGGAAATTTACACGATTGTAACGTAATTTTACATGATATCTCATGTAAATATGCACTAACTCTAGCATTCCCTTTATGTGCATGATTACTCGCTGAATTTTGCATGAATATTTTTTTCTGTGTAGAGTTCTTTCGAAGCTTTTTTGGAATTCTTTCGGGGATTCCTCCTAGAGTTCCTTCGAGGATTTCTCCTGAAATTCCTTCGTGGATTCTTCGTGGAATTTCTTCGAGGATTCTTTCTGGATTTCTTTCGGGAATTCCACCAAAAAAACCTTTGGGGATTCTTTCTGATATTTCATCGGGGATTCTTCCTGGAAATCCTTTAAGATTTCCTCTTGGAATACCTTTGGGGATTCCTCTTAGAATTTCTTCGGAGATTCCACCTACAATTATTTCGGGATCCCTCACGCAATTTCTCCGGGTATTCCTCTTAGAATTCCTTTGGGGATTCTCCCTAGGTTTCTTCCCGGAATTCTTTCGGCAATTTTCTCTAGAAATCTCACTGAAATTCTTTTGAGGATTGCTGCTGGAAATTTTTTGGAGAATCCCGTTTGAATATTTTTGGAATTCCACCTGGATATTTTTCGTTGATTTCTTCTAGAAATCTTTAGGAGATTCCTTCTGAAATTTCGTTAGAAATCTCGCTGGTTTTTTATTCGGGAATTCCCTTTGGTATTCGTTTGGGGATTCTGTTTGAATTTATTTGGGGAATCCTCCTAAAATTTCTTCGGGGATTCTTCCCTGGATTTCTTTCTGAAATTCCTCGAAAAACCCTTTCAAGAATTTCTTCAGAAGTTTCTGCAGGGATATCTCAAGGACAGATTCTTGAACCACCTGAGATTCCTGCAGAAGTTCCTTCAGGGTTTCATACAGCAGTTTCTGTAGAGAGTTTCTTTAAGGCTCCACTTGGAATTCCTTCTGAGATTCCTCCCTGAAATCATCCGGGGATTCTTTGGTGTAAATAGTGCGACCTTTTTATCAAATTTGATAGCTTCTGTAGGCTTCGAGCAAAACAAAAACTGTAGTAACATAGATATTTTATTGCCTTTCATTACGATACGAATAATGTCACAGTAGATCTAATCACTGGTCGCAGTGACGGAACAGAACAGAAATAAATATGGTAGGTATTCATTAAAAACTATAGTTTATGTCATCGATGATCATGGAAAAGCTCAGACTACAAATTCTAGAGCGTTGCAAGGGCGTAGCCAGCTTTTCGGCCAGGGGGGGGGTGAGCACCCTTACACTGAAAACCACTTTGCAGTAACAAGGAGTTCAAATACTTCATCATTTACAAAAAAATAAAAGTGAAGTATGAAATATGGGTGATTAACAGGAATGGTTCAATGGAAGAATCATATATGATTATAATCCTGAGGAATTCCTCAAGATATTGCTTCAGGAATTTCTTAACAAATGCCATCATGAATTTGAATTTATCCAGCAGTTTCTCCAGAAATTTCTTTAAAATTTTTTCAGGTTATTTTAATGTAGATATTCCAGCAGAAATTACCTTCGGAAAACTTGCAGTAATTCCGTTGGGAATATCTTCAGAAATTTCTTCAATTATTCCTCCAGCAGTTTTATTACGAATTTCACCATGCATTCTTTTGAGAATTTCCCCAGTAATTCTTTACAAATATAATTCTTAATTCCACCAGAAATCCGTCTGAGAAGCTCCAGAAAATACTTTAAGAATTTCTCCGGGAATTCTTTCAAAAATTTCAACCAAACTAAGATTCCTTTCCTTGAGGAATACCATAAGAAATTTTTGAAGAAATTTCTTCGAAAAATCCTTTAATGAATTCCTTCGGAATTACCGGAAAAAAATCTTTGAAAATTTCTAAAGGAATTCCTTTGGAAATTCCTGGAGGAATATCTTTGGAAGTTGCTAGAGGAATGCATTCGGAATTTTTTAAAGGAATCAATTAAAAAATAATTTCAGGAATTTATTTCGAAAATCCTTGAGGAATTCCACCGGAAATTCCTTGACAAATTCTTTAGAAATTTCTTGAGGAATTCCTTCATTTCTAAAGCTCCTTGAGAAATTCCATAAGACATTCCTTCGAGAGTTCTTCTACGATTTCCTTTAGAAGATTCTTCGGGAATTCCTTGAGGAATTTCTTTAAAATAGATTTAGAATATTCCTTGACGAACTCCTTCGGAGTTTTCGTGATGAATTCTTCCGAAAATTCCATGAGGAATAGCTTCAAAAATTCTTGGAGGAATCCATCCGGAAATTTCTGTGAGAATTCCTTCCCAAATTCCTGAAGCAATTCTTTCGAAAATATTGAAAAAAATCTACTAATCTCATGAGATATCCCTTCTGAAATTCCGTAAGGAATTTCTTTAAAAATCTTTCAAACTTCCTTCGGAAATTCCTGAAGAAATACTATTTGTGATTTTTTTATTTCCTAGAGGAACTCATTCGGAAATTCTTTGAAGAATTCCTTGAAAAATGCCTTGATAAGGAAAATTTGGAAATTTTTAAAGGAGTTCGTTTGAAAATTTTTTTGACATATGTCTGGAATGTCTTATGGAATACCTTCGGAAATTTCGTGAGAAATTGTTTGATAAGTTCGCTGAGGATTTTTTTCGGTTTTTTTATAAGTTTTTACGAAATTCCTCAAGGAATTCCAGCGAAAGATCCTTGAGAAGTTTCTTCGGAAATTCCTCAAGAAATTCCTTCAAAAATGTATTGCGGAACTCCTACGAAAACTTGAGAAACTTCTTCAAACATTCCTTCCGATACACGTTTGGGGATTATGTGAGAAAATCCTAAGGAAATTTTTTGAGGACAACCGTCAACAATTTTTGGAGGAATTCATTCGGAAATTTTTGGAGGTATTTCAAGGCAAATCCATAAGAAATTTCTTTGGAAATTCGTAGAGGAATTCCTTCGGAAATTCAG
This sequence comes from Aedes albopictus, assembly GCF_035046485.1. Taxonomy (NCBI): domain Eukaryota; kingdom Metazoa; phylum Arthropoda; class Insecta; order Diptera; family Culicidae; genus Aedes; species Aedes albopictus. The sequence goes on from NC_085138.1 coordinate 42,102,198, forward strand.
GAGAAAATCCTTTGAAAATTCCAGAACAAATTCCTTTGAAAATTCCTGGAGGAATTCCTACGGAAATTCCTGGACAAACTCCTTCGGAAACTCATGGAGGAATTCTTCGGGAAAATCCTGGAGGAATTTCTTCGGAAATTCCTGGAGTAATTCCTTCGGAAATACCTGGAGAAATTCCTTCGGAAATTCATGGAGGAATTCCTTCAGAAAATCCTTAAGCGATTCCTTCGCAAAAGTCCTGGAGGAATTCCTTCTGAAATTTATGGAGGAACTCCTTCGGAAATTCGTGAAGGAATTCCAGGAGAAATTCTTTCGAAAATTCCTGGTGGAATTCCTTCGGACATTCATGAAAGAATTCCTTCGGAAATTCCGGCAGGAAATCCTTTGAAAATTCTAGGTGAAATTCCTTTGAAAATCCCTGGAGGAATTCCACCGGAAATTACTGCAGGAATTCCCTCGGAAATTCCAGGAGGAATTCCTTCGGAAATTGCTGGAAGATTTCCTTCGGAAATTCCTGAAGAAATTCCTTCGGAAATTTATGAAGGAATTCTTTCAGAAATTCCAGGAGGAATTCCTTCGGAAATTGCAGAAGGGATTTCTTTGAAAATTCCTGGAGGATCTCCTTCGGAAATTCCTGGAGGATTTCCTCCGGAAATTTCTGAAGAAATTCATCCAGAAATTCATGGAGGAATTTCTCAGGAAATTCCTGGAGGAATTCCTTTGAAAATTCGTGGAGGAATCTCTTCAGAAATTCGTGAATGAATTCTTTCGGAAAATTTCTGGAGCAATTCCTTCGGAAATTCATGGAGGAACTCCTTCGGAAAATGCTTTAGGATTTCCTTCGCAAAATTCCTGGAGGAATTCCTTCGGAAATTCATGGAGGAATTCCTCGAGGTATTTCCTGGAGGAACTCCTCCGGAAATTCGTGGAGGGATTCCGTCGGAAAATTGCTGGAGGAATTCCTTTGGAAATCCATGCAGGAATTCCTTCGGAAAATTCTTTAGAAATTCCTTCGCAAAATTCCTGGAGGAATTCATTCGAAAATTCATGGTGGAATTCCTTCGGAAATCCCAGGAGGACATCCTTTAAAAATTCCAAGAGGAACTCCTTCGAAAATTCCCAGAAGAATTTCTTCGGAAACTCTTGGAGGTATTCCTCCGAAAATTCCTCGATGAATTTCTTCGGAAATTCGTAGGCGAATTCCGTCGGAAAATTTCTGGAGGAATTCCTTCGGAAAATCCTTTAGAAATTCCTTGGCTAAATTCCTGGAGGAATTTGTTCGGCAATTCATGGAGGGATTTCTTCGGACATTCATGAAGGAATTCCTTCGGAAATTCCAGGAGAAAATCTTTTGAAAATTCCAAGAGGAATTTCCTTGAAAATTCCTGGAAGAAATCCTACGGAAATTCCTGGAGGAATTCCTCCGGAAATTCCTAGAGTAATTCTTCCAGAAATTTGTGGAGGAATTTTTCCGGAATTTCCTGGAGGAATTTCTCCGGAAGTTTCTGCAGGATTTCCCTCGGAAATTCCTGGAGGAATTTCCACGGAAATTCCCGGAGGAATTCTCTCGGAAATACATGGAGGAATTCATTCGGAAAATCCTGAAGGAATTCCTTCGCAAAATTACATCGGAAATTCATGGAGAAATCCCTTTGAAAATTTCCAAAGGAATTTCTCCTGGAATTTCAAAGAGAATTTCTCCTGGAATTTCTGAAGGAATTCTTCCTGGAATTTAAAAAAAAACCCTTCAGGGATTTCCAAAAGAGTTTTTCCAGGAATTTCCGAAGGAATTTCCGAAAGAATTCCTCCATGAATTTTCAATGGAATTTCTCCGGGAATTTTAAAAGAAATTGCTTCAAGAATTTCCGAAGGAATTCCCCCAGGAATTTCCGAAATAATTGCTCCACGAAGGAATGCATCAAAGAGATTCCGGAGGGATTTCTCCAGGAATTTCCGAAGAAATTCCCCTAAGAATTTCCAAAAGAATTCCTAAGGAATTCCTCCATGAATCTTCAAACGAATTCGTCCAGCAATTTCCGAAGGGGTTCCTCCCGGAATTTCCGAAACAATTCCTCCATGAATTTTTGAAGGAATTCCTAACGGAATTTGTAAAGGAATTCCTCCATGAATTTTCGAGGGAATTCCTCTTGGAATTTCCAAAAATAAAATCCAAAAAGACTTTCCGAAAAAAAATTCTCCAGGAATTTCCGAAGGAATACCTCCAGGAATTTCTGAAGGAATTCCTCCAGGAATTTCCGAAAGAATACCTCCAGGAATTTCCGAAGGAATTCTTCCAGTAATTTCCGAAGAAATTATTCCAGCAATTTCCAAAGGAATTCCTCCTGGAATTTCCAAATGAATTCGTCCAGTAATTTCCGAAGGAATTCCTCCAGGAATCATGAAAAGCATTCCTCTAAGAAGTTTAGAATGATTTTTTTCCAGGAATGTCCTAAGGAAGTCATCCAAAGATTTACTCAGGAATTTCTCTATAGATTTCTGAAAGAATTCCTCCAGAAATTTCTGGAGGTATTCATCCAATATTTTTCGAGGGATCTCCCCAAGGAATTTCCGAATGAATTCCTCCAGAAATTTACGAAGGAATTCCTTCAGGAATTTCCGAACGAATTCCTTCAGGAATTTCCGAAGGAATTCCTTCGGGAATTCCTGGAGGAATTCTTTCAGAAATTTCGGGAGGAATTCCTTCGGAAATTTCTGGACGAATTCTTTGGGAAATTCCTGGAGGAATTCCTTCGGAAATTCCTGGAGGAATTCCTTCAGAAATTCTTGGAGGATTTTTTTCTGGAAATTCCTGGAGGAATACCGTCGGAAATTGCTAGCAGAATTCCTTCGGAAAATCCTGAAGGAATTTCCGAAGGAATTCCTCCAGAAATTTACGAAGGAATTCCTTCAGGAATTTCCGAACGAATTCCTTCAGGAATTTCCGAAGGAATTCCTTCGGGAATTCCTGGAGGAATTCTTTCAGAAATTTCGGGAGGAATTCCTTCGGAAATTTCTGGACGAATTCTTTGGGAAATTCCTGGAGGAATTCCTTCGGAAATTCCTGGAGGAATTCCTTCAGAAATTCTTGGAGGATTTTTTTCTGGAAATTCCTGGAGGAATACCGTCGGAAATTGCTAGCAGAATTCCTTCGGAAAATCCTGAAGGAATTCTTTCAGAAACACTGGGAGGAATTCCTTCGGAAATTCCATTAGGAATTGCTTCAAAAAATTCCTGGAGGGATTCCTCCAGGAATTCCGCTAGGAATCACCCAAGAAATTCCTGCAAGAATTTCCAAAAAAATCCTAAAAGTATTTCCGAAAAAAAATCCTCCACGACTTTCCGAAGGAATTCCTCCAGGAATTTTCAATGACATTCGTCCAGAACAGCAATTTCCAATATGCCACAAAAGTTCAGCCTATTGGACGCAGTGGCTTAATTTCCCCAACAGGGGAGGAAAAAAAAAAATTCCTCCAGGAATTTCCAGAGCATTCCACCAGGAAGTTTGGAATTATTTTGTCCAGGAATTTCGTAAGGAATTCACCTAAGGATTTCCTCACGAATTTCTCTATGGATTTCTTAAAGAATTCCTCCAGGAATTTCCGAAGGAATTGCTCCAGGAATTTCCAAAAGAATTCGTCCAGCAATTTCCGAAGGTATTGCTCCAGTAATTGCCGAAGAAATTATTGCAGGAATTTCCGAAGGAATTCCTCCTGGAATTTCCAATGAAATTCGTCCAGTAATTTGCAAAGGAATTCCTCCCGGAATTTCCGAAAGAATTCCTCCTGGAACTCCAAAGGAATTCGTACAGCAATTTCCGAAGGAATTCCTCCCGAAATTTCTGAAAGAATTCCTCCAGGAATTTCCGAAGGAATTCTTCCTGGAATTTCCGAAGGAATTCCCCCAGGAATTCCGCTAGGAATTTTCGAAGGAATTTCCAAAAAAAATCCAAAAAGTATTTCCGAAAAAAAATCCTCCACGACTTTCCGAAGGAATTCCTCCAGGAATTTTCAATGAAATTCGTCCAGCAATTTCCGAAGGAATTCTTTCATGAATTTCCAAAAGCATTCCTCCAGGAAGTTTGGGATTATTTTGTCCAGGAATTTCGTAAGGAATTCACTTAAGGATTTCCTCACGAATTTCTCTATGGATTTCTGAAAGAATTCCTCCAGGAATCTCCGAAGGTATTTATCCAAGATTTTCCCAATGAACTGCCCAAGGAATTTCCGAAGGAATTTCTTCAGGAATTTCCGAAGGAATTTCTTCAGGAATTTCCGAAGGAATTCCTTCAGAAATTTCCGATGAAATTCTGCCAGGAATTTGCGAAGGGATTCCTCCAGGAGTTTTGGATGGAATTCCTTCAGGAATTTCCAAAGGAATTCCTGCAGGTATTTCCGAAGGAATACCCTCAGGAATTTTCGAAGATATTCCTCCAAGAATTTGCGAAGGAATTCCTGCAAACATTAAAAAAAAATACGAGGATGCAGGAGAATTTTATTTTTACTAGTCAAAAACAGCTCTGATCATCTAAGTTTTTCGGTTAAGTTAGAATATAGTTGCTCGGTCAGGGGGGGGCCACGGCCCCCCCCTGCCCCCCCCTGGCTACGCCCTTGGCGTTATGATTACTTCTTTGCTTTGCCAATGTTCAAATTTTGGTCACGCCGATGACGCCGCCGCCGTCGCCGAAGGCTGCTACCGGCTTGACGCCGCCGCTGGCCAAAAATTGTATTCACGCCGCCGAGCAAAATATAGTCGGCGGAACTCCATCAGGAACTCCTGAAGAAATTGGAGGAATTCCAGAATTATTCAGAAAGAATAAAAAAAGAAAATAAATGAAGAAAAATAAAAAAAATAAAATTTACAAAATAATTTCAGGTACTTATACCGAAGATTTTTTTTGGAGGAGAACCATAAACTGCTGAAGCTAATTTCATGGACAAAGTTCCGATTGAACTTTTAGGGAAACTCAAAAAAAGAAGGATTTTTAGACTAAGGAATATCCATACTATCTTCTGAAACAATTTCCAAAACTAATCTTGAATCACTGCTGGAAGAATTTCAGAATGCACTCCTGTCCAAATTCCTAAAAAAGACTCCTGAAATAATTCCCGAAAAATGTTGTCGACACTTTTGGAGAAACTGTAGAACATTCCATTTTTTTTCCTGGGGAAATTATAGAAAGAAATCCTGAAAAAATTTACGAAAGATTCTTCACAGTATTCTTGAAAAAAAAACTCTTAGAAAAAATCGTAGAAAACTTTCAATTTAACTCATACAAAATTTGTTTGCAGAAAAGGCTTCCTGGAGGAATTCACGATGGAATTCTCTAGAAAACTGTCAGAGGATTCACTGAAGAAACTCCTCTAAGAATTACTGAAAGATCTCGTGGAGGAAATTAAAACAGAACTTCATTCGTAATTTCCGAAGGAACTCCTGGATAAATTTCAAAAGAATTTGTTTTTCGGGAAATAGCAGAAAAAACTCTTGCAGGCGTTCAGAAAAAAATGAGTTTTCGACTTTACTTTACGACTTTTTAGTTAAGAAATTACCTAAGAAATTCGTGTACTACATATTTGGTGGGATCTTTAAGAGGAATTGCATGAGGATTCTCTAAAGGATTTCTTTCAGGATTTGCCGAGAGGCCAGCTGGGAAAAAAACGCAAATTTCTGGAGGAATTTCATTTTTTTTTTTCAAGGAACTTATGAAATGCCAAATAAACACCCAGTGATTACACTGCTCCACAAAATTTTACAAAATTTGGTGTGATGGGATAAAAAAATTAACAGGTGTTTGGGACTGTGTTAGTGAAAGAAATTTTGAAAAATATTGGACCGGGCCTTCACAGTTTAAAACCAAAGTTTGTATGGAGAACTTGGGGTGTTCAATTGGTATGTGCATTAGAATGTGCCGTGCATATTTTTAAGCGTTTTCGGTATTTGAGTTAGTTTCGTTATTGTCTACCGCCTAAATATATGCACAGCGCGTTCTAATGCACATATCAATTGAACACCCCAAGTTCTCCATACAAACTTCGGTTTTGAACTGTGAAGGCCCGGTCCAATATTTTTCAAAAATTCTTTCACTGTGACACTTCTAGAGTCCCAAACCCCTGTTATTTTTTTTTTCTGATCCCATAACAAAATTTAGTGTTGAACGGTGTTATTCAAAGAAGGTTTTGGATGAGTTCTTTATTGGAAACACTGGATGAATTTTTAAGAATACTCCCACAGGAATTTTTGAAGGAACTCCTCCAAGAATTCCAAAAGAAAGTACCAGAGACTTGAGGATTTCTGAGAGAATTTCAAGTAGGAAGACGATGTAAGAGGTTTCGTCTTCCAGCTGTCGTGCGCAATACTGCAATATCTAGCTGCTCCAAGTAGCACTTTGAACACTCGAGCGAATGTTTAATACTTCCAAAATCAGTAATTTTCCACTTCGAGTGAAAAAAAACGCGAAGAAACTCGTGCAGGAGTTTTCGAAGGAACACCTAATTAGTCATGAAATATCCGTCTCCTGAAAAAAATGAGAAATAACTCCTGAAGCAATATCCGCAGGAACTGCTGGAAGAATTCCTGCAGAGTTTCCCAAAATACTTGAGAAAAAACGTTTAAAGACACTTTTGGAAAAACTGGAAAACTGAACGATTGATTTTCAGCGTAAATTTTTGAAAAAAAAACTTTTAAAGCAATTAACCAACGACCTCTTGTAGGAATGCTCTAACGAATTCTCAGAAGAACTTCTGGAAGGACTTCTGGAAGAACTTCCAAATGAACTGCATGAAAAATTTCTTAGAAAGACCTTCGAAGCAATTCATGGAGAAACTTTTGATGGGAGTCCTGGAAGAATTCTCAAAGAAAACCCTTCAAAAATTTCCGTAGCAATTTTTCGAGAAATTCTAAAGGTAACTGCTACAGGATTCCCCGGAGGAACTCTTGTTAGAAAGATCTCCTGGAGTACATAGGGCGGAATTGAAAGGTACGAAACTGATTACACTTCATTCGGAGAGGGTATTCTGCAAGAAAACTTCAAGAGTTATTTCGGTAGGAACTCCTGGAGAAATTTCAAAAGATTTTTTGGGATCCCAGAAAAACGTTCGGTAGGAATCCTAGAAAAATAATCTGGTGAAGTTTTCGACTTATTCTGAAATAAATTCCAGAAAGAACTAATCAATATATTTCTTGAGATCTTTTTGAGAAACTGTTTCTTGCTGGATTTCAAGAGAGACCTGCTTGAAAAAACTAGGAAATGTAATGGTTAAGGGTTAAAAAAATCGAAGAAATTATTACAAGTTTTATTTTTGTGTTAAATGTTGTATTTTAACTTGTAAATATTCCCCTAGTATTAATGCACATGTATAGGGCTCTGGCAGAATGGAGGCCCGCAATCCTATTTCGATTGCCAACATTCAGGCCATTTCGGGCCACGATTAAGTACTGGAGTTGTAAGCCTTTCTCTGGCACAGACTTCAAGTTATAGAACTCTAGTGATTAAACCCGAATCGAGATGCCCCCTTAGAAATTAGAAATTCCTAGTCAAAACTCAAGCTATGAAAGCAATCAAACAATGCAAGCAATGCGAACAAGAGACAACCTGCCAGAGAAAATACGATTACAGGATTGCCTGATGGACCAACAACATTAACCCTCTAATACCCAAATTTTTGATTTTGATTTAAATATCATTTTTCGTCACCTAAAATCGATTTAAACATGTTTTGGAAGATGACTTTTTTTTTTAATTCTCGATTTCGTAAATTTCAGTTTTAATTTTTACTTTTGAACATCCCCACACTTATATATTTTTCCTGGAAGCCAATTTGGGGAACGGATTTTTTGAGATGAAAACATTTTGAGATTGTATGATTATTGTTTAAATATTATTTTTTTTAATATTTTTTCACAGAAAATTTTATTTTCCGTGTAATTTTAAGGAAAATATTTTAGAGTGTATTCGATTCCCTTAAACTATTAAACAAATATAGAATGATTTGGGAACAATTTAAAATGTGTTAATTGTAACGATTCAATACAAAATAAATAATGACTTCTAAAAGTTGACTAAAACATCAATTTTTCAATAATTTTAAAAAAATGTAAATACGCTTTAAAATACACCAATTTTTTTTTTTGATATACAGTATAGTCCTAAAAAAAAGATTTTCCACGAACCAAATATTACAAAAATGCTCAAACTATACCCCGTCTAAAGGCGGGATTGGGTATTAGAGGGTTAATGAAACTCGTCAGTCGAGTCAAGTACAAGACACTGAAGACGACCTTACAGTTGAGGTCGAAATACGTATCTGTCAAAGGATGCAAATTCTTAGTGGAATTCAAAGGAACCGTACTTAACCCGATTTTCTTTTATTTACAGATATTCCCCTAACAAGCCCAGGTTAATCATCAACCTCGTCATCCTGTTATCGGAAATTGTTATTCACTAGGGTAACAAGGGCAAATATAATTTTGTGTTGTGCTTGTCCATTTGTGATGTCCTAATTTATTACGATGTTATATTTTAATGTGCATTTGTAGTGCTTCATTATTTCTTCGTAATAAAATTTCAAATCATTTGTTGAAAAAATCCTGAAGAAATCAAGAGAGGAAATTCTGAAAAAAGAAATGAAATTAGCGAATTATTATTATTATTAATATTTATTAAAGACACTTTACCGCTTATGTGGCATTCGTGTCTGAAAATTAGCGAATGGTGTTGAAATTCTATGCAGAAAACCAGCGTGTCCACAACTGGAACACTTACCACATCACTAGGCTCTAAAATGCCATTCCTGACTGCTTCCCTACCAGCGACCGGACGGACAATGTGCGCACAATTAAATGGACCTCGGGAAAAAGTGAAAATTTACGGCTGCAACCGAGCACACAAATTATCATCGGTCCGGTGGAAAAGCTGAGGCTGTTTTTTGGGAATAGCTTGGTTCGTGCTCCGATGAATGATGCATAACATTAGCCCCCGCTACCATCATCATGCAATGCTGTATGCTCAACACGTGTACCATCGCTCCTAGTCCGGAATCGCTTTAGAGGAGTGGAGTGGCTCCGATTCAATGGGCGCGCAACAGTTTAAACTGAACCCAGAAAGGCGCGGATATGCTAAAACGAGATTTGCATAATGAAAACAGCAGCTGGAACCGATTCGGTCGGACCCCGGCAAGTCGGCTTGTCTGTGATTGATTTCTGCATTTTTCATTATCGGTTAAGCGTTAAGCTGAATTTCAAATGATTCAAATTCTAGGGCGAGCCGACGACGTGGATGGGATGGAATTTTGATCGATAAATAGGGGTAATTAATAAGAGAGCTGGGGTTGTCGAAAAACGATAACGATGCCAGCGGTGATTACTAATTCAACATAGGAGAGGTGTAATTGTAGTTCGCATGACGAAATGAGCAGATACTGATAACGTATTCAGAACTGAATATAAGATTTAGGCATCCACAGTAACAGAACAAACTGGAATCGTGTATACTAAAACATTTATGAAGTTTTCTAAAGTACTTCAAGTAGAACATTGTTGTTTAGGATATTTCGAGTATTGAATTTTCAGGATAATCAACCTACACATTCAATAAAATTGGCCACATTCAGTAAAAAAGCGTGTACGTGGAGTCACTGAGGATGTCCGAAGACGCGTCTGCTCTAGGGTTAACGATATTTTGATCTTTTGTCTCATCGACATTGTTTCCCTTCATCCTTTTTTTTCAATTCGAAGTTTTGACCATCTGTCCTTTCGACTTTTGAGTGCTAGGTAATTTCTTTAATTTTGACCTTTTTTTTTATTGGTCACTATTTCTTTCTACTTTATTCACTGTCCCCTGTTTTCTTTGTCCTTACTTTGGCACTCGTTACACTTTCTTTCAACACTTTCTTTTTCTTTATTTTTTCCATATTCTTATATCTTTGCTCTTTGGTCTTCCCCTTTTAAATTTTCTTCTTTCTTTTCTCTGTCTTTCCTCCTTCCTTCTTTTTTCCTCTTTCCATCTTCTTCGCTTTTACTATCTCGATGACTCCCGTTGTCGACTTATCATTCTTTTCTCTCCTAATTTCATCCAAGCAATATGCTTTTGAGCAGCTAGACGTGTACCGATCAGGAAAAGGCGAAGAACTTGACGTCCTCCTCCGCACAGCCACCATCTTGTCGTAGAAAGCTTATACCAGCGAGACGTGTACCGATAAGCGCGTAGCGACAACCATGACTTCTTCGCCCACACGGCCCGGCATTCCCTCGTGGCGTTGGTTGATCATTTCCACGTTTCTCATCGAAACGTCAACCGATTACGAATTGGCGACGAACTTAACGTCTTCCTCCGCACAGCCACCCTCGTGATTCATAAAGCAGATAAGTACCAGCGAGACGTGTACCGATAGGGGCGTATCGACGAACATTACTTCTACGACCGCATGGTCGGGCACTCTCGTGGAATTTCAGTTTCATAAATATGAGCTCCAGCAGGTTGGTTTCTTCCAAAAATTTCCTCAAATTTAGCTCTTTTCTCAAAATTTCCTGAAGAGACCCCTGTATGTGAAACCGTTGCCTTTCTTTTGCATATTTACGGCAATCAAGCGAAACATTCATGAACGTGAAGATGAGTACCATAGGTTTCGCAAGTTGAATTGCTTCTTTCGATGTTGTTAGTTGTTAGTACTGAATTAGAACTTAAAGTTAATATTGAATTCAAACTTAAGAGTAACTTAAAGCTAACATGCAAAACCTTCAAACAGTCCACCCTAGTTTCCAACTGTTATAATTAAATACCCATAAGAGACACTCACAAAACACATACACTATTGTAAAACTAAACACGAATTACTACATAAAAAAAACACCAAGTGATGAGACTCGGACAGCACAAACTGGAAACATCCTAGTCAGTAGTAAAACGATAGCCAATAAACACGGAGATAGTGCACGCGCGCGAAGTTTCAATAAATTCCACAGTTATTTTTACAAGTAATAAAGTGTCGGTTTCAATCTAACTGTATTACGCGAACTTTCTGGATTCTGGTGAAGGAAAAGGAAGATTTTGGGAGTGCAAGGATTGGAAGGATTCTAGAGGGTATCATCTAAGAAATTGTGTGGAATTGGAAAAGAAAGTGGATGTGCAAGTGCATAAAAAGTTAAAACACAGCGTAGGACTGGAAAAGGTAAAAGCTCAACCCACGAACCGCAATCCCACAACAGATGTATCAATTTGGTATATCCCATTCTTAGTCGTGTAGTGGCAATTGGCACTTGCTGATTACCTGAAGGAATTCACGTGACAGTGTTGTTTTAAATTTCACGCTGTTTGTGCTCCCTTAACTGGTCTCAGTGTTTCTCTCTTTCCCAACGGATTTTTGATTTGACGATTCTGTATTTCTTGAAACCGAATTTGCGATCCAAATTCTTATCCACTAGGATTACTGGATACTGGATACCCCAATGCCATGCCAAGCGGGGTCTCAGAATGCTTTTAGGAGGTTTTCCGGAGAGCTTCAAAAACGTTTCAAAGCGTTTCGGAGGTTTCAATTGATTACTGTGGGTTTCAGATAAATTTCCGGGGCATTCCAGGGTCTTCATGGGATTTAAAGAGAGATTTATGAGGATGTCATAGTTTTTCATAGGGTTTTAAGGAGTGAAAAGGAACTGCTAAAGACTGCAGACAACTCAAGAAATTTCAAAAGAGGTCCAAGGAGTTTCACAGGGGTTTCTAGGCTATTCAAAGCGTTTCAGAGAGTTCATGTATTCACGGACTGCTTCAAGTAAAAAGGCATCTGGGAGTCTCGATTTTAGGTTTCAAGGTGTTCCAGAGGACTTCAGGAGAGTTCTCGGAGGTAACAGAGACTCCCGAAAGGGGTTTCAGAGAAGTATGTGGGGATCTCCGGGAGGCTGAAAAGGGAATTCAAGGCATTTTAAGTAGTTTCAGTAGACATTAAGGCAAGTATACGGAGGTGTTAGGGGGGGGGGGGGCTCGATGGGTTCTCAGTAGGTTTACTTGAAACCCCCAAAAGAGATTTTCTGGAATATGAGAGAAGTTCTGGTAGTTTCAGGGGAGCTTTAGAAGGGTTTCAAGGCGTCACAAAGCGTTTCAAGCAGTTTCAGGCGGTTACAGGAGAGTTTAAGAGAGTGTTAACGGAGTTTGCCGAAGTCTTAGATGGACTTCAGTTCACGGAGGTCTTATGGGTACTTCAGAGTAATTGGAGAAGGCATTTAAAGGCAATACAAGGGAGCTTCCAAGGCCTTTCACATCCGTTTCAGTGGGTTCCGGGGCACATCAGATAGTTTGAAGGAAGTTCCCTGGACTTTCACTCCCATTTTTTAGGGCTTTCAAGGTGTTTCACGAGGTTTCAGCGGGAATTGAGAAAACATGTATGAAATACCCTATGCAAGTATAATCCTTATTCGTAATCCACAGCGAGACATCACAAGTTACGCTTGCAGATTTAATAAACCGTTCTCAAGGAAATTCTCGGAGACCCAGTCATTATATTCACCATTTGACTTAAGAAAATTGTATAAGGCTGGGTGAATATGAACTTTGTTCGAACTCGAAGTACTTCAAATCTTCGCTAGTTTAAAGGAGTTTTTATATAACCTTGGCCAATTCAATGAAGTCCATACCTTCCTTCTCCTTTCGACTTTAACTTGCCCTGATTGCTCTTTAACTCCTCCCTACTCCGCTTTCTGGTATATACTCGTTAAAATGCACCTTATGTAAGTCCACCAACTGCTCTGAATACAATTCCGTATAGGTAATTTTGAAAATATTTGCAGGAACTTCTGTCTAAATTTTTGAACCGATTCCGGAATATTCTTCTTGACAGAAATTTAGCAGAAAATCCTGAAGAAGTTCCTGGAGAAATTCAGAGGAATTCCAGTGTTAGTTCTCCAATAAAATTCTTGGGAAATTTCTGGAGTGATTCTTCTGAAAATCCCATTTGGAATTTCGAAGGAATCTTGAAGTAAGATTGGAGAAACTTCATTGGAGAACCTTCACGGGTAACTATTGGAATGTTGAATTCCTGTAGAGATTTCTCTAGGAATTGCTGAAGAGTGTTGTGAGAAAGCTCGCAGGAATTCCTAGATAATCTTCCGTAGATTCCTGGAAGAAATCCTGCAGAAATGCCTGGGGTGTTTCCTGTAAAATCCTTGGAGCGGATTATAGTGACCAGAAATGCAAGATATACAGATTTTTTTATATTGTATGGAGATTATCAACATTCTGGTGGAACGTTAAGAATCTTTGAAATTTGGTGGTAGAACATCTAAGAAAACTTTTTGTAACTCTTGTTATAAATACTTTGTCGGTATATCTTGTGAAATTTCTGACGGAATTCATGAAGAGTTTCCCAGAATTTGCTAAAGAAATTTCTGTACAAAAAAAAACTTTTTGAAATAGTTTAAAAAAAAATTGTTGCAGCCACTGGTTGAAAATTTGACGGCATACCTGATAAGGTTCTTGAAGCGTATTCTGTAAGACCCCTTTTAGAAAGTTTTAGCAATTTCTAAAAAATAAGTCCTGAAGCCATTTCTTTTGGAACATTAGAATTATACCTGTTAATGAAATTGTTAGAGAAATCCCAGCATAAATGGAATTTTTGACAGACGTAACTGGATGGGGATTCCTGAAAAACCTGCTTGTAAAATTTCAAATTAAACACCTGTAGGCGCCTAAGCTAAACAAATCAATTAGAACTCCAAAGAAAATGTCTGTCAAAGCTCTTGATATTGTTATTTTTTTTTTTTATTTGTTCGTTGAGCTTGTGAAAACATATTTAACAGCAGCAATGTCTAGCAACATTCAGAAGTACCTGTTAAAGCAAGTACTTAATTCTTATTAAATATAACGAATTCAAGTCAATTTCATTGAGGTGGATGGAATTTTTAAATTTCTTCATTTTTTCCGCAATTTGCAATAACTCATAAATCGTTTTTTAAGTCAAAATCGAACTTTGATACACTATAGCTTTCCAACCGTTTGGCTGATTTCATCGTTTAAAAGATAATTGTGTTGGTTGATAAAATGTTGTGTCTAAGCTACATCTATTCAGTATTTGTCGCCCATGCTATTTTTTCCAAAAAGAGTGTAGAATTAGCTTAAAGTTATATGTAGTACACATGTTTTAGTAACAAAAATTTTAAATAATCCAGATACTGGCAAGTCACACATTTTCAATAAAAAAAAACTAAGTTATGAGGCAAGTTAAAGTTGCTTTAGGTAATTTTTGACCTAATAACAAGTTCACAATAATGTATAGCACACAAGTTTAAAACTTTAATTTTTATGTGTTTTTAGTTCAAAAAAGTTGGAAACTTTACTATGAAAATTGGTTTGATCTACTGAAATTCTTCAAACAATTGTCAAATATAGTTTTGACGTAGGACTACGTCTCTCTTTTCTATACCGGGTGTCATTCTAAATTTTCAGAAATCGGCCGCGTTACGTTTGAAGTGGAGATTTTGAGCGTTAATAACTCAGCCATTTCTCGTTGAATTTTCAAAATTTTGGCTCCAATCGATTGGAAATCTTTACACCAATTATGTACAATATTAACATTTGCTGATTTTCAATAACAAACTATTGAAAAATTTGAAAAAGTGAACCCATGTTTATTCCAGCCAATCACGATCGAGCACATTTTGGATGCTCCCGTCGAATATAAAAGCTACTGCTTCTTCGCATCTTCCCTCATTCGTCTTTGTCGTCTCGAGGTGAACGCATCGAACGAGAGCTGCCCACTTTCTTCGTTTGCGTTTTCGCTCATTCTTCTTTGACGGCCGTGTCGGCTCGGTGGCGGTGGTTTTCGGCAAGGGGACTGTTGCACATTCACCTTCTAACCGTCTAACACGGCAGACCAAGGAAGTGTATGAACATCAGATTGATCGACGGTGGTGGCAGAGGCAGCAGCAAAATCCGGAATCGCACCCACGGCAGCAAGCGGCGGGCCAATTTTCGACGGCTTCCAGCAAACAGCACGGAGAAATCCAACACGCATTGCGTGGCATGATGAATTGATTTCAATTTCTTCGAAAATGCTTCCGAGAGAGTTAATTAGATAAATTTCCTGCATCGACCGAGAAAGTGTAGTGAAAACAAATAGTGGAAGATTGAATTCTTGGTGGTGGTTCAGCAACAGTGAGGGCGATCACTAATCTCATCCACGGCAGCAAGCGGCGGGCCAATTTTCGACGGCGTTCAGCATTCAGCACGGAGAAGATTAAAAACGCATTGCGTGGCATGATTAATTCATGTCTATTTTCTGTCTGAAATCGTTCAATATTCAAACGGTTCTTTTCAGGACCATAGAAAATTATTCCTCAAGAGTTGTGAATCAGATAATTATTTCATTCCATCGCTCGGTAAAAGTGCGGTGCAACCGAAAAGTGAAAAATTGTATGCTTGGTGGCCCCGCAACAATAATGATGCCGGCCACTAATGACTCCACCAGGAATTTAGCAACGCTTTATCCTATCCAGTGCATTTTTCGTGAAATATTGTTTAATTTAACCATTTTTCGAATTAAAATTATCTAAATCTTCCAATATTTTGATTGCTTTATTGGTTAAATGAAAATTTTCTCATTTCTCGGTTGATTAACCGATTCAAGCGTCTGTTGCATGCGGGGCGGGACATGCAAACGAAATAAACTGGAAAGCCAGCCGAATGGGAGGAGCTTCATCTGCCAATCTAGGGACATAAAAGCTGTTCCCTCTGATTTCTTTCGTCATTTTCGTTGGATCAGTCAGACAGGGTGGATGTCACCCCCACAGCTGAACAGTGGCACATCAACCCAGCCGCAAAACTCTCGGCTATCGTGCGGATAGCACCAGGAATCTCATCCATGGCAGAAAGCGGCGTACCAGTTTTCGGTGGCATCCTGTATTTTTTAGGAAGGGAACACCAACACGCATTGCGTGACATGATGTTTTCATGCCATTTCGTTCCTAAAATCGTCAATTAATCAAACGGTCCTTTTCAGGACCACCGAAAATAATTCCTCAAAAGTTGTAAATCAGATAATTTCATTCCATCAATCGAGAAAAGTGTGGTTCAATCGAGAAATGAAAGATTGAATTCCGGCCACTAATCGTTCCACCCAGAATTTAGCAACGCATTGTCCTATCAGAACCATTTTTCGTGAAACATTGGGGAGCGTCCAGAAATTACGTCACGTTTAAATAGGGGGGGGGGGGGTCAGCAAAGTGTGACGACCCATACAAAAATTTCAGAGGTCCCATACAAAAAGTGTGACAGGGATGAGATGGGGTTGAAAATGACTAATTTTTGTGTGCCGTAATTTAAGGACGATCCCTTGTTTAATTCTAGCATTTTTCGAATTAAAATGATCTAAATATTTTTATATTTTTTTGTTACTTTATTTGTTAAATGAAAATTTCTCTCATTTCTTGGTTAAAAATCGTTTGAAGCGTCCGAAGCATGCGGGGCGGGTCATGCAATCGAAATAAACTGGAAAGCCAGCCGAATGGGAGGAGCTTCATCTGCTAATCTAGGGGCATAAAAGCTGTTCCCTCTGATTTCTTTCGTCATTTTCATTGGATCAGTCTGGGAGGGTGGAGGTGGATATCATGTCCACGGCTGCGCAGCAGCACGTCAACTGCGACGAGTGATAGCACCAGGAATCTCATCCACTGATCACGGCTGCGGTGGGCCCGGCAATGGAAGTTACCTCCGCAGCTGGGTAGCTGCGCACCAACCCAGCGACGGCTCTCGGCTATCTATCTGATAGAACCAGGAATCTCATTCACGGCAGCAGGTGGCGGCAGTTTTCGATGGCTTCCCGCATTCAGTGCGGATAATTTTCCTTTGTCTTTCTAAAATCAACCGTTATTTGAACGGACCTTTTCAGGACCAGAGAAAATTATTCCTTAAGAGTTATGAATCGGATAATTTTCGGATATATTCCATCGATCGGTAAAAGTGTAGTGCATTCGAAAAGTGAATGGTTGAATGCTTGGTGGCTCAGCAACAGCAAAATCGATCACTAATCTTTCTACACGAAATTTAGCAACGCATTATCTTATTCGGACAAATGTGCCTGGAACATTGTTTCATTCTAATATTTATCGAATTAAAATTATCTTAACTATTCAATACTTCAATTAGTTTATACGTTCGATTAAAAATTGTCTCAAAGAACGGTTGATTAGTCGTTTGAAGCGTCTGACACAATATGGGCGGGTCATACAAACGGAATAAACTGGAAAGCCCGCCGAATGGGAGGAGCTTCATCTGCTAATCTAGGGGCATAAAAGCTGTTTCCTCTGTTATCTTTCGTCATTTTCCTTGGATCAGTCAAGGAGAAGGGAGATGTCACCTCCCAGCTAGGCAGCAGCACACAAACTCAGCGATGACTCTCGGTTATCGTGGTGGCAGCACCAGGAATCTCATCCACGACAGCAAACGGCCGCATTCAGTATGGGTAAAATCGCATTGCGTGATGAATTCATGCGATTGTCTTGCCAAAATCTTCCGTTTTATAAACGGTCTTTTCCAGGATCAGCGAAAATGATTCCTCATGAGTTATGATTCGGATAATTAAAAGCGACAGATTGAAAGCTTGGTAGTTCAGCAATAGTGAAGTCGGCCACTAATATGTTCTTCCCGGATGAAAACAACGTATAGTCCATTTTACGAGCCGATTTTATTAATGAATTTTTAAAAGAAGGCAGCGTCAAATAACCCGTGAAAACCAATATCATCATCAACATTGTTGTCACTTCGTAAAATGGCTCATTGTCGAAAGAGTTTCACGTTAAACTTTAGTTGAAAAGATCTATCTAACGCCGTTCAATTATCTAATAATTTTATCCGCTCGATGAAAATTCTCTCGTAGAACAGTAATTTGACCATTTCTCTTCAAAACTAAATAACTCTTGAACTAGTCAACATCTTTCCAAGTAACCGAACCAGCTGAATAACAGCTTCTTGAGTTAAAGTTAGCTTAAGAGTGATTTGTTTTAATCTTATACAGCAAAAATGTTTGTTGGGTTATGAATGCGTTCAGCGAAAGCGATCACACAACAACTTTACTCAACACATCAGTTCACCATTTGTATTATCATAACAACAAACATTGTATTATGGAAATATAAAAGTCGGAATCTCGTTCCAGTCTTTGTCCTACGTCAACATTGCGGTTATGTCTCAGACATTACCCACTCCTAGTTTTTTTTTTCAAATTTACTAAAATCATAATATACACACAAAAAATTGTCAAGTTAAGTTTGCGGTTGTAAAAGTTTTAGGTTAACAAAAAAAAAATCAAAAATTGTAAAAAATGTAGAAAGTTTCGGTAATCAAAAAAGCTACGTTTCATAACTAGAATTCAAATGGATTGACATTACAAAAATGATGCAAATATTTCAAAAACATGATAAACCTTTTTTTAATTATATGGCATTCCTCCCATAACCCCATCCATAGGCAAAAGTTCTGGAGGAGTCACCGCTTGAGTCACCGAAGGACTTGATGATGAATTCATCAAAGAACCTCTGCTATGCAGAATGTTTGAAAATGATTGCAAAAGGCTAAACGAAGCCTTGGTTTAACCTTGGAGAAATTCCTGCAGTAATCCCTGAACGAATCATCAGAGGAATTCAAAATGGTAAAAAAAAACAATTGTGACTCTTTAGATCAATATTATAGAAGCGCTTCTAAGCATTTTTATGAAAAGAAAAATAATCGTATGCATGATAACATTTAACTTTTCGAAGGTGAGTTTAACTTGAAACTTGAAAATCTGCATTCAAAACTAATCAATGATCCGAATCATTTAATTTATGTATCTTAAAACTCGCAGCCAACTATCCACCTCTTCCAGTCGGATTTGCTTTCAATTTATTCAAAGAACTGCGCCTCTATTGAAATTTATAACTGCCAATCGTGTATGTGTGTGCTGACATACAGACCGCCCCATTGTGTACGGCAGCAAAATGTTTTATTTTTGTGAAACCGATTCCCTTTTTTTCTCCACAAACCAAAAGAATGAATGAAAGAAAGAAAGACCGAAACGAAAATCACAGCAGCCACTTTGGGCTTTGGGATGGACCCCACTACGATCGTCTGGTGGAACTTTGGCTCGTTTATCTCTTCGACAGTCGGCGTTCCACACTCCATTCAAAATCTTTCAAAGCACCACAACCGCCGAGGGTTGAAGATCTCTAGCCAAATCTCTGCCTCCGCTTTTGTTGCGCTGGGGGTTCGATTTTATGAAGGTCTGGATGAACCGATGCGAAAGATACATAGTGATTCCACTTCATTTCCCAAAAAAGTTATGAATAAAATTTTGCAAAATATCATAAAATAAAAAGGAAATTCACAAGTTTTGCCAAAAACAAGGTGCTTTTACCAGACCAGAAGCCCATAACAGGATCATAACAAAATTATGTTAACTGTTGTTAGAAATAACAATAGTTGATATAATTATGTTATAAGGATTTTTCCATGATAATATACATAATAAAATTTTATAACCATTTGCTATAATTTAATTATAACAAAATTGTTTCATTTATTCAAACAGATGTATAAATTTGTCATATTATGCATTATAATATAATTCCTCTAACATAATTTCGTAAAACGCAATCTTTGCTATATTGTTTGTAACAAAGTTATTTCAGAATCTATAAGTTTTTTTGTGTTGCGAAAAAGAATCACAATTTGTTTTAATTTTGGTCACTCGAGTCAAGAGATGTATAACTAAACTTGTAACAAATTTGTTCTGAAATATATAACAGAACTTGTTATATTTTTTTAAGTCCTCTTGTTTAGTCTAACAAAATTTGATATAATCTTGTTATGATTATATCTTAACTTGTTATATTTTTGTTCCAATTGGAACGAGTTTTGATAGAATTTTTGTTTTTTTTTACTACTAACGGTACATGTTTTGTTACAACTGTTGTTACAAAAATCATTGTAACAAAATAACACAACCTGTAATTTTCCAATCTAGTCGGTTATGCATCCAGATTGAGCCCAAACAATTTTTTTCACATAAGTTGCAGCGACAAACTTCGCGACATATCCGCGTTATCTTAGCAACGCCTTTCCAATTCAACTGAGTTCAACTTTTTCCCTTTGTGCCCTGCTTATTTCCAATAATGGCCAAACTGTTTTCCAATGGTGTGTGGTTCGCCATTCATTGATTTTGCGAGATTTTGCCAGTTTATTCGGTTTCATTCTTCTTCGCGTTACCCCCCTCCCACGCTGCGCTGTTGTCGTATCATCGACTGCTGCCGTCTATAAGTTTAGCCCGGCAAAAACTAAACAGCCAAAAGTGCATATGTTCGAAACTCCGCTCCTCAATACCTAATGTGTTGCCTTGCATGGAGAATTTAAGAAGCATATTTCAGACATTGGGGTGGTTCGATTGCCACCAGCTCTTACCAAACTCGGAATGAAAAGAGAATGTATCCACCCTATTGGTCCATAGCAAAACCCCCCAATGATTCCCATTTGCGATTATCTTTGCAAGAAGTTTTGGCAAGCGTTCGCCTTTCTTTTGTGATGGTAAGCACCTAAAATTTGGAGCCAAGAAACATTGAGATATCCGTCGTATGGCCCCGCCGCTCCTCAGTAGCTTTATGCATAAAAGGAACGTTTTGCTTTATGGGATGCTTTAATTCTATCACGCCGTTTATTTGGTGTTACATCGAAGAAGACAAAAACGATTCTTTATTTTCATGTGAAACACTCGTACCGCGGGTGCAGTCTTCCAAAGTTCGACCTGAAAGCAGGTGTTTTTAAGAAGGGTATAAATATCGCTCGAAAAACCGACTTTCGATCCGAGGCCCGGAGGGCCGAGTCTCATATACCAAT
Source organism: Aedes albopictus (assembly GCF_035046485.1). NCBI lineage: Eukaryota > Metazoa > Arthropoda > Insecta > Diptera > Culicidae > Aedes > Aedes albopictus. The sequence continues at coordinate 42,123,040 of NC_085138.1, forward strand.
GAACTCAGCTCGACGAACTGAGCAAATGTCTGTATGTGTGTCTGTGTGTATGTGTGTATGTGTGTGTATGTGTGTGTGTGTGTGTATGTGCGTTACAAAAAAGAGTCACGCACGTTTCTCAGCCGTCTGTCAACCGATTTCGGTTCCCCTGGCACCAAATGAAAGCTACAACATTCTAGTAGAACCCAATACAATTTCATAAGGGTTGGACATTTGGTTACCGAGATATCTTTCAAAGAGTACTTGGGAGTAATACAGGTTAACTTTTTGAGAGATTTTTGATCAAGGGTACCATAATAAATATCTCAGCCGTCTGTCAACCAATTTAAGTTCACTAAGCACCAAATAAAAGGCCCTGAAATTTCCTTTCGATTCGACATTTGATTACTGAGATATCTTACGAAGAGTATTTCAATAAATTCTTTTTTTTATTATTATATTCGCTTGTTATCTTGCATGAGCTTTTGACCAGTCTATGGGAAATTATTGTTCAATAAATAATGTTGACCTCATATAAAGTGTGTACTAGCAGGTTATTGTTTTCAATAAAATTATAAATAACAAATTACAAATAAACAGGAATTCTATGAAAACTAACAATATGTTAAATGAAAGCTTTGAATTTATATATTGTGAGAAAAACGCAAGAACTGGACAGCCAAAATAACTAGCTAATTCCAAAACTAATTAACATAGTAGATATATCATTTTTGTTCTTTTTACAGCATAACCATGAATACCAAGTACTTCGGAGCTAATTTATTCGACTGATTAAGAAATATTAGACAACGTGAATCTCGCTGATTTTTTTATCCATTTGTTAATCGATTCAAGATCTTTTGGCAGTTAACAAAAGATACAATATTCCAGAATATGTAAGCTATTTTGTTTAATTTCATACAAGATTCTAGAAGGTGTCTGGCATTTTAGTTTAGTCCATGGTCCATGATGCTATTTTGGAAACCAATTCACTAGATGCCAAATCCACAATATTTTCTAGAACTTTTGGTCCATCACACAAAATAAATATGTTAAAAACAAATAATACAACAATAGTTTTAATAAGTGTAAGAAGGGTTCTGTTCACCGTAGGTGGATTAAATCGGGTTTTTTTTTTTTGAAATAGTCCATTTTCTAAATGTTGGAAAGGTTTCTAAATAAATAACAATAAATATTATTGTTGCTTTGATCATGTTTGTATAATCAAATACAAAATCACTTGACATATTTTTTATAGTTTTCGTTTTAGATTTGAGTACAGTAGATGTTTCGGTTTTCGAATGTTATTCGCTAAAACTTCAACGACTGACAGACGTCAAGCCGTGTTGGCAGAGGAAGCTCTCAATGAATAACTGAGGAAGTACTTATAGAAAACTAGCTGAAAAGCAAGTTTTAGCCAAGTGAGGATGTTACGACAAGAAATAGATGAACAATGTTTTTTCTAATGTTTTCCAATAAATTAAAGGAGTCTAGTAAATAGTAAACTACCATTGATAACAATACAAATACAATTAGTTTAATGGGGTCAATTGAACCGATGTTAAAATAAACATGCAATAATATTTGTTGTTATGTAAACAGATTTCGCCTTTGAAAAACCAAAGAATTCATATTTCTCGGTAACATTTTTCTCCAGCATTTACAGATACTAATGGCCACATGAATTGTGAACGATATATGGTATGGATCATACGACCTGAGGTGTGATATTTGGCAGTTATTTGAAAAGATTGAAGATAGATCTTATCAACAGCTGCCAAGCAATACATACTAGACAGACATCAGAGTGTTTGATTCTTATCATAATATGTGCATATCATTCTGACGGCCGTTAGTGCTCGTAAATGCTGGATATAAATGTTAGCGGGAAATATAAATTCTATGGATTTTCAAAAGCGAAAACTGCTTACAAATAACAACAAATATTATTGTATTTTTATTGTAACAACGATTTATTTGACGCCATTCGATTGATTGTATTTGTACTGTAAGAACAATTTAAAAACATTATGATATATTGTTTTCTTTGGAAAATTGTCCTAAAAATGTCTCATAAAAACACAATACATTCTATTGTTTTTCGAAAAATAGTGTATGAAAATTTTCTCAAAATTTTATGGTTAAGATACATAACGACCACCTTTTTTATTGTAAAAGTGTCATTTACCATTCGCCGAATGGTATAGAACAATAGGAGTGATGGTGAGTGTGCCGTGTAAATTACAATACGTTTAATGGTGAATATTTTTCGAAAAAAATGGTGTTGTAACAATACAATTTATCGTATTTTTATGATATTTTTTATCAGGGTAACATTTAGCATGTAAAGGAATAACATCAGTAATAAAATCTTAATTTTTGGCCTAAGTTACCAAGCGAATAACTTTTTCACAAGCGTCGGATCACTTTGCGGTCTTCGGCAAAGCTTTTCGGCATATTCTAGGCTATACTTTAACGTCATTAGTTACATGGTATTAGACAAAAGAATTCAACTTATGAATAAAATGCAAAGAAGAACGTTTTCCCATACTAACTTCCATACAAATTTCAATCGCAATGTGGAATACGGGGACGCAACCAATCGCTTCCAAATTTTGCACAGTTGTTTTGGCCGCCAATAAAGATTGAAAAAGCTTTGTTCCGGGTTGATGCGATCAAATTTAAAGTTTCTCCATACAACGTTGACCCACTCTAATGTACAATGTATATAACTGTTAATAATTATTGCTATTTTCCGGATTTTCCCCGTACAATTGGTATTCGCTCCAATTTATTGCAATGTTAAAAAATTTAAAAAATGCATGTTGTACTGATTATTTTATGTGCTGTACTCATTGAACCATATTTCCAATAATACTAAACATTTCCAAATTTGTTCAGGCTGTTCTAAACTTTATTATATTTTGAAGGTTTGATAGAAGAACCGGAATAATAAGACCAATCATGCTTCGAGATTAAGCATTTTGAACATTTACAGTTAATTTCCGATACGCTCCTTACGCCTCACATTTTGGTTTACTGCTGATTCACTCCAACCTCGAGGACATCATACACTCGCCAAATCACTCTCGACCTTGTCAGTACTTCCCGTCGTCTTGAACCATCCAGATTTCCTTGCAAACACAATCTTTGCAGAATCGCTACACGGCATCCTTGCAATGCCTTTGAAAATCTTCTGGATGCTGGGTAGAGCGCAGCGAGCTCGTGGTTCATCCTTCTCCGTCACACACCGTTCTCCTACACTCCGCTGAAGATCGTTCTTAGCACGCGTCGCTCGAAAACTCCGAGTGAGCAGGTCCTCCTCGAGCATGGTTCATGTCTCGTGCCCGTAGAGGACCACCGGTCTTATTAGCGTTTTGTACATGGTGCATTTGGTGCGTGGGTGAATCTTCTTCTACCGCAGTTTCTTCTGGAACCCGTAGTAGGCCCGACTTCCGCTGATGATGCGCCGTCGAATTTCACGATTCACTTTGATGTCAGCCGTCAGTAAGGATCCGAGGTAGACGAATTCCTCCACCACCTCGAAAGTATCCCTGTCTATCGTAACATTACTACCCAGACGGATCCGGTCGTGTTCGGTTCCGCCTACCAGCATGTACTTTGTTTTTGAGGCATTCACCACCAGTCCGACCTTTGCTGCTTCGCGTGTCAGGCGGGTGTACAGCTCTGTCACCGTTCCAAATGTTCTGGCATTATGTCCATATCATCCGCAAAGTACACAAATTGACCGGATTTTGTGAAAATCGTTCCCCGGCTGTTGAGCCCGGCTCGTCGCATCACACCTAATGCAGAGCGATGTTGAAGAGTAGGCATGGGAGTCCGTCACCTTATCGCAGTCCCCGGAGAGATTCGAATGAACTGGATAGTTCACCCGAAACCCTTACGCAGTTTTGCACACCGTCCATCGTTGCTTTAATCAGTCTAGTCAGCTTCCCAGGAAAGCCATTTTCGTCCATGATTCTCCATAGCTCTGTGCGGTCGATACTGTCGTATGCCGCTTTGAAGTCCATGAACAGGTGATGTGTTGGGATCTGGTATTCACGGCATTTCTGGAGGATTCGCCGTACGGTAAAGATCTGATCCGTTGTCGACCAGCCGTCGATGAAGCCGGCTTGATAACTTCCCACGAACTCATTCGTTTTAGGTGACAGATGACGGAAGATGATCTGGGATAGCACTTTGTAGGCAGCATTCAAAATAGTGATCGCCCTGAAGTTCTCACATCCCAATGCTCGCCTTTCTTGTGAATGAGGCAGATTACCCCTTCCTTCCACTCCTCCGGTAGCTGTTCGGTTTCCCAGATCCTGACTATCAGCCGATGCAGACAGGTGGCCAACTTTTCTGGACCCATCTTGATGAGTTCAGCTGCGATACCATCTTTACCAGCTACTTTGTTGGTTGTGAGCTGGTGAATGGCATCCTTAACTTCCCTCAGCGTGGGAGTTGGTTCATTTCCGTCCTCCGCTACACTGGTATCGTCGTTTCCTCCGTTGCCGCGGTTTCTCGTGCCTACGTTCTCTACACCATTCAGGCGCTGATCGAAGTGCTGCTTCCACCTTTCGATCACCTCACATCCATCCGTCAAGAGACCTCCGTCTTTATCCCTGTATATTTCGGCACGCGGCACGAAGCCGTTGCGGGATGCGTTGAGCTTCTGATAGAACTTCCGTGTTTCTTGGGAACGGCAGAGCAGTTCCATTTCTTCACACTCCGCTTCTTCCAGGCGGCGCTTTTTCTCCCGAAAGAGGCGGGTTGCTGTTTCCGCTTCTGTTTATAACGTTCCACGCTCTGTCGAGTCCCTTGCTGCAGCATTACCGCCCTCACTGCGTTCTTCTCATCCAAAACCGTTCTGCACTCTTCGTCGAACCATTCGTTCCGTCGATTCCGTTTCACGTACCCGATGGTGCTCTCGGCTGCGTCGTTGATGGCTGCTTTCACTGTACTCCAGCAGTCCTCTAGAGGGGCCTCGAGCTCGCCCTCGTCTGGCAACGCGGTCTCGAGATTCTGCGCGTATGCTGATGCGACATCCGGTTGCTTCAGTCGCTCTAGGTTGTACCATGGCGGTCGCCGGTACCATACATTGTTGATGACGGAGAGTTTTGGGCGCAGTTTGACCATCACCAGATAGTGGTCGGAGTCGATGTTGGCGCCACGATAGGTTCTGACGTCGATAATGTCGGAGAAGTACCGTCAATCAGATCGTGGTCGATTTGAGATTTCGTCTGCTGTGGTGATCTCCAGGTGTAACGATAAGGGAGGCTGTGTTGGAAAAAGGTGCTACGTATGGCCATATTCTTGGAGGTGGCGAAATCAATGAGTCGTAGGCCGTTTTCGTTCGTCTGCTGGTGGGCGCTGAACTTACCAATCATCGGTCTGAATTCCTCCTCCTGGCCTACCTGAGCGTTCAAATCTCCTATGATGATCTTGACGTCGTGGCTTGGGCAGCGATCGTACTCGCGTTCGAGCTGCGCGTAAAATGCGTCCTTGTCATCATCAGTGCTTACGGAGTGTGGGCTGTGCACGTTTATTATGCTGAAATTGAAGAATCGGCCCTTGATCCTCAACCTGCATATTATTTCGTCGATTGGCCACCAACCGATCACGTGCCTCTGCATATCACCCATCACGATTAAAGCTCGCGTGTGTTGCCGCAGCTCTGGTAGATGGTATGATTACCTCTGGTAGCTCTGGTAGATGGTATGATGACCTCTAAACGTTCGCACCATGGATCCTGTCCAACACACCTCCTGCAGCGCTACGATGCCGAACCCGCGGTCCTTCAGTAGATCGGCGAGTATGCGGGTGCTCCCAATGAAGTTGAGAGATCGGCAGTTCCACGTACCGAGTTTCCAATCGCAAGTCCTTTTTGTTCGCTGGGGTCGTTGCCGTTGGTCTCGGTTCGTATTATTCTGTTGCTGATTTTCCGTTACAATGTTTTTTTACGGCTGGCTCGTAGGACCTGACACCAACCCCCTACTTTCCGGAGAACCATAGTGCACAGTTGAGCTTAAAGACCTTTCCTGGCACTCGGACGTTAATCAGCCGCCCTTAACATGGGGATCAGACGCCGTTGTGAGACGCTCCTCCAGGAGAACAGACGCTCAGGTTTGCCGAAGGAAACCCCTCCTCCCTGTCATCCTACGACCAAAGTTCCCACCGGGGTTGGTTATCCGATGTTCCCTAAGGTTGCTCGTAGTTTCCGGTAGGTACCACGAGGAGGTAGGGATAGGAGTTACTGGACAGAGGCTTGTGGATCACAATGAGATCCCGACTAGAAAAATCTATCAAGTTTATAACACATTGTGTTATGATGTTATAAAAATTTTCTATAACATATTATGTTATAAACTAGGTGCAGGATGATGTTAAAATAACTAAAATTGTAGCAAAAAGTACACCGGTCAAATCAAAATAATAACCTATTTTGTTATGATCTGATCAATATTATAACAAAATATGATATAAGATTTAGCTTCAAGAAAACTAGTTCCTATCATATTTTGATACAATTGTACAAAATGGTTTTCTGAATATCAAGTAATTGAAACTAAATTATTTCACAATGAGTTATTAAACAACATTTATAACATAATATGATATAATTGAGATATAATATTTTTAAACCCCAAGGATATTAAAACTTGATTATATCACAATGAGTTTTATATATCAGGGTTTGTTATAATAATGTTATATTTTTGTTAGAATCTTCTAGTCGGGATCTGAATTCGCAGCATACCCAGCCTTTACCGTGCGTTCCCGGGGGTCTCAGGGTTTTTTTTTGGGGTTGTCAGAGGCGTTTCAGGAGGATCGAGAGGGTTTGAGGAGAGTGCTAGGACGTCTCAGGAGTGTCAGGGTATCTCAGGATTTCTGGGAGTTTCAAGAGCGTTTTAGAGGGCTCTAGAGCACTCCAGGGGTCAGAGTGATTCCAAGGGATCTATAGCGTTTCAGGGGGTCTAAGGGTATTTCAGGACATCTTATAGGTTTCCAAGGGCTCTCGAGGGCGTTTTAGAGGGCTCCAGTAGTTAAGGCTTCTTTAATCCTTCAGGACGCGCACCGTTAAAAAAAGTACAACACTACCAAAAACCCTTGCTCGTCGAATACAGCGCAAGCGCGCTGCAGTTTCGGCTGCTTGATGGCGCGCGTCCTAAAAGGTTAAACACTCCTTGAAACCCCGGGTTTTCTGGAAACTTCCTAGAAATGTTTTTGACCCCAACTCAATCATCAAGGAGCAAGACCTGTTCACGCTAACACAGTTTCCACATTATAAGCCTGACGTAATGTATGCACAAAAATCCCTCTTTTTATATCCTTTTTAAATTATTCATCCCTAGTGTACCAGTCCTTTGCGCCCATATGGCACTGCAGTGCAGAGGGAACAACTCACCTCAGCGACTCAAATTCTCAAATTTGCTGATACGTGAACTGGTGGGCGCTATCCTTCGGAATAAGCAGCCTTTCAGTAATGTTCGTGAAAATTATCATCAGGATACAATGCACCACACATGGTGGTAAACAACATCAGTGTAATAAGATCATTACCGATTCATGGCATGATTCATTTTTTTTTTCACACCAAGCAGGTACTTACCCACCTTTGTAGTCTACTTCCGGCGTCATCGATGTTTCCACAAAAAAAGCAGCACTCGACCGTGCAGCTTAATTACTGTGTTTTCGTTTCCGAGATAATTATGTTCCTGTTGCAATTGTCAGGAATTTTCAACAATCACTTAGGATCATTAAACGGTTAATGATTTCCGTTTACCGATGAAGTGTTGATGGGGTTTTATTTGCGAAAAGTTGCGTGCAATGAAGGGTTTGGAATTGACGTGATCCAATTGTCAACGGTAGCAATGGTACAATATTTTCTCCATTGTACTCCATTCCTTTTTACCCATTTAGAGTTTTCAAATTTGACAAATTTATTGTCCGACATCTGAACATATTATTTCTTGATGATTTCCCGAAAAACCCAAGAAACATACATCTTATTCACTTACAGGAACCACTCGCCATGAGTAACGCAATCGAATACGGTGGTAATAAAATATCATGAATAGACCATTTGATCCGATATCACGTCGTAACGTTTGTTCCGAAATGCTAGACCGTACAATGTAGAATGCGCTCTCGTTACGTACATACATCCATTCCACAATCGGCAAAGGTTGCCTGCCTATTGGATGTAGCACTAGCACTGCTCTTCCTGGGTGGGTGCAAAACCGAATATGATTTCCCGACCGGTTATAAATCAAACTAGATCGCAGTATAATATTCGATTCGATTAAATTATGACTGGTACTTATGCTGCGCTGAACCCTGCAATGCACAGTTGGATTGTTGAATTGAGAAACCAACAGATTGAAAATATATCATAGGTGAAAATTCCTAGAAATTTCCCTCGATTCAAAGGAGTTTTCGTCTCCAGTATAATTATGACCAATTTTACCATCTGGGTCCCACTATCCATCGGTCGGCGTTCGTGGCACGGGCCCAGTTGCAATAGGAACAATCGGTTCGCAAATTGTCTGACAATGGATGGATATGCAGCTGACCCTCTTCTGTTTTCGATTTTTGGTAGGTGGTGATACTGTTTCTCTCTACTTATATTCCCCAAGGGAATCGCTGCACCACTGCACACTGACTGGCACACAGAGGTAATTTGTCTTTGCCGTCTCCGGATTTCTCCACTCCGCACCGGTGCGGTGGTGCTGGGTGTCCCGTTGAACCGGATATTGACTTTTGCAGTTATTCCACCTAGTCACCCAGATGTAGGTAGAATACCGACGCGACGGGTACACAGAAAACGTCATTATTTAGCAGTCGGATCATTAGCAATGCGCTTTTGCTGTGCGAGTTGTGGCAGTGGAGCAACGGCGGCGATGCAACAACAATTGAAAAATAGTACTAGATTGGAAACACGACGTTCGAGAATGGAAAACGGGACGCCCAACATGTACTGTACATGTGTCCCAGTCGCGCGGGCCCGTTGCATTTCGCGAGAGACACGGGATTTGTGCGAAACACGTTCACGAGTGTGCCGGGCCAGGCGTCGTACACTACAAGGTACGCGAAGGTAATTTATCAGAATAATTTATTAGGTTTTCGAAAATGTTACATTGAATAACTTCAGTTTACTAGTCGAGCTTGAATTTGGATGCTCCTATTTGCTTATACTGTAAGAAGTGAAATGTGAACAGTGCAATGATTAGAAACATGTTATTTATTGGAACCTATCACGTTTTACAACTTTGTTATAATGAATAATTTGTTTTTTTTTTTTAGATTTTATGTCAGCCATTCCTGCTACGACGACCTCCATGGTACAACCTAGAGCGACTTAAGCAATCGGATGTCACTCCAGCATGCGCGCAGAATGTCGAGGCAGAATATGACTATGAAGTAATACTTTAACACTCTCTTAGACCCCCTGCAGACAAATTTTGTCGCCCTACAATATTGCTTTTTTACTTCGGCAATACATGCTTTTACACCTTCGGCAATTTCTGCAGGAATTCTTCTGGGATTTTTTCCAGGAATTCCTCCAGACTTTCTTTCAAAGATTTTCTCCGGAAATTTCACTAATAATTTCCCCAGCAATTCATCCATGAGTGCCTCCGGGAATTCCTCCATGAACTCCTCCGGGAATTTCTCCGGAATTCCTTCGGGATGTTCAATAGAAATTTCTCCAAGAATTTCTCTAGGAATCTCAAGGAGTTTCTTCAGGAATATATCCGGGAATTTTCTAAGGAAAACTGTCAGTTTTTTTTTTTTCAAGAAAATCCTCTAGGAATTTCTCCAGGAATCTCTCCAGGAAGTCTTCCGTGATTTTTTTTCTCACAAAACACTCGAGAATTCCGGAATTCCTATAGGACTTTCTTGCCGAATACCTCCGGGAGTTTATCCTGTTATTCCCCCGGGAATTTATCCAGCAATTCCTCCGAGAATGTCTCCGAGAATTTCTCCAGGAAATCCTCAAGGAATTGTTTTGAGATTTTTTCTGGAAATCTTCCAGAAAATCCTCCTGGAATTTTTTCAGGAATTCCTCCCGGGAATCTTTTGAAATTCCTCCGGGAATTTTTAAAGAAAATCTTCGGGATTTTCTCAGGAAATTTTCTGGGAATTTCACCAAGTATTATTCTGAGAATCCCTCTAGGATTTCCTCCGGGAATTCCTCAGGAAATTTCTCTAGGAATTCCGCTGGAAAAATCTTCAGGGAATCCTCTTTCCTGGGGAATTTCTGCAAGGAAATTCCTGGAAGAATGTCTGGAGGAATACCCTGAGGGAATTCCTGGAGAAATCCCCGAAAGAATTCCGGAAATAATCCCGGAAAAAGTCCTGGCGAAATAACTGAAGGAATCACCGGAAGAATTGCTGTTGGTAGTCTTAAAAGAATTCACGGAGAAATTCCTGGAGGAAATCGTAAAGAAATTCCTAGTGGAATTCCAGGAAAAATTTTGGAATGATTTTCTGAAGAAATTCCTAGTGGATTTTCTGAAGAAATTCCTAATGGAATTTCTGAAGAAATTCCTGGGAGAATTTCCAGAGATATTCCCGGAGGAATTCTCGGAGAATTTCCCAGTGGAATTCATAGAAAAATTCCCAAAGAAATTCCTGGAGAAATTCCCAGAGAAATTCCTGGAGAAATTCTCAGAGGGTTTATTGAAAACAAAAATGTCACGGAAAACTTCCTGAAGGAAGGCTTCCTGAAGAAATTCCCAGTGTTTTTTTTTTTTTGAAAAAAAACGGAAGTTTTCCTGATGAAATTCTCAGAGAAATTTCAGGGGGAATTCCCGGAGGAATTTCTGGAGGTTTCCCGGACAATTTCTTGAAGAAATCTCCGGATCAATTCCAGGCAGATTTCCTGAAGAAATTCCCGAAGGAATTTGCGGAGACATTTCCGAAGATATTCCTGGAGGAACTCCTAGAAAAATTCTTGGAGAAATCCTGTCTGGAAAAATTCTTGAAAGAATTCCTAAGGAAAATCCCGGAGCAATTCATGGAGTAATTTCCGTAGGAACTCATGAAGGTATTCCTGGGAAAATTCTCTGAGGAAATCTGGAGGAATTCCCGGAGAACTCCTGGAGAAACTTCCAGAAGAATTCCTGGGGAAATTACCGAAGGAATTCCTGATGGAATCTCCGCAGGAGCTCCTGATGTGGGTCCTAGAGGAAATCCTGGAAAATTTTCCGGAAGAATTCCCGGAGACATTTCCAGAGGAATCCCTAGAGAAATTCCCGGAGAAATTCATGGAAAAATACCCGGAAGAGTTCCTGTAGAAATTCCCGGAGACATTCTCGGAAGAAAAAAACAAAGCAATATTGTGGGGTGACAAAGTTTGTCTACAGGGGTTCAAAGACGGTGTGGCGAATAACCTAGCGAATAAATCACGAATCAAAGACTCAACTATCAGACAGTTTTTAGCTTGCCGAAGAACTTTGCTGAAGACGGCATCATTCTATCTTATCAGGATTCTGAGATATAGAAATTTGAAGATTTTTTACCCTGGCGCCACCTAGCGGACGATTCTCGAACCATGGAACCATGGAACCATGCAAAGATGCCATTGCCAGATAGTTCATAGCCTGCTGAACAACTTTGCTGAAAACGGCATGCTTGTACCACAATGCGCCACCTAGCGGATTAATCCCAGCCCAAAGACTTTACTATCAGATAGTTCTTAGCTTGCTGAAGAATTTTGCCGAAGACAGCATCATTCTATCTTATCAGGTTTCTGAGATATGACGGTTTGAACATGTTTGATACTGGCGCCGCCTAGCGGCTGAATCGCGAACTAAAGTCGCAGTTACCAGTTAGTTCTTAACTTGATGAACCAATTCGCCGAAGACACTATACTTCTACCTCATCGGGATCTTGAGATATACGTTGCGCAAAAGTATGTGGCCAATTTTGGTACCCCAAGACAATCCGGAATAACTCCGGAATCATGTAGACCAGGCATCCATGTCCCCGGTATCAGAAACTAGAAGAGTTTTTCAGGAAGTTGTGAAAATTTCATCAAAATCCATGACCATTTTTGTGCTTTTCCGAGGGTGGAAAATGTACGTTGGCTGGATGAAGGTTAATAAAGTAATAATAATAATAATTCCTAGAAAAAAAAAACAGGCAAATATATAAGGGAATTACTGTAGTAATTCCTATGAAATATTTCCGGATAATTTTCTGAATAAAATCATGCAAGAATACATGGAAAAACAATCCAGAGTAATGCCTGGAGAAAATGCTGGAGGAACCACTGTATTCATTTCAACAGGAATTCCTGACAGAAATCATGAATGAATCTCTAGGGAAATCCCTGAGGAAATTTCTGAGGATATTCCTTTGCGATTTTCCAATGGAAAAACTAGGTAAATTCCTGAAGAAATCCTTAAAAGAAGTTCGAGAAGGAATACCCTGAAAGAACTTATACTAGAATCAGTTGCTTTTCCGAAATAATCCTTGGAAGAATTAGTGAAAGATTTTTTTATTCTCAATCGGTTAACCTGATTTACAGCTCTTTTGTTCAATAGGGCCGAACGATTGCCATTGACAACTGCACACTTTTCACAGTGCCTAAACGTATTCATTCTACTATATTGAACTGGATGCCTTTGTGCTGCTTTCACTTTTGTACTCTATCCGTATAGTAGAATGATCAGCACGATGATGTTGACGTGTGGCTGTTATTCCTTTTTCAATCCGAACGGAATTCCATTATGAATTGCCGTTCAGCGATTTCCAATTATCCGGGACCGTTAGAACTATGAGCTCATAGTGTCATAGACGGCAGGTGTCAGCCGTCAGGGGAAGAGCAAATGCCAAAAAAAATACGAGTATCGGGGCTGGGAATCGAACCCATAACCATCTGATTATGAAGTGAACGTGCGTTCTCAGTTCTCAGCAAATATTTAAATACAACTGTAGAAGCAGAGAAGTAGTCTCTGTTGGGAGCGCATAACGCCGGAAACAAGAACTATGTATGAAGCAAGAACCCTTTTTTGCCCCCAGTTTATGTTCCGTTCCGACCTATAACAAGAGTAAACGTTGTTCAACTGTAAATTTACGACTTTAATTTTGTGAGAGCCGTCGTCGGAGTGTTGGACCATGTTTTTTCCTCTCTCCATCTTTCGGGCACCCCTTTTTCAGTCTGACCGCTTCGACAGCGTTCGTCCGTGCAATAACTGGCTGGTTGTCCCTAGCATTTTCCCAATCTCAATATCACGATTCCCTAAAATCTATATGTATTCGAAAAAAATGCAAATGCTTTTCGTTTAACTTTCCCAGTGCACTGAACATCATCAAAGAAGGCGGCTGTGGCGCGTGCTGTGCTGTTGGTCGCTATAGGGCACTGCACGAAGTTCTCTCCTTCTCTTTCACTCCTACAGAAATTTTGTAAACAACAAGGCCAAGAAACGTCAAAATCCCATACAAAATGAAAACAGTGCAGTGCCCTATATCTAGCTTTTTTATCTAGTGGAAAGGCGAATCGTAGTAGTCCGCAGCGATGACCAAGATCCGTTCGGCACTGATAAGATGAAACGCATTCAACGACGACGTCGTCGTCGTTTTCGTCGTTCGTTAGGAGATTTCTAGCGAGAGAGAGAGAGAGAGAGAAAAAAGGGAAACAATAGTCCGGTGGCGGATCGTTTGCTGGACTGAACGGAGAATGCTTTGGTAGACCGGACATTTTCTGTGGTGGCGGGAGGGCACGAGCTGGCACAAAAGAATTTCATCATGCAATATTTGGAGGTTCGTTGAGCTGATGCCTGGAGTCCGCGTTTTCCCGGGTGGTGGGACAGAAAACCAACGGACACCAACGGGAATCGTGAGTGTACATGTACATAGTGGCGCAGAAAAGATATATGGGAGACAATAGTGTTCCAAGTTTGAAACTTAAATTGTATTTACATTTACACGCATACATTCAGTTTCTTAATATCACATTTAGTCTCCGGACACGAATGCCACAAAAGTGGTAAAGTGTCTTTAATAAATATTAATAACACTAGTTTACAAAATAAAACGAAAGTCGTGAACTTCTGTCAACGACCAAAATTTTTGAAGCATACTTTAGCGTTGATTTTGAAACCATGCTTTAAAAAATTTAAAGTAGAACAGTTTTCGAGTTTTAGCTCAATATTGAGTTTTACAACTTTTTTAAATATGGAATTTAATAAGATTCAAATATCTTGCGTTTTGTTTAACCAATTACGGGGAATGAGATGTGTGAAGTGAGCGACTTTGCTTAAAAATAGAACAAAAATCTATTTCAAATCATCAACCTTGTATGGAAAGTCGAAAAATTGTCCGCTCTACTGTATTTTTTTTTTCCTTCGCGTTTTCGAACTCAGGGCATGATTCTACACCAAAAACGATCATCAGCTTACCGAGTTCAAAAATGCTGTAAACTAGTGTAATAGTTCTGTGCAATGAAGTAGGTTGAACATTGTTGAAGTTATTGCATCCTGCTCTTACCTATTCGTTAAAAAATGGGTAAGAGCAGGTTACATTAACTTCAATATACTAATAATAGAAATCACATTTAGGATTAGACATAAATAGTCAACAATACCCGAGCAGGAGAAAATAGCTACAGAGTACCAAACTCAGGTATGCAAAACCCAGTACCTACAACCTGAATGAGGTATTAAGGAACCCTGCATGAGAGGTAAAATACCGAAAATAATAACTGGTGTATTTTCAATGAATACCACGTGAATAATGACATCCGGTATTGCAATACCTCAATAATAACCGATAATTTTTTCATGGTGATTTTTCCATAATTGCATAATACCTCAAGCAGTCCTCAATACAAACCAATAACTCATTGAGGTATGCTTTGTCGGTGACTCAATACCTAAACAATACGAAAAAAGGGTATTTCCGATACCAGGACAATCGACCAATGCCTTGTCTTGGTATGATACCTGACTTTGGTATGCTGCAGTTATGTGCCAGTTATTCGTTCCTGCTCGGGTAGTTGGCCACAATACTCGGTTTGTAACTGCCGCTGCCATTCTCGGTCAAGCCCAATGCTCGCCAGATCAAGATCCACCCGTAGGTCCGCCCATCGTGCTCTCTGCGCTTCACGCCTTCTTGTACCAACCGGATCACTAGCGAACACTTACTTTGCAGGGTTGTTGGCCGGCATCCCTGCAACACGCCCTGTTCACCGTTTCCTTCCAGGATTGGTCAAATTCCGGATGCTGGGTTCGCCGTAGAGTGCAGCGAGCTCGTGTTTCATTTTTCTCTGCCACACTGTCCAAGTTTTCAATGGTACATTTGGTGCAGGGTGAATCTGTTTCGACAGCAGTTCCTTCTGTAGCCCGTACTGGGCCCGATTTCCACTGATGATACGCCTTCGTATTTCACAATTCATATTGTTTTCCGCCATCAGTAAAGAGTCAATGTAGATGAATTCCTCCACTACTTCGAAAACAAACGCACAGATTGCCGCAGCAAGCCCAACTCCCCACCTTCCCTGCCATGTCAGTCTACGACCAAATACCTCACCGGGATTGGTGACCCGATCTTCCCTGAGGTTGCTCGAAGCCCGCTGGGTGCCACGCAGAGGTAGACCATAAGTATTGCTGGGTACATGTCTAATGGATCATTATGGGATTGCACCGCGGAGTCTACCTAATGAAATCTTCAGCAACATGGAACCGTGCTTCCTGGGTGCGAGCAATCGCTTAACCTTCCAGGACGCGCGCCATCAAGCAACCGAAACTGCACCGCGTTCGCGCTGTATACGAAAACCGAGGTTTTTCGGTAGTGTTGTACTTTTTACAATAGCGCGAAAATCAGGAACCCTGGAAACAATCTCAGTGAAAGTCTAGTTCATTATTCATTCCAAACCTCTTACTTATGTATATTCCGCATAAGTCGGTGGTTGGTGGATCAAGAATCGCTTGCTCATACCCACTTCCTGATGGGCACCTCAAGTAGCCCGAAGTTTCTGCCATCCCCGCCAATGCTACATTTAAGACCCCTACGCTGTAACTGGAAACCAGGGATGCCAGATGATTTTTTGACAAATCTGTATCACTCTTTTCAAAAATCTGTATCCCATACAAAATTTGGGTGAAAATCTGTATCCCATACAAAAATAAAATAACTCCTCCAGCTTAAAAATCTGTATTTCATATAAAACGAAATCTGTGCAGATTCTCAATACAGATAAATCTGTACATATGGCATCCCTGCTGGGAACTGACCCAATCGATTTGCGATTCTACCATAGGTGGGTGATGCATTACGCACCGGCTATCACTCACTGGACCAAAAGTTTGCGGAAACGCGTGACCTGAAAGTTGGTGTTCTGATTCTTGTTCGTTGGTGGAATAGCGTATCATCAGTAAGCTCGTGGACGTATTGTGATTAAGGTACACCGGGGCAAGTTGAAACGGGTGGGGCAAGATGAAACAGCGCCAGCGGGTTAACATGATGTTTTCTAATGATGATAAACAGTTTCATTGCCATAACACAATGTTTTTGATTCAAACAATCTTTTGGCGAAGGAAAATTTTCCAAATTGTATTGGAATCTATTTCGAAACTTCGTGTTTCATCTTGCCCCACCCATTTCAACCTGCCCCGGTGTACCTTACCTTCAGGAGAGGCTGACGATTACGTTAAGTGCTAGTACACACACCATCAAGAGTATTCGGAAGATCCGCACTAAAACTAGCTCTGCTAGATATAGTGGAAAGCGTTGAACCTGAAGTCGAATGTAATGGTGGCTCCAGAGAGGAACCCTACATCGTCATCCAGGTGATCCATGTTCCTGGGTGGAAGGATGTTACAATAAGTCCACCACCGTGCAGAATATTCGGTCGATGCCCGAAATCATCAAATATATTTACACACTTAATTCAGATTGCCGGAATATCAGCATTTTTTCAAACTTTTGCGAGATTCGCACAGCCGAGCAATCAGCAAACAACTATTTTGCCGGGATCTCAGCAATTTTGACAGTTCATTGCTGATAGTCGTCAATCGTTTTGCTGAGAGTCAGCTAACAAACGTCACTTTTTGCTGAGATACTAGTTAAAAATTTTGCTGAGCGGACGGCTGTGCGCGGTTTTGCCGAGCCCGCAAATCTGTTTTGAGTGTGTACAAATTAACTCATTTCTGCTCCCTTACCGCCTTTAGCGTTTCAAATTGCTAAAAGACTTCTTCTCAGTTACCACTGAAACAGAACAAACCCCAAACTTTGACTATTATAAGTCCCAGAACATCTGACGTTGGGGAAGAAATCCTTATTTAACTTAATCTCATCCCAATATGAAAACATGAAAAATGTGCTTCTTCTTTCCAGAGACGCTGCCATCAGGGGTTTTCAATCCTGGACTTGTTCCAAGAATTAACGCAGAGATATTTGCGGTATATTTTCTGCTTCAGCAATTGCTGCCAGAATTCTTCCAGAGATTTCTCAAAAATGAGCTCTAGAGAGTTCCAGCAGAGTTTTTTTTTTTCTCAGAGATCTCACCATGACTACTTCTATTGAAAACTCCTCGAGAATTTGTGGTCGGATTCCTCCAAAAATTCTTGCTGGTTTTCCTCCACGAATTTCTGTTGGTGTTTCTTCAGGAATTCAGCGCGCTTTCAGATATTTCCGATCTTAAGATTTTTCTTCCAAACATTCCTCCTGGGGTACATCCAGAAGTTTTTCGTTTTTCAGAAATTAATGCTGAGATTCTTTCGTCTTGCTGATATACCTGCAGGACTTGCTCCAGCAATTTCTACAGGAACATGGATGTAGTCAGAAATTTCTATACGAATTTCTCCAATAATTTCTTTAGAAATTACTTTCAGAATTTACTCTCAGGATTCCTTCAGAAATTCTACTGGAGATTCATGCATCCGGGCTTCCCTATAAGAATTAAAAAAAAATCTAAGAATGTCCTCAGCAACTTGTCCAGAACAAACAATTTAACAGAGTTTCTTCTATAGATTTCCTGGGGGTTCCTCCAGGATTTTCTATAACAGGAATTGCTTGGTATTGCTCAAGGAATTTCGCATGTCATTTCTCTTTGATTTATTGCATCTTTTTTTAGAAGTTCTAGCTGGGAATGATTCTTTGTAAGAATATGTCCCTCAAAAACTATTTTCAGGACATCTTCCGTAGATTTCTTCAGGAATTTCATCTAGAATCATCACAGGAATTTCTTCCGAAGGGGGCCTTCACTTTCAGGATGGCAACAAGATGCATTTAATGCTTCTGCAAGATGCACATCAGGTTGCCTGGTGGCAAATTTTCGAGTCAAAAGATCTCTCGTCTCCCAAATCTGACGCAAAAAGATGCATCAGATTTGGGAGATGAATAGCGAAATTTTCTGATTAGGATTAATTCCAATGTCGAAGTGTCGACCCTCACGTTTCCTTCAGATATTTAAATAGGAATTCCTCCAATGAACCTCCAATTCCTCGCATAATTTCTCCAGGGATTCTTCCGGAATCAGCCATCCCACAAAGAACTTCTCGAGTAATTTTGGGATATTTCAGATGTTTTTCTGAAGATTCTTCTACAGAGATACCTCCAAAGATTTTTTTTTAGGATTTCCTTTAGAAAATTGCATACTGTTGTGATAAGCGTACTTTTCCGTTACTGGCTTTTGCTCATATATAATATTTTTATATTTGAATATATAAGAGGCATCAACGATATCCCTGATGTTGAACAACTTCCAGCGGAAAAGGAATCGGGCGGTCTCAGTGACGCGGGCAGTGATGCTGACTATGGTACTGAAGGTGATGGAGAAAGTGATTCGCTATCTTATGAGCCGGTACAAGAGAAATCGATCGTATGTCTGAACCGCTCGACCGTTAATCATACCTATGTATACAATGAAGGACCTTGAGAATCATTACGGAAATGGGCAATTGAACATAATATAAGGCACCAAGCCTAAAAAGATCTCTTACGAATTATAAAACACCTATATCGAGATAATGATCTGCCTTCCGATCCACGAACATTACTGACCACTCCTCAGGACACAAGCAATTTTATCAGGGATATTCCAAGTGAAAGATACTGGCACCAAGGCTCGGAGGTTTGTCTGAAAAACTGATTCAAAGACATTCCGGAGGTCATCATCCTTGAGCTTAACGTACATATGGATGGGGTTCCCATCCATAAGAGTTCAAAAGAGCAGTTTTGGCCAATTGTTCGTGTGCAGGATGTGACCCGAAAGATGGTGAACTATGCCTGATCAGGTTGAAGTCAGGGGAAACCGTATACAGTATGCTACAAATGAATTCAATGATGGTCGGAATTTTTCGAGCTTAATTATGTTGGTGGCTCCAGAGAGGAACTCTAGGTTCACAGGTGCGATTTCGTTATGATGATCCCCACAGTACAGATAATTTAGTCGATCATGCAAACGGCAATCGAGTAATACCGGAAACGTTTGCTATGATGATCTGCTCTGATGTTAGAGTATGGGAAATGGTGTGTTGAAATGAAATATTTCAACTTTTTTTTGCTCTTTTAACCACAGTGTGCTGCACGGTGAACGCAGCCCTAGTCGTAGTTGAACAACGGCCGAAGAAGACCGACAAACCCCGGGCAATAAAAATGGGTGCAATGAATTGTTTCCAGATTGGAACGGAAATTATACTGGGAAGCGGAAAAGCTAACAGAAACGTTGGCTCGAATGAATGTTTGTAGACCGGCCGGGGTAGTTACCAAACTACCTATGTACGTACATACCTAGCTAGAAGATGCAAGTCGTATGATGGTGCTGGAACGCGAGCGAACGAAGACTCTCGCGACTAAAACTGTAGTACGGCCGCCATGACGTGGCTAGGGGATATCGTTATAATTTGGCAATCCCAATTATTGATTATGAAAGATACCAAATACCATTTTGAGATGCACAAATCCTTAACATCAACCAAAAATATAAATATTTTAATTGCCCAGGAAAGAAAAAATACAAAAAAGCTCAAACTTACCCCGTCTAAAGGCGATGTTGGTTTTTACAGGGATAACTCTGAACATTTTAAACTGCATTTTAAAGCTTTGAATATTTGGGTCTCCTAATGTAGCAGCAGCCTGTGACCGTTACTGGCTGTACCAACTGCAAGCAAATCAAGCTCGCGCGCGCGAACAATGGAACAAGTCATTTATTGCATTTTTTCGCCATAAATTAGAACTTGGCAGTGTTTTAAATTGCAAACCCATCAGGAAATGGCATAGTTTTTGGGAAAGGTTCCTGGGCAGATATACTAACAATGGGTGTGTAGTGATATGTTTTAGCAAATCGTCCAAAAAGCATTGATCTTCCTCATATAGCTTGCTAATTAAAGTTAAAATATTCTATCGGTTTCCATTTTTCCTTACTTTTCTCGTTTTTCACAGCCAACGCAGTGACAAATTCTAATCCTTTAAGTCCATTTTTTTTTCTCCTACCGAAACCGTCCATGAGCGCACATAATGAAAATTCCAATCCGTATCGTGGGCCAGGCTCAGCAGGATTGGGTCGATTGTCCCTGTCCGTCCAGCCGTCCATCCATCAATCGATTGGAAAAGGATTTGCGACCTTTTAATCATTTAATGCCATTGTCTATCTTCGTCATCACAGCTTTACTTGGTCATTATATTTTTCCACGAAATCCACACGACAACGCGACCGTTCGAACCATGGAGGGTTTGACCATCCTTGACAATCCTTTCTGAATCGACTGTGTTTTTTTTATCGAAGGATTCTTGTAAAGTGTCGTACGAAAATAGTGTTACGTAAAATTTGGACATTATGGATTAGCTTTTCCAATAACATAGTGGAAAATTTTCTTGTATGAACTCTGTCCCTCGAAAATGTTAAGATTTCTAAGTCACACTGGACAACATATTCGCTGGATGTTTAACATAACATGTGAACGATCCCCAACCAAGCCGCCTGGAAAATCCTTTTTCCCCGCTTTGACGGGTGTCATTCTTTGGTCGATGTCGGATACGTTATTGGTGGTGTGGGCCTCGTTTCCGATACAGCGAGGAGACCAATTAAAAGGAACAAAGAAATCTGCCCGAAGCAACTAGACTAAAGGGGGTAGCAGCTACGATGTCAAGGAAATGCTGCTGCGTTGATCCTTCTAGGAATCGAATACGAGATACCATAATGATGTCCTACACTCTTTGGTTGTTGGCCTTAAACAATAGAAAAATACTTCAATGCAATTGGAATGTTTTGAATTTATATGATTAAATGGTAGTTTATTGCGTAATTCATTTGATAAGACAAGGTATGTACTTCTTGAAATCAGACTGAAATGAATAAAGTTCAATTTAATTCAGGTGACCTTCACTTCAAAGAACAGGGATCTAATTTGTCATGTCGGTGCTCAACTTACACAACGATGTTCTTCAATATTATTCGCTTATCTACTGAAGGGATAATTGTACATTGACGGGCTTGTCGGGTTGTCTAGTGACTACCGCTTCTGATTCATATACAGAAGTTCCTGGGTTCAGTGTTGAGAATACTCACTTGCGAAAATTTATACTCACTTGCTTCTATCTCAGTCCAGGAGCATGCTATCAAAAAACAATGTTCGAAGGGCTTGTAGATTGAAGTCAAATCTAAAAGTTCGCCGAATAAAGTAAAGGTCACAGACGCATACCAAAACCGTGAGAGAGCTGTGAGCACAAGGTGAGTATAAATTACACGAATTTTACTCACCTCGTACTCACAGCTCTCTCACAACTTTGGCATGCGTCTGCGACCTTTACTTTATTAGGCAAATTTTTAGATAAAACTACAATCTAAAAGCCCTTCAAACATTGTTTTTTGATAGCATGCTCCTGGACTGATATAGAAGCAAGTGAGTATAAATTTTTGCAAGTGAGTATTCTCAACACTTCCTGGTTTTAATCCTTGGACCTCCCTTTTCCTTCTTTTAAATTTTTCTATATACTTTCTCTCTCTCAAAAACATATATCTATATACTTTCTCAACTCATGAACAAAGTAGGTAATCGCCTCTGCCCGGGGGGTTAGTTACACCCTTGACAACCTTAGTTTGTTATATTTTGCTAACAATCAGTTCTTGGCGACTCCGACCAATTTGGTCGTAAATATAGTAACTCCCAAAACACCCGTGTCCGATTCATTCCGAAGCTCCCACTTCAACAGTTCATAGCCATCGCTAGAATAGAAACGGGTTGAAAAAGCCATTTTCTTTCCTTCCAATTTTCACAGCGCAGTGTCAATCTATCAGATAACGCCTACGAACTGTGCCGCACACTAATCTTACACCTTACGCCTGGCATCCACGCACCAATGTGTGAACCCCCTGCCAACTATATCCCTCCAACATTCCGATATCCGCATGACTTTGTGCAGACGCAGAGGTATATTTAGTCTGATGTGGATACAAATGATTGCAATCATCACTTCCTTTCCCTTTCCCACATTGATCTGCAACCTGATGTGGCAGCAAAATAGAAGACCACAAAACCTCACGCACTGAACATACCTGTTAGTCCCCGGCAGATATCTGATTGGTTCCTTGTGTGAGTGTAGCTGATCTGGCGACACTGGCGTAGCATCCACGGGTGGTCAAAGTAAGCTCAAGCTGTATTCCGTTGAAAAATGCCTTAGAAATTTGCTCCATCAGGAATTCTTTTAGAAAAACTTCCAAAATTTCACAAAAGATTTCTTCAAAGGTTTTCACAAGAACTACTTTAGAATATATGACATGGGTTGCTTGCAAAACTCTCCATATATTCCTTTCAGAAAATCTCTTACAGATGTCTTCCAAAAATTCTCCAAGGATTCTTCTAAAAAACTTTCCACGGATTTCTTCAGAAATCAATCCAGGAATTCGTTCATAAATTCTTTCAAGGATTCTTTAAAAAATCCTCCAGGGATTCCGTTGAGATATATTC
The DNA here is from genome assembly GCF_035046485.1 of Aedes albopictus. NCBI lineage: Eukaryota > Metazoa > Arthropoda > Insecta > Diptera > Culicidae > Aedes > Aedes albopictus. Next base: position 42,145,935 of record NC_085138.1, read on the forward strand.
AGGAATTTCTCCAAGAATTGTATTACAAAATCTTCCATGAACTTGTTCAGAAATTTGTCAATGGATATCTTCAATTCTTTATAAAATCTTCAATGGATTCCTTCAGTAATTTCTCCATGGAATCCTACAGAAATCATTCTAGGGAATACCTTCCCTGATTCTAGCAAGGATTCTTTCGGAAATTTCCCCAATGAATTCTCACAGTTTTTTTTCAGAAATTCCTTTAGAAATTTTTCCAGTGGTAGCATTGAAAATTCGCGAAGGAATGTCTCCAGGAATTTTGCCAGGGATTCCTCCAGATATTCGTTCATGATTTTTTTTATACTGGCTCAAGCAGGAACCCAACCAACAATCACTCATTTTACAAGCACCTTTACGACGAATTGATTCAGCATGATGCTGAATAACATTTGGATAATTTTCAGGCACAGCCATTGTTCGGGTTTTGTTCACACAAATTTGGAGAAACTATAAAGCATAGTGTTGTGTACCAACTGAACTGTTTGTTGTGAAATCGTTTTTCAACTATATAGTAAAGATGTTATTCAGCTTCAGCAAAAATGATTAAAAATAAATAAAATGCAAATTTTTTCAATTTTCACGAGAGTTTATTATTGGAACTTAATGCTGTGAAAAAATATTGTGAAATAATAACTACACATAAATTTACAAAAATCCAGATTCGAACTCGAGACCGGTCGATTGCCAGCCACTCGCCATCCTATCTGCGCTATCCTAGAGATGATGAATGGCAGCGCTCAAATCAAAACATAAATTTCCCGTGGTTTAATAATGATCAGACTTCGACTCCTATTCAGCAGTGGTGAAATAGCACAGACATTATGGTTAACGACTGAACAACAGATTAATTCAGCTGTTGTTCAGTAAAAAACACGTGTTTTTTCATCATGTGATGAAAACAAAAAGAAAGGAATCAATCGGTACCGTAATCGCTTGTTTTCGAATAGGATGAATATGGGAACGTGAGATTAATGATGGAACAGATACCCTATTACCAGAGATTTAACTAATAGTTTCTCTAGATTTTCCGCCACAGATTCCTACAAAAAATCTTCTGGGCATTTTATTAAAGGATTTCTGTAGACATGTTTCTGAAAGCTTCTCAGGCAGTGTCCATTTATTACATAACGCTAAAATAGGCATTTTTAGACTCCCCCCCCCCCCCTCTAATCATTATTTGTATGAAAATCCTAAAATTTTTGTGCGGTTCTTAACGCTCCGCCGTTATGGGTACCGCGTAAAAAAACGTGTAAAAACTGCGTCATTTCAAAAAAACGTCGTTACAGAACGATTCAGGGAGGTTTCAGAGGCATTTTAGAGTGTTTCACAGGGTTTCAGAGGGTTACAGGGTGTTTCAACGGGGATTCAGTGGCGCTTAAGGATGTTCAGGGGCTCCAGAATGATTCAGGAGGCTTTCAGAGGCGTTTTAATGCGTTTCAGAGCGTTTCAAGGGGTTACAGGACGATTCAGAATAATTTCAGGGTACTTAAGGAGGTTTTAGGTTGCAGAATTCGTCATTGATATCGTCGTCATCATTGAAATTTCGAAAGCAGTTTTCTCGTTCAAAACACAAATCATTGTTGTGAAAATGTATTCACTGTATTCCAGATAAAGAATGGAATGCAGTGAATACATTTTTATTTTAAACCTTTATGTTTTGAAAGAGAAAACTGTTTTTGAAATTTCAATGATGACAATGATATCAATGACGAATCCTTCAATCTTCAGGGGGTCTTACTATGTTTCAGGTGGGGTTTTAGTTACAGGACGTTTTAGAGTAACTTACACAGCTAGACGCGTTCGGTAATTTTTACCGAAATCTCAACTGCTGAGCGTTCGGTAATGGTTTTTTACCGAAATCCTGTAAAAATTACCAAATTTCGGTAAAATGTTATCGTTTATCTGTCAAATTTTAACGAATTTTGGTAAACGTCACCGAACCTTTCCGGTAAAAAACTTAACGGTTGAGATTTTGGTAAAATATTACCAAAGCCGGTGATTTTTTGTAAGTGTGTAAGAGGCGTTTTAGGGGGTTCCAGGGGTTCCCGGATGTTCCAGGTGGGCTCTGTAACGTCCCTGAAACCCGCCGAAATCCCCCTAAAGCACCTGCATCCCTCGTAAAACCTCGTAAAGCGTCTCTGAAACATCCCTGAAATGTCCTGTAAGCCCTTGAAAAAATCCTGTCTACAAGCCTCTGAAACCTTCCTGAAACGCCCTGTAACTCATCGACACGCCCTTGAAAGTCCCGTAAAAGCCCCTCTGAAACATTTTTTTTTTAATTTCTTTGTATTTGTGAATTTTAACTTAAACTTATTCTTCACACTCCCCCTGAAACATCCTGGGAGGCAAAACCCACTAAAAATTGTCCAGAACTCCCTGAAATCCCGTCGGGCTCCCAGTAACCTCCCAAGTAACCAAAACTTTGGATAAGAGAGTGCTTCATGAGCTAATCAGCTTGCTAGATGAGCTTTTTAGCCTTCTAAGCAGCTTCATTTTTAAGTTATTTTGGAACTTGAAAGTTCACATAAAGAAGCTGAATAGCCTACTAAGCAGCTTCTGATGGAACTTTCTCAAAATAAATGTAAAAACAAAAATTTACTTTTCTGGTTCACCACAGCCACTGTTGTTTGCTTATATAACGTGAAACTTGATTTCAAACGGGCCCTTCTGCGTGATAACCTGTTGTCGTACCGCTGCGCTGCTATAGACTCTTGATATAATGTGGTTACCTAATACATGCACTACTGTACAAGTGTGCAAACTTAGCTGCCGGCAGATCATTGATTCAAGTTAGATTTCGCACACTGTGTACTTCATCGTTATTGCGGTGTTGGGGTAGAGTATAGAGCCTTCACCACATCGGGTATCGGTTCTAATCTGGCAGGCGTCAAATTTTAATTCATTGATTTAGTCAACTAAAATTTGTTTATTTTTTTTATTCTTCAACTACTTAACCTAGTTTACAGCTCTTTTGTCCACTAGGGCACTGCGTGAGCGATTCCAATTGACGACTGCCCTTACACTTTGTACAGCGCCTAAATGTATTCTATTCTAATTCCACTAATTCTAGTTCGAACTGGTAGCCTTTGCGCTGCTGTTCCTTTTCTACCCTGTCCATGGTAGAATGATGAGCACGATGTTGCTGTGTGGCTTTTGTTCCATTTCCAGTCCGATTGGGGGTCCATTATGAGTTGCCGTTAGCCGATTATCCAAGTTTCCGGGTCCGTTAGAGCATATGCTCAGAAGAGGGTCAGGTGTCAGCTGCTCTCGGGGAGAAAAATTGCAAGTGCCGGGGCTGGGATCGATCCCATGACCATCCACTTATGAAGAGAACGTGTAGCCACTACGCTACGGGCCCCGGCGTAAAATTTGTTGTCCATAAAAATATTCTATAAAATAGTTGTTGACACCAAAAATTACAAGCGCATCAAGTTACTGAAATGAACTTCTAAGAACTTGAAAGTTCCAATTAAGTTCCGAGTAGCATCTTTAGCAGCTTTCAAGCTGCTTAAATGGCTAGCAATGAGCTTACTGGAACTTATGTGCGATGTTCCCGTAGGGCTAATTGTTAGCTTCTTAAGCAACTAGAAAGTTCCATGCCGAACCTTATCTGAACTTCGTGGAACTTGAATGTGCATTATTTTTTCATGGAAAGCAGAACTTTTGGTTTACCGGAGACCCTGCAAAACTCCCAAAAACACATCTGTAAAGTCTCCTTTGTAACGATTCGGAAACACACCGAAAATTCTCTGAAACTTCCTGAAATTGCTATTATAATGCGTGAAGTGTAGACATAACCGATCGCACTCAAATTTTTCGTTCAGGATCCGAAATAAAACCAAAAGAACTTGATTTGAAAAAGTACCACAATGAGTCGCTCTAGTGCAAACTCAGTTCTGTCTACGTCTCTGATTGAGATGAATGGTTAATCCCATTCTACCCATGGTTGTCTCAACCGTGCTTGATACATTTTTCTCTCTTAATGCACGTATGTGCACCAGATAGCAGGAACGTGCAAGTGCAAAAATGTGTTTTTCCAACACTTACAACTCAACCCTCCTGCATCCGTCGCAGCAAAGAGACAAGTTTATTCCACTTAGGAAAAGGAAATTGTGTAACCAAAGCCCACATCCTAACCTTAAAATTTAAACAATGCACCAGCTCCGTCCGTGTGGTCTGCATAGCGCCGACCGTCAGTCGAAACGTCAGCATTTTGTCACAAAGTAGGCGAGGCGCAAAGGATTCAAAACAAACTCAATCAGCTGTTTCTAATGCTATCTATCGTTCCTAACGGTTCAAACCACGTTCAATGTTCTGTGATATAGAAAAAAAGGAAACGCTGACTCCCGTTCTCATCCTGGCAGGCTATGAAAAGTGCCACACTAACAAAGTGGAGGTGATCTGATCCGTTTTTCCGTTGCTATTGCAGCAGCAAATAAAATGCTTCGAACGGTCTTTGCCAGTGAAGAGAGAACCGTCGTCATCGTCACCGCTTTACCTACTCTGATACGAGTTGGGTTGCCCTAAAAACATCCCGATCACGAACTCCGAGCAGAAGATACATTTTATGCATTTCAATAAATTTGCATCCACAGATCAAAGCAGCCCGTCGTCAATCTACACTACACCGAACATGGACTGACTAGCGCGAACCGAAAGAGTGACTGGTGACTGGGAGAGTTCGTGGCAACCCTACACATGCTGTGTCGTGTAGGGGCCGGGCTAGAAGCGATTCCGTGTCCCGGCGTTATTTTTTTTCTCTAGAATGGTAGGGATATGTAGACGATGCACAAAAATCTCGTCAATCATTGAAAACATAGAGAGATTGAAAACTATTGCCTTAGGTATCGTCGCCGCGTCACATCGTCAAGCTGGACATCAGCGGACACATATTGGTGGGACCTTGCTCGTCCCACGTTTCTGTTTAGATTTTCGTTGTTCCTCTGTTTCGGTTGATTCGGTGCTGCTGCTGTCGTTGATACTGCACTTGACGTTACTCTACAAACTGACAAATCTAATTCAATTCGCTCTCTTGCCGTTTGTTGTTTGTGTTCGTCTTTTTTATGGTGTGATTTAAAAAAAAAATCACCTATCGGAAACACAGAAGAATGTAGCATTCGTCATGTCATCGATCTAGTGTGGCAACAAACTGTGCTAAAGTGAAGGGCAGTCTTATAAACAGGAATACTACTGCGGCATAGTAGGCTTTGTTAAAGGATATTGCGTGGAAGAAGTTCGATTCATTTTCGTATACTGTTTGTTTTCTTGTGTGTGCTGTTTTGATCTCCCCGATTAGCGTCCAGAAAGTCGGAAATAAGCAGTTCTTAGAGGAATTGGTGAGCTCGTTCCATGCTATTTCTTTGAATTAGGGCCTTCAAGGTCTGCAGGCTCTTGTTTCTATTTAGTCTATCGGCATAATTCTTTCACGATTGTGTCTGTTGCACTCATAATATTACGAGTATCTCTATGTGTTGCTAGTTGGGTGTCCACTGGCATATAAGTGGACCCCAATGTGTTTAGAAGTATGGGTCGCAATATTTGTAAATCTTTGGATATTTTTATTGTAGCGAATGCTCGCGGAATATAATCTACGCCACTTTTAGAGCGTCAGAGCGTAATTCTAATAACTAAGGAACATTCACTTGGTGATCATCCTCCTCCAGGACTTTCTCGAGGAATTATTGCTTACTCATCTAGGAATTCATCCGGTGACACTGGTCGACAGTGGATCACGCACTTTGACCACTTGTTCCATTTCTGATGGATTTTGGCCCGCTGATTCCGAATCTGACTTCGGAATTGCTGTAACACGTACAGTTTTTGAGAAAAATAGGTTTTTTTTCATAAAATTTCATATTTTCATGAAAAATAAACTATTGATTTTATATTATTATTTTTTTATCTGCTCATCTCAACCAATATTTATATTCGATAAATTTTGATTCACTGATTTAGAATCTGGCCTTAGAATTTAGTAACACGTACAGTTTTTGAGAAAAATGGGGTTTTATTCACAAAATTGCATATTTTCAGAGAAAATAAAATTATTGTCTTTTTAAATTTGAAGTTTTTATCTACTCATCTTAACCAATATTTTTTATTAAATAGATTTTGATCCACTAATTCGTAATCTGACCTAAGAATTACTGTTACACGTAAATTTTTTGAGAAAAAGGGATTTTTATTCACAAAATTTTATATTTCCATAGAAAATTATATATTGGTTTTATAGTTTTATTTTTTTTATCTACTCATCTTAACCAATATTCATATTCAAAAGATTCTCGTATACTGATTCGGAATCTGACTTCAGAATTCTGAAACGCATATAATAGGGTTTTATTCACAAAATTAAATGTTTTCCTAATAAAATGAAATATTGTCTTTAAAATTTAAATTTTTCTCTGCTCATCATAAACAATAATTACTTTTAATGGATTTTGATCCATTGATTCGTAATCTGACATAAGAATTTGAGTAAAATGCTTTTTTTTGAGAAAAATTGGGTATAATTCACAAATTTTCATATTTTCATAAAAAAATGAAATATAGTCTTGCTAATTTTATTTTTTATTATCTGTTCATCATGAACAATATTCATATTTAATGGTTTTGAGTCACTGATTCGTAATCTGACATAAGAATTTGTGTAACACGTAAACTTTCTAAGAAAAATAGGGTGATAGGGCAGGATCGTGGCTTCCGGCTGGGATTGGGATCACACACGGGCAGAACACTACCGGGGCCGGTCACTATCGGCGGAACTGGGCACCACAAGATTTCACCACACAAAAACTACTAGTTTTCTTCACTTTGGAATCACTTTATTAGGTTTTGAAGAAAGAACTTTATTTCTCGAAGGTTCGATTCTTACTGACTAACTTTATTACTATACGTTCAATTTTTACCCTACGTTGTGTGAAATCTTTCCTTTTGAATTTGCTATAAAAATACTACCATAAAATTAAATAATTCAAATTGCTTCCAACTAACTGACAGCACGGTTACTGTAGCGTACCTGCTTTCGACAGCTAACAGTTTGAGAACTGTCATAGGGTTTTATTCATAAAATTTCATATTTTCATAGAAAATAAAATCTTGTCTTTATAATTTTCAATAATTGATTCAGAATGTGACTTAAGAATTTGTGTAACACGTACAATTTTTGAGAAATATGGAATTTTATTTATAAAATTTCATAGAAAATAAATTATTGTCTTTACAATTTTTATCTGCTAATCTTAAACAATATTTATATTCAATACATTTTTATTTACTGATTCGGAAACTAACCTAAGAATTTTTGTAACACGTTCAATTTTGGAGAAAAATGGGGTTTAATTCTCAAAATTTTATATTTTCATAAAAATAAAATACTGTGTTGTTAATATTATTTTTTATTTCACAAAATATAAATATTGATTAAGATAAGCAGATAAAATAATTAAAATTCTTAAGTTAGATTTTGAATCAGTGGATCAAAATCAACTGAATGAAAAAATTGATTATGATTAGCAGATGCAATAAATAAAATTATGATGAAATTAGTTTTTTTGAAATATGGTGAATAAAACCCTATTTTCTCAAAAAATCACGTGTTACTGAAATTCTTTGTTCAGATTCTGAATCAATGGAACAAAATCTATTGAAAATAAATATTGGTTATGATCAGCAGATAATAAAATTATAAAGACAATATTTTATTTTCCATAAAAATATGAAATATGATGCATAAAACCCTATTTTCTCAAAAAATTTACGTGTTACTTCTTAGGTCAGATTCTGAATCAGTGGATCAAAATCTATTGAATATAACTATTGGTTATGATAGGCAAATGAAAAATTCAAAATTATGATTTTTTTTTTTGAATAAAACCCTATTTTTCTCAAAAACTTTACGTGTTACAGAAATTCTTAGGTCGAATTCCGAGACAGTATATAAAAATCTAATAAATATAAATATTGGTTAAGAAGAGCAGATGAAAATATTAAAATAATAAAGACAATAGTTTATTTTCTATTATAATATGAAATTCTGTGAAAAAAACCATTTTTCTCAAAAAGTTACGTGCTACTGAAATTCTCCGGTTAGATTTTGAATCAGTGGATCAAAATCAATTGAATATAAATATTGGTTATGATCGGCAGATAAAAAAAATGTAATGACAATAGTTTATTTTCTATGAAAATATGAACTTTTGTGAATAAAACTATTTTTCTCAACAATTTTACGTGTTACAGAAAGTCTTAGGTAAGATTCTAAGTCAGTATATAAAAATCTAATAAATATTAATATTGCTTAAGATAAGCAGATAAAAAAAATGAAAATTATAAAGACAATAGTTCATTTTCTATGAAAATATGAAATTTTGTGGATAAAACCCTATTTTCTCAAAAATTTCACGAGTTACTGAAATTCTTTGTTCAGATTCTGAATCAGTGGATCAAAATCTATTGAAAATAAAAATTGATTATGAACAGCAGATGAAATAAAATATAATTATAAAGACAATATTTTGTTTTTCATGAAAATATTAAATATGGTGAATAAATCCTTATTTTCTCAAAATTTTACGTGTTATTGAAATTCTTGGGTTAGATTCTGAATCAGTGGATCAAAATATATTGAGTATAATTATTGGCTATGATGAGCAGATGAAAAATTTAAAATTATAAAGACAAGATTTTGTTTTGTATGAAAATATCAAATTTTGTGAATAAAACCCTATTTTTTCAAAAAAAATTACGTGTTATTGAAATTCTTAGGTCAAATTCCATATCAGTACATGAAAATCTAATAAATATAAATATTGCTTAAGATGAGCAGATAAAAAAAATAAAATTATAAAGACAATAGTTCATTGAAAATAGAAAATATAAAATTTTGAGAATAAAACCGTATTTTCTCAAAAATTTTACGTGTTACTGAAATTCTTAGGTCAGATTAAGAATCAGTGGATCAAAAATATATTGAATATAAATATTAGTTATAATGTGCAGATGAAAAATTTAAAATTAAAATACCAATATTTTATTTTCTACGACATATTAAATTTTGTGAATAAAATCCCATTTTTCTCAAAAACTGTACGTGTTACAGGAATTCTGAAGTCAGATTCGAAATCAGCGGGCCAAATTCCAATAGAAATGGAACAAATGGTCGAAGTGCGTGAAAAAAGTTTCAATTTTGTCGACTAGTGTGATGCCTCCAGAGATTACTCTAGGATTCAACCAAGAATTCATCCAGGGACTCCTCCTGGAATTTATCAAGTATCAAGTACCAATCTCGGAATTCCGCCAGGAAATCCCACAGGGACTACACCAGGAATTCCTCGTAGGATTTCTCCAGCAATTCCCCAGACAACCAATTTGCACGTATAATGAAGTTTATTTTTATGTTATATGTACTTTTATGCAGTAAAGTTACATCGCATAAGATGCAGTAAAAGTGCCTTATGCGTTCAAAAGTGGAGGCGCTATACGTGCATTGACGGAAAAATAATAACGCTATATGACTTGAAGCGATATCTTATGCGATGCACGGTGTGCACTATTACGACGTTATATGACATCTTATGCGACTTTATAATATTCAAAAACAAAAAAACAATTCTTGTCACCTTAGTATCAAACTAATAACCTTTGGATTATCGAGCCACACTTAACGCGAAACACTACTTATGAAATACATTGGCTAATTGCCATGACATTCTAACTCACCTCAGTATTTGTCGGAATGCACTTGATTTCCCTGCGTTGTACGTGTTCGGCAGGCTATGTGGAGCTCAATATGACGAAGCGTGATTTCCCGCACAGTTATCACTACCCCTTTGTTGCTAGCAAACCCATTGTTAATTATCAGGTCAACAAAACAAAAACGATAACTTTGTAACTTGATTTGTCACCATAATGATGACTGTTCACTTTCTTGTAGTTTTTTGGCACTCCAAAAGCACCTCTATCATGGTTATCACGAATCACATCGCAATATATGCCAACGTCAACGATTCTAGCTTATGCGAGTTTGAAAGCACATTTTAACGAGTTTATTTTTACTTTTATGCGATTCAGTTTATACACCAATACGAGATAAGCTGACATAATAAGAAAAGTACCAAACGAAGTCGTATAAACATCGCAGTACGTAATTATGCGAATTCGATTGATACTTTGCGAGTTTGCTCGGACACTTTTGCGAATGAGCAAAGTTCGTCGCAATAAAACATCAGAATATCGTCTACTACGATTTAGTCATACATGACAAAAGTTAATTTGCACTCTTATATGATTTTATCCGATACATCGCAATAAGTTCAAAAAATAACATCATATGCGATGAAAATTGCCCCTCGGCCGTACAGATATGCGATAATAACTTAAATTAATCCTTTATACGATGTACAGCGTGCATCCTTATGCAATTCCTGCTAATCTGGGTCATCAGAGGATTCCTGCGAGAATCCCTGCAAGGGTTCCTCCCTAAATTCCTTCAAAGTTTCCTCCAGCAATTCCTCCAGGGAATAACTGCAGGAACTCCTACAAGAATTTCTTTAGAGTAATACTTTTAGAATGCCTCCCGGAAATATTCCAGGAATTCCTCTAGGAATTATTTTAGAAATTCTTCCAAAAATTACTAGAATTCTTTCAAGAAATACTTCAGGAATTCCTCTAAAAAATCCCCCAGGAAATTCTTCTAAAAATCCTTCACAAATCACTACATGCTCCGGGTCCGAGGAAAACAACAGAAACCCGTTAGAGAAGTGTTGGAAGGTCTTGATTTGGAGTACATGGATCTTATTTACCAGTTTTTGAAACGTGTTGATGTCAGAAATTGATCTCGTACGTTCCTTGCTTTCGTTGCCCGAAATTTGGTTTTGTTGTTCGCTCCCTGTCTTTCGTTGCCCCCCTTTCCGTTTGTCCTCTTCTTGTCGTTGTCTCCCGATACAGCCCTTTCTGTTTAGTCCCGTTACAGATCAGGACAGTCGGTCCCATCAAGGTTTTTAGTATAAGATAGCAAGTAATTTAGTATAAGTCCCTTAAATCCCTCCTTTCCAACTTTATATATTTGTTATCCCTAACCTCGAAACAGCCGCGAGTACTTCGGCTCCCAAAACTAACCTAGTATTAAGTCAGTATAAATTTAAAAACAACATGTAAAATCAACATAAAAAAATGTAAAGATGATTTCGGCTCTGTTATGCCCAGTGGCGCCCGAGCCTTCCAAATAAAAAAAAATCACTACATTAATTCTTCCAGAAAGTACTCCAGGAATTCCGTCAAGATTACCTCCAGAATTTTATTCCTGGAAGTATTCTTGCAAGAAATCTTGGAAAAATTCCTGAAAGAACTCATCAAGGAATTCCTGAAGAAATTCCTAGAGAGATTCTTGGTGGAATACTTGAAAGAAATATCGAAGGTATTCCTGAAGAAATTCTTGAAAAGGAGTTCTAAAAGGGATTGATGGCGGATGTCTTAGAGGAACTTCCTGGATGAATTTTTGGAGGATTTCCCAAAGGAATTCTTGGAGGATTTTTTGGGGTAGTTCCTGTAGGTATTTCTGAAGGATTTCCGGGAAGAATAATATTTATTGAAAAATCCCTGGAAGTATTCCTAGAGGAGTAAATAAAGGAATCCCTGGCCAAATTCCTGGAAGGCTTCTTGGAAGATTTTTGATAGAAATATTGGAGCAGGTCTTAGAGAAAATCTTATTGAAATTCCTGTAGGAAAACTTGAAAGAATTTTTGAAGAAATTCCTGGACGGATTCTTAGAGGAATTGCTAGCAAAAGACTTTGAGGGATATCTGGGGAAATTTTTGGAAAAATTCCTGGAGGAAGTTTTGGAGAAATTTTTGAAGGATTTTTTTGAAATTCTTAACCGAATTGGTGTAATTCCTGGAGATATTCTTGGAGGAATTCTTGCAGGAATTCTTGGAGGAATTCTTGGAAGAAGTCTTGGAGCACATCTTGCAGAAATCCCTAAAGGAATTCTCGGAGGAATCCCTAGAGTTGTTCCAGGAGTATTTTCTTGAGGAATTTCCGGTGGTTTTCTGAAGAATCTTAGAGCAATTTCTGGAGAACTTTTTGGATGAATTCTTGAAGAAATTTCTTCAAAATATCCCTGGAGGTACTTCTAACGAAATTCATGAAGGGATACTTGAAGGAATTCTTAGCAGAAGTCTTAGTTGCACCCCTGATGAAATTCTGGGGGAAATTTCTCTAGGAGTTTTTGGAGTCATTCCTGGAGGGATTCTTGGAGGCATTCTAGGCAGATGTCATAAAGGAATTCCTGGATGAATTCTTAGAGAAATTCAGTGGAACTCCTGGATGATTTTTTGGATAAATTCCTTGAGCTATTCTTAGTGGAATTCTTGGATGAATTCTTGGTAAAAATCCAGAAGATATTATAAAAGGAATTCACGGATGACAGTCTGAAGGAATTTCCGGAGTTATTTCTGGGATAATTTTTGGAGGATTTCCTGATATAATTTCTAAATAATTCAAAAAAAATATTACGGAATTCCTGGAGGAATTCCTGAAAGAGTTCCAGGAAAAATTCCCGGAGTAATGCCTGAAGGAGCTCCTGGAGTAATTTCGGGAGGAATTGACGTAATTCCTTAAGAAATGTTGGGAGCATTTTCTGAGTGTTTTCTAAAGGTTTCCTGGAGGATCCTTGAGTTAATCATGGAGGAATTTCTGGAGGAATTCTTGAAAGAAAATCTTTGAAGATCCCTAGGGAAATTCCTGGAAGAATTCTTCGAAGAATTTATGAAAAAGTTCATGGAGGGATTATGTTTGTAGGAATTCCTTGAATTTATTTTTGACGAATTCCTGGAGGAATTTCCTGAGAAATGCCTAAAAGTTATCTTAGAGGAATCCCCAGTGCAATTTTTGAAAGAATTTCTGGAAGTTTTCCTACAGATTCCTGGAGGAATTCTTCAAAGAATTTCTGGAGAAATTCTTAGAGATATTCTTGGAGGAATTTCTGAAGAATTACAGACACAAGTCCTCCATCCTGAAGAAATTCTTGTGGAGGAATACCTAGACCTAGAGAGATTCGTTGCCAATTTCTTGACAGAATTTGTTAAGGCAATATCTGGTGGTATTCTTGAAGGAATTCCCGGAAAAATTCCTTGGAGGGTTCTTATAGGATTTTTTGGTAGAATTCTTGGAGGAATTCCTGGAAGATTTTTCGAGGAATTTCTTGAGAAATCCTTAGAGGAATTATTAGCAGAAAATCTTGGGGGAATACCTCGAGAGATTCTTTGTGGAATTTTTAGCGAAGGTCTTGGACGAATTCCTGAAGGATTTTTTGGAGGAACTTTTAGAGGAATTCTTGGAGGATTTCCTGGAGAAATTCTTGGAGTAATATCTGGAGGAATTCCTGGAGGAGTTCTTGGAAGAATTTCTGGAGGAATTCTTGGAAGAATTTCTGGAGGAGTGCTTGGAGGAATTCCAGAAGGGATTCCAGTAGGTATTTCTAGAGCAATTTCTGCGGGATTTCCGAGAGAGTTTTCATGAAAAATATCTGAAAAAATCCCTGGACAAATTGAGATAAGGGCAGCAAAACGGTGAGTTGGAAAGGAGAGCATCCAACATAGCTCTGGTCCTCACAAGTTCCTACCTCATGCTTCCACGAGTCAAACGATGACAAAGACCGCCAGCTAAGAGTTGTGTGCAAGGAGGTGCGGCTCAAACAGCGTCTGTTCTGGCATCCAGCGGCTGAGTATGAAATGCTCCTCCACCGGAAGCTATACCTAAGGTGGCAGCAAACCTTTTTCAAGTGTCGGTCACGCCATCAACACCTCAGCATGATCCGCCAAGGGCTCGACGCATTACCTGTGTGAACACCGAAACTCCATCAGTGCAGGATATAGAAAAAAGCCATCTGTAGCATGAAATCGAACAGAGCTCCGGGGTCGGACATTTCCGGTCGACTGGATGCAAGACGTCTTAGTGAAGGTACCCAAAAAGGGTGACCTGACTGTATGCGATAATTGGCGGGGTATCATGTTACTGTTTATCGTTCTCAAAGTTCTCTGCAAGGTGATCCTTAACCGGATACAGGAGAAGATTGACGCAACTCTCCGACGGCAGGATTCCGTGCCGGAAGATTCTGTGTGGACCATATTGTCACGCTCCGTATCATTCTGGAGGAAATCAATGAAATCCAAGAGTCTCTATACCTGGTGTTCATTGATTATGAAAAAGCTTTCGACCGTCTCAATCACGAAAACATGTGGGAAGCTCTCAGGCGCAAGGTTCTACCTGAGAAAATCATCGCCCTCATTGAAGTACAGTACATGGCATTTTCGTGCAGAGTACTGCACAACGGTGTTTTGTCCGGTCCCATCCCGGTCGTTGTTGGAGTGAGGCAAGGATGTATCCTATCACCGCTACTGTTCCTCATCGTAGTCGACGAAACCCTGGTAGGTGCGATTGACCGTGAACCAAATCGTGGATTGCTGTGGCAGCCCTATACCATGAAGCACCTAGATGAATTCGAATTGGCTGATGACGTTGCTCTCCTAGCTAAACAACGCTCTGTATAAAGAGAAGGCTCGATGATCTTGCTAATCGCTTCTCGGCGGCAGGTCTTACCATCAACGTCAACAAGACCAAATCATTGGATTTAAATGAACACGGTCAACTATTTTAATTTTACGGCAGCTGGTCAAACAGTGTGGAGAATTTCGAAAACTTCCAATATCTTGGAGCGAAATGGCAGCCGATGGCGTCACCAATATCGACATAGGTGCACAGATCAAGAAAGTGAGGGCTGCTTTTACGAACTTAGGAAATGTATCAGATTAACCGACGCATCAAAATCCAAAATTTTCAGCTCAAACGTTAAATCTGTGCTGCTGTATGCCAATGCTACTTGATGTGTATCAGTAGACAATACTTAACGGCTGCAGGCTTGGCTGCAGAGCTGCAGGTCTTTTTCAAGATATGTCTGCGGTAGGGTCTTGTACCATTTGGGCAGGTGTACCTATTTTGGGCACTTGCCGCTACAACTAAGTCAATTTCAAACCGATTGATGAGAATTATTGTATATCGTTATTGGAGGCGAATGAATTAAAATTAATAAATTTAAAGCCTCAAAAAAAAAATTGTATATCGTTGGGCACGTACAGTATCTAACTCTATACAAAAAATTCAAATCAATAGTTCCATTTACACTTATCAATAAGTTGATTCAACCAAGAGGTTCAATCTTTCCTTCAACTTCAATTTGATGGAAATATTGCTAAATGTATTTCATGCATTTTCATTGAGGAGAACATGGATGATAATGTTAAATCTTGATATACCTAAATACTGACCAACCTGCAAAAGCGAGGATTGAGGTTGGTGGTCATATCCTCAATATTTCCCCTCCGAAAGATTGATCCAACCACTATCATCCAGTTTGACCAAACCATCAAAATCATCCAAGTTCGTCAAACTTTCCCCTCGAGTTGTTTGATTCGATCTATCCAGCAGGGCAAAAGAGTCAGCAGATTAAGCGAAGACCATTCCATCAGTGAGGAAGAGATAGCAATTCACCAACGTTCAGCACGTAGTTCACGGCGTTCATGGTGGCCAGTATAATTGAATTTTATGGAATGCTTTGAAAGCAAATTTCTAGAAATAAAGAGTCACGTTTTTGCCTTTTAAATATAATAAAGACTTGATCATTAGAAAAGTGCAAATTTCGATACTTCGCTTGTGTATTCAATTCCATTAATAATTATGAAAAAATAATTTTTTGATAGTTTTGGTCATTTATTACGCCATATTCGATTTTTTTGTAAGCATTCATAAACTCTTATCTATTGAACCCAATCTCTCCGATTAGCATGATGAATTGTTTAATAGTGGATCTATTTACTAATTCGACATGCCATTTTTCCTAATGTCTTGAGAAGGTTAATGTTTTTTTAATTACTAACACAAGTTATGAACTTCTATCGTAGTATTAACAGTTAGGTTCGAACAAGTTTTGATTTTTGCTAATGTCATAGTAAATATGTATTGCAGTATAGGTTTAGAAAACAAAGGCTGATAAGAGGTTATTGCCATATTGATTTGTTTGTTTCGTCTATAATTGAAAATGTTTGCTTTATCAGTTATTGTTAAAACAGATTTCTCTATAGCTAGATTGATGATTACTGAACGATAATTAAATTATATGTCCTGAGAGTGACTTTGGGATTTTTTGGCAGTTTTTCTCTCTTTGCCATAAGGGGTTTCTGTTGTCCGAATATCTTGAAACAGTTTCATTGGCAAACTTGAAATTTATCAGACTTTAGATAACACGAAGAGAACAAATCTGTCGAAAATATACTGAGTTTCCCTATATAGTTCTAGCATTTTATACTAAAGGCTCTAGAAAACCGCATATGCGTTAGTGGAAATAAAAGAATAGAACATGATAAACCAATGTTAAATATTATACATTATTCCTAAATAATCTAATGAAAATATACGATGCGCAACTTACTTGAGCTTGAAAATGTTTATTTGGCAGCGCTTTCTTGTTTCCTTTATTCCTCCATTCCATCAATTATTTCTTTCTCAAGGATTATTGTTGAAATCACGAAGATCAAACCAAGTATCAATCGAATATCTTCGACATTACTCCTTTCCAGAGAGATAGAGCTAGCCGAGGTTCGAACAGAGAGAAAATCCCGGCAGTATGAGAGAAGTTAATGCATGAAGGGAGAAAAAAAACAAGTATCCGTGCATGCTTATCATACGTGCACAGCTAGCAAAGCAAAGACTTTTATTGAATCAATGCGTCATCGGTGGGTGCGCGGTTGATTTTCAGTCCTACCGATCACAATGCCAATAATGCGGAAGATAATGTGTACAATGCATTTCTGTAAATTGTGTATTTATGTTGTTTTTAATAAATTTTCTATTTACATTATTTCTTCTTCTAAGCTTTATTATTTTTACATATTCAAACATATGACATATTTTTTTATTACGAAAACTTTTTGGATAGCCCATGGGATGGGACTCGAAACACCTTCAGCGCTGTCTTGCTGAATTACCTTTATATTTCGACATTACACAAAATTACTACTGAAGGGTGTTATTTGTCAGAAGGGGTATTTCTTATTTATAGGCAACGCAAGTAAGCCACCATAGTGTGCAAGTTATTAATTAATTTTTTATCAGTATTAACGAGATTTTTAGCCCTTTTCATCTCGGGACCCACGCTTTATTTCACCTCCGAAGGAAGAACTCACACTTTGCAAATTTGTCGGGAGTGGGATTAGAACCCAGGTCCACGGCGTGATAGTCACGTGATTTAACCATCACACCAGGTCCGCTACATGAATTATTAATTAACTGGTGTTAGAGACCGCCAGTGCACCAGTAATTTTTTTTAGCAAAGTTCGGTGGCACACCAACCGAGTTATAAGATTACACAAAAAAATCTGCGAACTGATAATGCATTGTAATCGTTGGATTCATTACATTTAAATAAAAAATCTTGGGAAAAATATGCTTCTGCATAAATTGTTTCTTTTGTTCGATGATTTATTACATCTGAATTTAGTTTCTTTTTTTGTATGTATTTTTGTATCATACATTTCAATAGCTGTTTATTTAAATTTAAAAAATATATATGGCAACACGGCAGAATGCTCTGCAATGATGATGCTCTCGATTACGCGCTGCTGCATTGAAAGGATGATAGGTTGATCTGGAGGGGAAATATTGAACCAATCAATTGATCCATGGAATAATTTGACCCATGGTTTGAACAATCTTCGAGAGGATTGATGTAAATTTTTTGAAGGTGGGGATATATTGACGAATTTCGCGCCAACTCGACCAACGGTTGGCAGCACCCTCTCAGAATCGAACGGAACTTTGTGGGCATAAACAATAGGTCTTTCTAAGCAACTTTGCATATTTTGTTTTTCGAAATTTTTCAAGAGTAACATTTGAAGAGGGCCTAATTTTTTTCATAGATTTTTTTTCAAATCGATGTAACTCAAAAATGACAAGACCTACAAAAAATCGGCGGACTATCGTGAAATTCCATGAAGTTTTTTAGAAAAATATCTAAAAATACAAAATTAATTCCTACGCTGAAAAATAAAGGTTTTAAAAATTTAAATCGTTATTACAAAAAACCCTATGTTTTTAAATCGATGATTTTTTTTCTGGAGAAAGGTATTTCAATTACCTACATTTTCTCCAAACAATGTTGCTGTGACATATTTAAGGGAAAAAAAATTTCTAACAAAAAATTTTTTCATGTCCACATTGAGTGAATATTTTTCATCGTGTTTCGTGCCAACATGGCCATATATAGAATCAGCAGCCTCTCATCAACCAATGAAACTTTATGGAAGTTCAAAAAATTGTTGAAGAAGCAATTTTGCATAATCTAATATTTATCTAGACTAAAATTTGAAAAGGACGTATTGGAGTGAACCACACTTATATGAAAAACATGAGATTCAAAAAATGCCAAGCCTTACCTCCTGCATCAGTTGTTTTGGATTCCCAGAAGCTTCGTTCAGCATTTGAGCGAAAACGATTTAGTCTAAGGGGTGATACACAAATTATGTCACGCAAAATTCGACCATCTTATGTAACGCTTTGTGTATGGGACCTCACGATTGTTTGTATGGGTCGTCACGTTCTGCAAAACCTCCCTCCCCTTCTAAAGCGTGACGTAATTTGTGCATGGCCCCTAATGGGGCGCTCAACGAGCATGAAGTTTGTATGGGAAAACTTGGCCAAATGTATGCAGAAATCTTAAGCTTTTAATTTTTGCCGCTAGGTGGCGCTGCAAGTGTTCAATTAATAAAAAAATAATTAAAAACCTTAGCTATTCTTGTAGGTGACGATATGCCAAACAACTTTAACGAAGACCGCAAAGTGATCCGAAGCCTGTTAAAAATTTATACTCTAGGTAAAGTGAGGTGAAACATTATTGTCGTTTTTCCAAAAAACAAGCTTCGCCTCACTGACGGATCACTTACTGGTCAAAAGCTTAAGATTTCTGCATACATTTGGCCAAGTTTTCCCATACAAACTTCAAGCTCGTTGAGCGCCCCATTAGGGGCCATGCACCCTTTAGAAGGGGAGGGGGCGAGGTTTTGCAGAACGTGACGACCCATACAAACAGTGGCGAGGTCCCATATAAAAAGCGTGACATAGAGGGGAGGAGAGGGGGGTTGAAAAAGGACGTATTTTGCGTGACATAATTTGTGTATCACCCCTTAGACTAACTCGTTTTCGCTCAAATGCTGAACGAAGCTTCTGGGAGTCCAAAACAATCGATACAGGAGGTAAGACTTGTCATTTTTCGAATTTTATGTTTTTTATTTAAGTGTGGGCCACCCTAATACGCCCTTTTCAAATGGTAGTCTAGATAAATGTTAAATTATGCAAAATTGCTTCTTCAACAATTTTTTAAACATCCATAAAGTTTCATTGGTTGATGAGAGGCTACTGAACCTATATATGGCCATGTTGGCACGAAACACGATGAAAAATATTCACTCAATGTGGACATGTAAAAAGTTTTTGTTAGAAAAACTTTTTTCCCTTAAATATGTCACAGCAACATTGTATGGAGAAGATGTAGGTAATTGAAATACCTTTCTCCAGAAAAAAAATCATCGATTTAAAAACATAGGGTTTTTTTGTAATATCGATTTAAACTTTTAAAACCTTTATTTTTCAGTGTAGGAATTAATGTTGTATTTTTTAGATATTTTTCTAAAAAACTTCATGGAATTTCACGATAGTCCGCCATACAACACTTTTTTGTAGGTCTTGTCATTTTTGAGCTACATCGATTTGAAAAAAATCTATGAAAAAAAATTAGGCCCTCTTCAAATGTTACTCTTGAAAATTTTCGAAAAACAAAATATGCAAAGTTGCTTAGAAAGACCTATTGTTTATGCCCACAAAGTTTCGTTCGATTCTGAGAGGGTGCTACCAGCCCCATAGAAGGGTTGGCGCGAAATTCGTCTATTGTAGAGAAAATTGAAGTAAAATGCGTTATGGAGGGGAAATATTGCTGCGTGGTTGATCAAACGGAAGATAGAGGGAAAGTTGAATGATTGATATCAATCTATTTTTGAACAGTATCATACATTCAATGTTTCCATAAAACGGCCAACTATTGATCAATATATGCATCGTGTGACTGGCGCTAATAGGTTTGAAATTGACTTAATTGTAGCGGCAAGTGCCCACACTAAGAATAAATCGCAGAATTCGGTGAAAAATTTCACCGAATTTAAACTGTGAAATATGTTTTTACAGATCTTTCTGTGAAATCCAATGTTTTCCAATCCAGCTGTCACAATTTCACAGTAAATTCGGTAAACGCAAACAAATCACCAAAATCTGTGAAACTTTTACATTACAGTTCGGTGAACCTCAACTTTTTCACCGTGCGCTGTGATTTTTACCGAATTTTTGTAAAATCAGTTGTCGGCCATATTGCCAAGCGAAACTTGCCGAAAATTGATAGGTGCTTATTGTTTGCGTGAGAGTATGTCAGTCATTGCTATACTAAAGTGAAAATTGGAAGATTGGACGATTTCCAACAGCGTTACAAGAGACTGGTTGGTGTTTTCCGTAAGTAGTAATTGTACATTATTATTATTTCTTTTTTTTTGTCATGTAGGCCTATAAACTGTTGATTCTGCTGGGTTGAAGTGTTCGGTCGGATGCGGTAATCCGGTGCATTGGAACATCCCATGAACAGCCACTTTCCTGCCGTTAATTTGTGTGCCCTCGCAGTGTTTAGCATTTGAGCATGAAAATAAATAAAACCATTTCAAGTAAATGAAAAACACCTATTTTGATTCTGACTTTTGATTTGAGAATAGTTCGATTAATCGCAAATAATTTATTTGCAAAATCACCGTAAATTTGTAGAAAATTCGCATAACGTTCTGTGAAATCTACAAAAACAAACAACGAATCCACAGAAAATCTGTAAAACAAATCACCGAAAGGTTCGGTGAATTTGACAGATGAACATTTTCAATCTTTACAGTTTGTTCGGTGAATCAAAAAATCACCGAACAGTTTACCGAAAATTCTGCTGTTGAGATTTCGGTGAAATTTCACAGAATTCGGCGATTTATTCTTAGTGTGCCCGAAATAGGTACACCTGCCCAAATGGTACAATACCCTATATAGCTCGTGCACGGTGATCTCACAATTGGATCTCCAACGTAGAACTCCATGGTATTTTGTTGACCGATAATGCTAGAGAAATTCGGGAGCGAAAGTAGGAAGGTAGGAAGGCAGGGAGGTAGGTCGGGCATACTCTACGCAGGGGCGGGAACAAAATCTGCAATCAAACATTATATTGTAACCCTGAAGTACATCGCAGCAGAGGCAGACCCAGAGGTTCATCGTGGCGCAGCCTCTACAAAGAAATAGAGGGAATCGATGGAAATTAGATGGAAATCTTTCAATTCGGCTCTGTACCACAATGAGTGCTCAGTATTGAAAGCAGTATCATTAAGAATTGTTTTTCAGCCCAGTTTCTCAATTCTTTCTTTAAAATTCTTCACTTTAAGATACTAATCATGAAAATAATCAGAATTTGCATGCTCAGCAAGAATTCTCAATCTCTACTGTTTTACGACATCTTTCTCATGTTGTGTCTAACTTTCTTATTCTCTTAAATGCCAAAATTAATTACTAGGCATTGATTGCATCATGCACTTGCTGTTCCCTTTCTACAAGTTATTAAACATTGTATTTGAACAGCACGAATATAGTTGAAAACAATCGAATATGTTGATATACCAGCATTATTGCTTCGAATACTCAATATAACCAACAATCGTTCACCAGATTTTCTGCTTACTAAGCCACATCACAGAGATTGCTCTGTCAACCGCGTCGGCGAAGTTACACATCGAAATAATCAACCGAAGCGCGCGCTCTTCAACATTCAATCACACAAGGTGCATATGCTGTTGGCGAATCATTTTTGCCTCGTTTCCTGATTTTGTTTGCATTCGCATCCATCCATCCTCCCTATAACCGTTCCAGTTCCCAGTACCACCCAGTCCATATGCAAATATGTCGCACAACCGGCGTCCTCCGACGACTGCTGTCCTGTGCCGGTTGACTTCCCGAGAAATGTTCATATTGATTTAGGGTGAAGTAAACAAAAAATTAGCTGCACAAAATTTATCTTTTCCCCGATCGCAGTTAACCCTCCATCAGTCGCATCAAAAAAAGTTACACGAGCGGTCGCGTCGTGTACTCAGTACACGGCATACGCTTTCAATTATGGTTTACATGCTTTACTAGATACAATGTTGGTGTCTTCAGCAAAAATGTCCAACTGGATAATGCGCGTCTGATAGTGGACATGTGGAACCGGTCAACACGATCTGGTCCTGTCCCGGGTGTCGGAATGGCCCTCGCGGGAACCTGTTTCGTGGACATTTCAGTTATGGCACCAAAACTAGGCATGCAACGGCTCTATCTGCATGATTTTTCATAACCATCATCTTAGTAACCATGAAAATGACCAGTGACCTCCCTGGCTAACCCGTGGCCACCGGAATGTGCCCTGGAGGAACCTGTTTCGAGGACATTTTGACCATGACTCCAAAACTAGGCATGCGACGGCTCGATCTTCATGATTTTTCATATCCATCATCTTAGTAACCATGAAAATGACCAGTGACCTGCCTAGCTAACCCGTGGCCACCGGAATGTGCCCTGGAGGAACCTGTTTCGAGGACATTTTGACCATGACACCAAACTAGGCTTGCGACGGCTCTATCGTCATGATTTTGCATATCCATCATCTTAGTAACCATGAAAATGACCAGTGACCTCCCTTGCTAACCCGTGGCCTCCGGAATGTGCCCTGGAGGAACCTGTTTCGAGGACATTTTGACCAAGACACCAAAACTAGGCATGCGACGGTTCTATCTTCATGATTTTTCATATCCATCATCTTAGTAACCATGAAAATGACCAGTGACCTCCCTGGCTAACCCGTGGCCACCGGAATGTGCCCTGGAGGAACCTGTTTCGAGGACATTTTGACCATGACACCAAAATTAGGCATGCGACGGCTCTATCTTCATGATTTTTTCATATCCATCATCTTAGTAACCATGAAAATGACCAGTGACCTCCCTGGCTAACCCGTGGCCACCGGAATGTGCCCTGGAGGAACCTGTTTCGAGGACATTTTGACCATGACATCAAAACTAGGCATGCGACGGCTCTATCTTCATGATTTTCCATATCTATCATCTAGGGTAAATCGCCAATTGTTACACACCTTAAAAACTCGCCAATTGTTGCACACCTTATAAGAAAAGCATGGAATATGCAACAATTAGCGAGGTTCCAAGGTGTACAATAACTCTGTATGAGGCGGTCATGCTTATAATTTCGCTTATAGCATGGTGAATCCGTTAATTTGAAACATATTCGCCTCCCAAAAGCGTTTTTGTATTGTATAAAAATATGTCCAATCTAGTTTTGTAATTTTCGAAAAGAAAGAAATAAAAAATAGTTTTTCTTGCTTCACGGAGCCGAATTTTTTTGTTTTGTGAATTTGGTTATCAACTGATTTGTATACAGTCATACCTCGGTATAACGTAGCCTCGATATTACGTAACTCAGTATAACGTAACTTTTACCTCGATATAACGTAACTTTTTATGGTTCCAATGTTTTGCTATTTGAATAATAAACGTGATTCACGGAATAGTCTTTATGATATTACGCTCCTCAAGGAACCAAGTCTACTAACCAGTTTGACGATATACGAACACTTTCGCAGTTATATGACAGTTTTCGGTGTCAGTAATTTTGTTTAACTGCTAACTGCAACATGTTTACGTTTCACTTAACGAATGAAATTGAGTAACTGCAACGCCTGACAGATGTCATAAAGCCATCAATTGACGTAAAATGAACGTGAACTTCATGCGACTGTTCATAGGCCAGAGGAATTTATTCACAGCATCAGTTACTTCTGCATTTCGTTATATGAAGATCCTGCTTTTTCTCTTCGATTAATTCATCCTCATTCATTCAATTCCTCCAGCCTATTAGGGCAAACATGGCACATCATTTTGACGTTTGGCGGTGCGATAACTCCAAATTTGTTGAACTTAACGGACTTACAGGTTAAAAGCATTGCATTTAAACCGTTTGCACTGACCGAACGTCTACTGTACTTATTCTTGACATATCATTCATACTGAAACATAGCCTTCCAACTCCAAAAGACATGACAGTAGACAGCAGTGGAAGCAAATTCGGTTTCATGCTATACTGCGAGTTATAACGCCGGGGCAAGTCCGCCTAGTCTTAGAAGAACCCTGCAGAAAATCGCTCTAGAAATTCTCTGATAAATCCCTAGAAAAAAATTTCTTGATAAATTTTTGGCGAAATTTTGTGATATATCCCACGGATGAATTATTTCGGTGGAAATATTTCAAAAGTATTCTATTCTTCCTAAAGGAATTCATGGAATAATCACATGAAGAATTTATGTAGAAATGCCACGTGAAGTACCAGAGGGAATTTCTGGAGGGATTCAAAGCAAACTTCTAGAGGAATCACAGCGAAAATCTATGAAAAAGGGGAAATTCCTGAAGGAATCATCAACAGAAATGCTTTGAAAGAAAATGAGGCATCCCTCTAACCAATGGCTGAAAGTCTCTTTAATAAAGACAAATCAATCAATGAGGCATCCCTGGAGTAATTCAACAGGGTTTTCTGTAACCAGCAATCTTTGAATGGGTCTCTGAAGAAATTCCTTGTGGTTTTTGCCGATATCCTGAGTTTTCGGAAGAATTACCGGTGAAATCCCTGAAAAAAAAATTAGAAAAGAGTTCAAAATGTGCAGAATAAGTACCAGCAGGAATTACTGGGTGAATCTCAGCAAATACTTATTGAGCAGGAAGGTATTAGAGCATTGCAGATATGACTGGGAGAATCCCAGTAGAAATTTTAAAGGGAACGGCAGGATGAATCCTTGCAAAAATCTCTGGAATCCCATGGGGAATCCTAGAGAAGCCACAGGGGAAATTCCTGGAGGAATCATATCGAGAACTTTTGGAGTAATAGGACAGATCGGTGAAGTACTAGATTTGTAGTAATGAGCTGAATTTTTGTATGGTGAGAAGTTCAATTCTCCGTTTCTGCAATGAAAAGGTTCAAAAAGCGAGGGTACTATTATTCCTTACCTAATTTGATGCTGTTTGAGCAAACATTTGGGCAACAGTGTTGTTGTTTTCTCCATTTCCTGCAACATAAATAATATAGTTATCCATAGTTCTCCAGGGCACATTCCGGTGGCCACGGATTAGCCAGGGAGGTCACTGGTCATTTTCATGGTTACTAAGATGATGGATATGAAAAATCATGAAGATAGAGCCGTCGCAAGCCTAGTTTTGGTGTCATGGTCAAAATGCCCTCGATACAGGTTCCTCCAAGGCACATTCCGGTGGCCACGGGTTGGCCAGGGAGGCCACTGGTCATTTTCATGGTTACTAAAATAATGGATATGGAAAATCATGAAGATAGAGCCGTCACAAGCCTAGTTTTGGTGTCATGGTGAAAATGTCCTCGACACAGGTTCCTCAAGGGCACATTCCGGTGGCCACGGGTTGGCCAGGGAGGTCACTGGTCATGTTCAAGGTTACTAAGATGATGGTTATGAAAAATCATGACGATAGAGCCGTCGCGTGCCTAGTTTTGGTGTCATGGTCAAAATGTCCTCGAAACAGGTTCCTCCAGGGCACATTCCGGTGGCCACGGGTTAGTCAGGGAGGTCACTGTTCATTTTCATGATTACTAAAATAATGGATATGGAAAATCATGAAGATAGAGCCGTCACAAGCCTAGTTTTGGTGTCATGGTCAAAATGTCCTCGACACAGGTTCCTCCAGGGCACATTCCGGTGGCCACGGGTTAGCCAGGGAGGTCACTGGCCATTTTCATGGTTACTAAGATGATGGATATGGAAAATCATGAAGATAGAGCCGTCACAAGCCTAGTTTTGGTGTCATGGTCAAAATGTCCTCGAAACAGGTTCCTCCAGGGCACATTCCGGTGGCCACGGGTTAGTCAGGGAGGTCACTGTTCATTTTCATGATTACTAAAATAATGGATATGGAAAATCATGAAGATAGAGCCGTCACAAGCCTAGTTTTGGTGTCATGGTCAAAATGTCCTCGAAACAGGTTCCTTCAGGGCACATTCCGGTGGCCACGGGTTAGCCAGGGAGGTCACTGGTCATTTTCATAGTTATTAAGATAATGGTTATGAAAAATCATGACGATAGAGCCGTTGCAAGCCTAGTTTTGGTGTCATGGTCAAAATGTCCTCGAAACAGGTTCGTCCAGGGCACATTCCGGTGGCCACGGGTTAGCCAGGGAGGTCACTGGTCATTTTCATGGTTACTAAGATGATGGATATGGAAAATCATGAAGATAGAGCCGTCACAAGCCTAGTTTTGGTGTCATGGTCAAAATGTCCTCGAAACAGGTTCCTCCAGGGCACATTCCGGTGGCCACGGGTTAGCCAGGGAGGTCACTGGCCATTTTCATGGTTACTAAGATGATGGATATGGAAAATCATGAAGATAGAGCCGTCACAAGCCTAGTTTTGGTGTCATGGTCAAAATGTCCTCGAAACAGGTTCCTCCAGGGCACATTCCGGTGGCCACGGGTTAGTCAGGGAGGTCACTGTTCATTTTCATGATTACTAAAATAATGGATATGGAAAATCATGAAGATAGAGCCGTCACAAGCCTAGTTTTGGTGTCATGGTCAAAATGTCCTCGAAACAGGTTCCTCCAGGGCACATTCCGGTGGCCACGGGTTAGCCAGGGAGGTCACTGGTCATTTTCATGGTTACTAAGATGATGGATATGAAAAATCATGTAGATAGAGCCGTCGCATGCCTAGTTTTGGTGCCATAACTGAAATGTCCACGAAACAGGTTCCCGCGAGGGCCATTCCGACACCCGGGACAGGACCAGATCGTGTTGACCGGTTCCACATGTCCACTATCAGACACGCATTATCCAGTTGGACATTTTTGCTGAAGACACCAACATTGTATCTACACTGAAAGGCGGCTTGCAGTAATGACAAGCATAACAATGTTTTTAAATTTACCATGGCAAAACATGATCATCGACCCACCAACGCTTCTTGTGTGCGTTTTGTTTCTTTTAACATCAACCGGTTCGATAGCCGAGTGGTAGCGTGCGAGCCTGGTGATGTCAAGGTTCTTGGTTCGAATCCGGTTGCCAACAGAATCTTTTTTTAATTGAAAATCGAGTCCATGGTAAAATTGAAAACATACTTCTGTTGAATTGAAACGAAAATCAGTCTGCACAAATTTAGTGGCGTTGTGTATTTAAATTGACCCTCAGAATAGTAATTTTCACCGCAAGCCGCCGTTCAGTGTAGTAAAGCATATAAACCATAATTGAAAGCGTATGCCGTGTACTGAGTACACGACGCGACCGCTCGTGTAACGGTCTGGTTCAGAAAAAAGTTACACCAGCGGTCGCGCCGGTGTACTGAGTACACATTCAAAATGTGAGGTTAGAATTACGTATTTTTCGAGTACTTTCCGTGCATTTTTTCATTTTTTTTCTGCCTTACTAACAAGAAGAAGAGTGGATCATGGAATAGGACTAACACCCGGTTCAATTTGGTGCGAATTTCGATTATTTTTTTGCATTTTTCTGAGATGCGTGTACTCAGTACACGCAAGCGACTGATGGTAGGTTAAATGTGTGTTCGTGTGTGACTGTGGCACTGATAGGAAAACGACCCCAATATGGGATTCAGACCGCCTCCCCCCACAAATATCCCCAAACGCGGTCCGATGGGGTGCAAAAACGGCAAAACATTGTACGACAAACATGATGAAATTTTCAAACTTTTGATGCTCTACCGTCGTAGAATTTCGATTTTTGCTCGACTGCCCCCCACGT
Organism: Aedes albopictus; assembly: GCF_035046485.1. Taxonomy (NCBI): domain Eukaryota; kingdom Metazoa; phylum Arthropoda; class Insecta; order Diptera; family Culicidae; genus Aedes; species Aedes albopictus. Next base: position 42,173,941 of record NC_085138.1, read on the forward strand.
TCGATGATGTTTGCACGTCGCCCGGATGGGTAAATAAGCAAGATAGAATATTTTCACCGATGTTTGAACTTTTGACTGGCAGTAAACTCGTCACCGCGGGACCTCTCGCTGACTCGCAAGCTCTTCTTGCTCCTCCACTCCTGTGATTCAGGTTCTGCCTGAACAGGGTGTGGCGATCAAAATGAAGTCACTCACCATTCTCGAGTTGCTCGCTGTTCCTCGTATGTAATCCACCCTAGAAATGCCCCATCCTCCTCCACCTCCCCTCCCCTCCCCTCCCAGAAAAAACTCGTAAAGACCTCGAAATCCTCATTATCCTCCCTAAATCGTCTCGTAAACCCTCTGAAGAAACTTAATACAGCTGAAACTCCTGAAATCACGAAACCCCCTAGAAACCCCCAGAAACTTTTCTGGCTTTTCTAGACCCATTTTGGTCGTACCTTCTTTTACCTTTCTCAAGCCACGTTTTGTCTACTTCCTAGACCATTTGAGACCCCTTTTGCCCCCTTACCCCCTAAAATCCTTGAGACCTTCAAATTGCTATTTTGCCATCAGCCTTTTCCCACCTTTGTCGCTGTTTGGTCCTCATTTTCTTCTGGAGACTCCTTTTTGCCCCATCCCCCAATAACTTTTCCAAGATCCTCTTTTGGTCATTGGATACAAGAATAAGCACTTCTTGTCCTTTCGGCCTTTCGATTTTCTCCTTTCTGACCTTCGACTTTTTTACATTCGATCTTTTTGCACTCGACCTTTTTACCTTCGAACTAAAACACCTTGAAACCTCCCTGAGACCCCTACAAATTTCTCTTAAACTCCCCTGAAGCCACCTGAAACCTCGTTAACCTCATGAAACCCATTGAAACGCCTTTAAACGCCTTGTGGCGCCTTCAAACCCCCTTAAACTCCACCTGAAGTTCTACAGAAATATCCTAATGTGCTTTAAAAACCTAGAAACGCGTTAAAACCAACTGAAATCCTCTGAAATACTTCTAAACTCCTAGGAACTTCTCTTAAACTCTCCTGCAGCGCCCTAAAACTCCTCTGAAGCAGAAACTTCTCTCTGGACTTCGTGGCCGTGCGGTTAGCGGCGTCAGTTGTCTAGGCGTTTCGTAAGCCGCGGAGTGCGGGTTCGATTCCCGCTCCAGTCGGGGAAAACTTTTCGTCAAACGGAAAATTCACCATCCACTGGGTTTTATGTATGTTGTCCGTTGTCTCGTGTTGGTAATGTTCAATCAGTGTCTTTTCAAAAGCACAGAAAATGGTCTTGAAAATTCCGGTAACCCACCATAGAAACGCCTTGAAATGCCTTGAAACTTTCCCAGTAACTCATGAAATTTCTTAACTCCTCCAGAAATCTTTTGAGACATTCAGAAGCTTCTCTCACACCCCCTGAAGTTCCCCGTAATCCATCAAACTTCCAGAAACCCACTGACACTGACTACTTTAAAACTCCTCTGAAACTCCTTTGAGAGCCTATCAATTAGCAAACATGGGCTTTGTCTCGGCGTTTCGTATGCTCCAGTCGGTGAAAACTTTTCATCAAACGGAAAATAATCCTCTGCCCCACTGGATGTTTGGTGTATCGTCCGTTGTCTCATATTAGTGATCATACAGTCTGCGCAACCTCTGGTTGAAGACGGTGTAGTATCTTTTATGCATAAGACCTTGTTAACTTGGGCCTCCATCTGTGCCAGACCTTGCTGAGGTCTTCTTTCCATCCATTTAGCGGGCTGTTCGGGCTCGTTTGGAAGTTAGCCATCAATGTTAACTTCTTTTCCCGATCAGCCTAGATAGCTGTGTAGTGTCGGTAGCGGTTGTCTCAATTGGCTAGAATATCACGCCTGATCCAGTGGTAAGCAGTGATGGAATTACTCTCCTCATGAAGCAATTCGCGAGTGTAAAGCCAACACAAGGCTTACTCACGATTCCGAGAGTAAACAGTATGTGAGTTTATTCGCACCCGCCTGCTTCGCGAGTAAGAAGCAAAACAAAAACAAAAACACTCATGAGCTTTTACTCGTGAAGAACTAGTGTAGGGGCGGGAAGTGCATTTTGATGTGGTTATAATAGCAAATCCAGTGATTATCCAACATAAACTAATGCTTTATGCTTCATTGTTCCTGAAAAGCAACACTGTCAGTCGTTAATACGCGTTTTTCTTAAAAATGCAAAAAAAAACTCACGAAGCTTCGCGAATGACATGCGAGTGCTTGCCAGCTTCGTTTACTCACGAATAAAGAAGTGCGAGTATTCTCGGGCCCCTGTTGTTCACGAGTATTTTTGTTTTGGTTTGTGTCTGCTCAGCTGCAATCTTCATCATTTTCCATCCCTGGTGGTAAGAGTCCACTAAACAGGTGACCCCTAATTCATGGTGTTATGCGGCGTAATGCGTACCGTGCCAAGGAATGAATGGTTAGGGGGGTCTAATAAAAACCTAACCACAAACGGAGCCTGTGGGGAATTGGGGCGTCCTCTACAGTATTACGCCCTTATGGGTTCGCTTAATGCGTTTTCGCCATTGGCGTTTTTCAATTGACACCGATTTGGTTTGTCGTTGATATTTCCTTTTTGTGCTGTGATTGTGAAGAGTGTAACCCTGTCTAGTTTGGGTACCCGACTAGAAAATTATATCAAGATTATATCATATTGTGTTATGATGTTATAATATTTTCCAATAACTTATTGTGTTATAAACTAGATGTAGGATGATGTTAAAATAACTACAATTGTAACTAAAACCACACTGGTCTTATCAAGATAATAACCTATTTTGTTATAATCAGATCAAAATTATAACAGAATGTGATAAGAATATTAGCTTCAGGATTATTAGTTTCTATCAAAATGTGATACAATTTTGTAACATTGTTGTCCCAATGTCGAAGAATCAAAACTAATAGTTATTTATGTAACGAGATGCAAAAAGTTGATTTTTTCAGCACGAGTCGTACATTTATCCAACGAGGCTTGCCGAGTTGGATAAATACGAAGAGTGCTGAAAAAATCGAGTTTTGCAACGAGTTCCATACAAAACTTTATGCAATGATTTTTTCATTATACAACTCATTTGAGTTACATAATGTTCATAATGCAACTCAAATGAGTTGCATAATGTACATTATGCAACTATTTTTCATTATGCAACTCATTTCAGTTGCATAATGAACCGGTACGGAAAAGTAGGTCATTATGATACTGAAATGAGTAGTATAAAATAGAAATTATGATACTGAATTGCATAAATTATATTACAATGAGTTTTCAAACAACATTTATAACATAATGTGTTATAACTGAGTTATAGTATTTCAAAATCATCAAGTATGTTGAACATGATTATATCACAATGAGTTATAAATATCATGGTTTGTTAAAATTATGTTATATTTTTGTTAGAACTTTCTAGTCGGGTAGTGGCTACGGCTAGGAAACCTCAGATCAATTTTCAGCGTAAAAAGCGTGCGTAGCCCAAGTGGCTGTACTTCAGAAAGTTCATTTTCGTAGGGTAACTTCTGTACAGGTGACCTTGTGAACCCAGTTTTGCTTCTTTCATTAAAAATTAAGTGTCGTGCCTTGAGCATGCTCTATATTAGAATAACGTTAACAGTATGTTTCAAGCTTTCCTTATGGATGCCTTCAAGTAAGCTCTTGTATTTAGCATCTTTTCGCTAATATCTGGCAGTATTGCTACGATGATTACATCATCTGAAGTACCGTCGATGGGGGTGACAATGGGTCTGGGGGGGGGTGAGATTGGGTCAAAACGGAGAAAAATAAAATTTGAAATAGTTCATCAACTATCGCTAATTTATATTGAAAACTTTATATTATTTCAAAGGGAAGATGATTTTACACATCATGATGCAGAATAAGATGTTTAGCAATAATCGTTTTTTTGTTAAATTTGTGGCTAAACTTATATGACGAAACTACTAGTAAATCACTCTGAAAAAAATTCTCCTTCGCAATGTTTCACACAAGTACCTAAGCATAAATTTTCTTATAAGTGGTTAGCTGTAGGTATTACCTGGTTGATGCAACGAAAAAAGCGGACTGTCAATGCACTTTTTATTTAAAAATTCAATATTTTCGATCCTATGTCTAAATATTAAGAATGGGGGTGAGATTGGGTCAAGCAAGTTATCGAGTGCACATAACCTTAACTAAAAATTCAACTTGTTATCCAGTCCCCATTTGACGTTAGAGTGGTGCCATGTTTACCGTATCTTCATAAAAGCACGCTTTTTTCGAAAACATGTCGAAGAAGTGTCAAGAGAGTGTGTTCATACGTTAGTGCCTAAAATCATTTATAACAATAAACCCATGCGTTTGGACAGTTCCTCTGATCATTAGCTAATTTTTAGTGTACTGCAATATCGTAAGCTCACGAAATATACTTGATAGCGTTTTTCTTCTCCACTCATTTTTTAAATTTTAAGGAAATATCGTGAAACTACCAGACGGTAGTGGCATCCAGGAAATACCGGGCCATAAAACCGGTAACATGACAAAATTTCGGAAGACGAACAAACGTCGAAAAATATCATGTTTTTTTCATTAAATCTTTTAATGCGCCTCTCCCTCATTGTAATCCCCTCTCCTCTCATGGAGATTGAAACTTGAAATGAAAATGATTATGGTGGCTAAAAATGGCGATACAACATACAAACTTTATTTTATTAAGTTTCAACCATTTTTTCGATTGTATTAGCCGTTTTAGGTGGATTAATCATCTTTTAAAATTACCTCAGTTTTTATTCGTCATGGTTGCATTGTATTTTAAGTAGGTTTACTAGATATGATCAATAAAATTAACTTGTATCCTTAGATAGGCGACTTCGAATACTTTGACCCATTCTCACCCCCTCTAAGGGGTGAGATTGGGTCAATTTTCAATCATTTGTAGTTTAGTAGACAATTCATGTAATGTGATACTTTCTTGCTAAACTATCATTACCATATAGAAGAGTATACATACCAAATAAAAAGTTATTCTGACTTCAACTGCATTTGTTATTCAACAAACAATCTTTGAGTATCCTTTTTTGACCCATTCTCACCCCCAACGACGGTAGCTCAAACATTAATATGAGATACTTCAGTTTGGTGGATTACTTAGGTAGTGCAGTTACTTAACATAGAATTACACCTAACCTAACTCTGCATGAGCAGAATTTGTCATGAGTTGACTGATTGCCATGCGTCAGATGAGAAGTTCCTATTTGACCTTCTTTGCACTATTGAGTGTGCCTTCGCAAACTTTGCGTATTCAGGCATCCCTGTTCAACAAACTGGGGAACATGTACTAATTGGTTGCGACCACATTTTATGGAAAACTTGCTTCCATTGCTAGTCCAAGAGAGTTTCAATGTGGTTTTGTTACTACAACGCTCTCCATTGTGGTATACCATAATTATTGCTTTGAAAGAAGCTTGTCCTCTGCGTTCTGTGCGGACCGCAAGAGGTATTCCAGAATGGAACTCTGATCTGTTCAAGTTCAAAATATCTTCTGATAAACCATTCTTTTGTATAGTTATGAATCTCTGGCTTCCGCCCGAGAATTGTAGCTATAGAATCGACTTAGTGGGCACTAAAAAGCTCTGCTTACTTCAAATCTCCAGGAGTCAATGGGGTTTGTTCCTATTTTTCTCCAGAGGGATTTGAGTATTTCAAACATGTTTAGAATTCTTGTAATTTTCTATTGGGTATTTTCATGACGTGAAATTGCTCCACAGTTTTATCCCGAAAGGGTGAGTGCGTTGTATGAAGAAGGAATGAGTTCCAGATTTATCTGGTTACCTCGTTCTTTCTGAAGTGCTTGAAACGCATTGTCGATTTTCACATCTGTGATGTTCGTCTGGCTAGCATGCCTATTCATGTGAACTCACATGCCTCCCAATTTGGGATGTCTACAGTGACTCTTTCACACAGGGTTGCATACGTTTTCAAGAAAGCACTCGCTCAAACGTAGTTGCTTGGGTGATTTCTTGAATATTGAGGATGCTTTCGATGACGTGCCTTTCAATGTTATATTGAAAGTCGCATAACGTCACAAGCTACCTCCACTGAGCTATAGGCTCTCTTTATGCTTATGCGTTTTACAGTGTCCTTTTCAGGGCACTGATTAAACACATTGTGGTATGGGCTATGAGCTCTCGTTGCGCTTATGCGTTCATTCTCTCTTCTAGGATACCCCTTCCTATTTCATCACCTTTCCCTTTCCTAATTCCCATCCCTTGTTCCATTCTCCCCAGGGAAATGATGAAATAGGCTTATATGTAAGGACTGTTCATTAAAGAAAGTGGACACCTGTTTTTCTATAGAAAATATGTATTTTCGAACAAATTCAAAGGTTCATGTTTTATAAATGACAATCAACATACATGTGGCCGAATTCACGTGAGTTTGAACATTTGCTTCGCTTTTCGGAAGAACGCTCGGACTTTCCTCTTGATATCTCCCATTAGATTCTGCACAACTTTCTCTGTAATTTTTCGTTGTGCCGCAGACCATTTTTTTTTTTAAGCAATCAACAGAACTTGCTTCTCTTCCATCTTTCTTGAGATGCCGCTTAATTATTGTCCAATATCTATCCACAGGACGCTATTCAGAGTAGTTTTGTGGATTTTGCCATTTTTCGACAAAATCGACTTTTTCCGTCTTGAGCATCTCTAGTGTAGAAGAAGCGTAATAAGCGGATGACAGACCCGCCTAAAACAAAAAAGGATCCGTATGTTTTCGGTAGATGGGTAGAAGTCGTTTTTGATGCATTCCTTTCTGTTATTACCGTTGATTGTTCCCGTTGTGAAATACTAAGAACTCTTTAAGCCACATGAACAATTGGCTTGCCACACTAAAACTTTTCCCAAATTTTTCAGTTCTGATGTACCCTACATCATCCGGCACAACTGTCCCCTGCTTAGCATTAAAAAATTGCGGTCCCGGAAGTGTATTAGTAAGCCAATTCTCGAAACGACAACTTTTTGGAACACCATTTGTGCAGAATTAATCTGCTAGTCGCAAAGCTAATACGACATATCGCTCGAAATTTCTTACTTTTTCCGTTTTCTTTGAGTGTATTGCCGAAGTGAACAATGTTTTTACACACTGTGCAAAAATTCACAATTTTTTGTTTAATTTTAACTCTAAACTATTGGTAAACAGATGTCCACTTTCTTTAATGAACAGTCCTTATGGCGATGGCACAAATGTCCCAAATGGAGGATAACATGCCTCTGGAGCCGGCCTTCTGATACCTACCTGATACCTGATCTTTTATGCATAAGGCTTTCTTGACTTGGGGCCTCCATCTGTGCCAGACCTTGCTGAGGTCTCCTTTCCATTCAAGGGACTCCAATACAACCCAATAGACCGGTGCGACGACAGCGACTCTACCTGGGTTTTCTCCGCGCGGCCACTTATTTGATATAAGGAACGAGGTCAACCGCAGGGAAGGGACTTCGAACCCTTGGACCTTCTTTTGTGACTGAACTAGCCACTCCACGGGTACACAGAAATTCCGGAAGATCCCCATAACCGAAACCGTGTAGATATTGCCTAAATCAGCCATCACTCGAAAGGTCAGATGGAATGTTACTTCTTCATGGCGCCTATTGACCATTATCAATCCTCAAAATCAAACATTTGGTCCCACGCACGTTGACATTTGACCAATGAGGCCAACCTGACAGTTTTATGTATGCCCCTTGTGCCGCGCTTTTCGAAGAAATTTCCCCAATAAGGATGCCGATCGGCATCATATCGGTGAAGACACAAAGTGCATCGCATCACACGACACGATACTTAAATGCGACTCAATAGGCACAGAAGTCAGCACGTATCCAGCAGCTGTCGATACGTAGCATCGCGCCTCAATCCAGGCTTAGTTTCTGATTAAGATGATCCTTTCGAGCAGCCGTACCCAACAAGCATATTGGTCTACACCTGTTGGTTTACCTGCCTTTGGGAATGAGACCAGGCTCTGTCGCTTTTACATCTCTGGGAAGACTCCCTCGTCCACACGTTTCTTCACAGCAGTTCTTAAAATCCCGAAAGCCACTGTAATTGCTACTTTTAAGGCCTGCTTCGCAACTGCTTCTGGAACTCCGGCCCGATGATGCCCCTTCATTGCCAGCCCCAGTCATCAGAGGTCCTACTAATAGAGGCCAAGGACTTGGTTCATATGATGCAGGAAAGAGCCTCTCGAGTCTCGATGATCCTATATAGCATCTCTGGAAACTGCTTGGTGGATGCTGTTCATACACCTGGTGTCATGGCCATCACCACCCTGTACTCATTAACTTTTGAATATTATTCCAAACTAATTCACATTTGTAATGCTCTGGCGTAATAGAGCATCCTGAGATCTCATCAGTCATATTTCGGGCATTTCGGGCAATGTCTAATTAAAAGGCATGTGCAGACCCTTCCATAACAGGGACATCAAAGTGTAGACGTCTCATATTAAAATCCAATTCAGCAGGCCCCCTTGGGATTAGAATTCTTAGACCAAACTCAAACTATGAAAGTAACCAACGCTGCGAACAAAAGGACAACCAGCCAGACAAAATACGATTACAGGATTGACTGATGGACCCATAACTATTATGAAACCTCATCATCTTGCCATTGGAAATTGTTATCCACTAGGGTAGCAGGGCAAAATTTATGTTCTGAGTTGTGTACGTCCACATGTGATGTTCTTGTTTATTACGCATTTGTAGTGTTTCACTATAGGATGTTTTATTTTATAGTGCACCATTTTTTTCGTAATAGCGCCCCCTCGTCGTTTAAGTATGATGTCTTCCACCTACGACGACTTGGCCTTGGCCTATACACACGGCCCTTCTTCTGTGCACTACCTGCTATTATTGTATTCGATACTTTAGCGAACCGTTAGGTGGTCGCTATGAGTTTTGGCATCATTTACCAGTTTGAACTACTTGTTACACAGTCCACCATATGGATGAGGTACACGATCGATCACTGAAAAGGTGCACAACAACTATAGAAGAAGACCTTGTTCGAATGTTCACCCTTGCTTACCCACGAAGTCGATATGGAAGCGCTACCCAACTAACAACCACTCATTTAACAGGCGCCATTATGACGGATTAATTAATGTTGAATAACATTTGAATTATTTTCACGTACAACCTATGTTCAGGTTTTGTTCACACAAATTTGGAGAAGTTATAAAGCATCATGTTGGGCACCAACTTATTTTTTGTTGTTCAAAACGTTTTACAAATGTACAGGAAAGTTGTTATTAAGCTTTGGCAAAAATGACTGAAAATAAATAAAATGCAAAAATGTTGAATTCTCACAAGAGTAATTATTTGCTCTCATGTTGAAAACACCTATTATGAAATAAAAATTGCATATAAAATTACCTAAAACCGTATTAGAACTCAAGACCTGTCGATTGCCAGCCGCATGCCTTCCTATCTGCGCTATCCTAGAGATGGTGAGATGCAGCACCCAAAGCAAAACATAATCTTTCCATGACTGAACAATGATCACTCCTGAACTTGTGTTCAGCAGTGGTGATTTAGCACAGCACGTGGTAATCAACTGAACAACGCCTTATACTTCAACAGCTGTTCAGCCCAAAACACGAGTTTTCCATTCTGATTCTGCTGTCAGCATTTTTATTGCACGATGAGAAAACTTGTATCAAATACGGCCAAAAAGTGTTGGTCCTTATTGAAGATATTGTTTCCAGACGTACTAATTGCGATATGAATATGTTTTTATTTTAATTATTAAATATCGATCTTTAAAAATGTATGACAATATGTGGTGCGATATGGTCTTGGACATGGTGCATTCACAAGATCTGTTCAAGTAATCTTCTCATGCTCAGTCAAAGATCCGTTAAGCATTTATTTTATTTATTCTTTTGTCATGGAATCTTGATATTATGTTCAATAAATAGTGCATAAGGTTGTTTAGGGATACTTGAAATGTGTCGATTTCTGAATGCTGTTTGAATATCTAGGTGACTGTGGGAACAATAATCAGTAAACACGACAGCACTGAAATGTCAAATGCATCGATCCAAGCGTCTCGTACAATCTAACTGCCGCGTAAGATAAAAAATATAATAATCAAGGTACAAGATATCTTGTTACAGACTAAGAATAATAAATAAATGCCTCATTTTACGTTGATTACGTCTCTTGGCACTCAATGTTAAACAACATAATTCTATTCTGTTTAATTTTATGTGATTCGTTTAAAGTATTGGTTCTTTAATAACTTGGTTGTCTGAACAGTTTTAGCCATGATTTGTCCCATTATCCGAACAAAGTTCCGAGTCAAACTATGACGGGCTGAAGGCGTTTATTTGACAAGTGAAAAGCACATTGTTCAGGAGCATATGGTCGGGGTTCTGCTAAACCGAACCAAAGACCATTTTTAGAAAAATTGAGTTTTCTTATCCATTGAATGAAGAATAAGACGATCTTCCTTCCGTATAAAAATCCAGTAATTCTGAAAGCTCTTCGTGGAGGAAATTCATAATTTCTGTTTGGCAGAACATACAAATAATAAAATTGCATCCAACCAGAGTGAACTGAAAACCATTCCATAGAATCAGCGAAACATTTTAGTTTTGGTCCAGATGATGAACATTTCAAGTTCTCCTCATCGCCGTCAGATTTCTAACTTCTAACCGACTCATAGTAACAATCTGCGATAGAGTTGAACACGTAATTAGAAATATGGGTGTTGGAGGATCCACTTATGTTTTGATGGCGCTGATCACCATTTTTTCAAATCACATTCAGCCAGACCGAACCAAATCCACTGCATTTTAGAATCATTTTTTCTCAACAATGCAAAAATCAACTGGTTTTAAATACCTGCATTATGTCGACACGCCTCATACTGATAAGTTAACACAGGAGCCGTCATTGAACAACAAGGCTAATTAGAATAATAGAGCTTGAAAAAAAATCAAACACATAGTTCGCTTTGGCTGATCGAAAAATGGCGTTTTCACGAATAGCATCCTTGAGAAGAACTTTTAGAACTTGATTGAGACGTAACGACTGACCTTCAGCTAGGTAAAATGACCTAGAGGTAACGCGCTTGGTTATCACTTAAATGATGCAAGTGTGAATCTCTTTCATATTTTTTTTATTTTGTTTTGTCTTAGTTCACTTTGGCAGAACATTTTCATGGTTTTCTTCGACCAGCATCAATTCGAAGCACACAAATTGCTCCAATTTCACATCGCAGGACCTCAGGACATGCAAGGACATCATTTGACATAATCACTCTTGCTCTGTGCCTGCACATGCACTGCCTATAAAAAAACATGGGTGGGAAGGGCTGAGATGGGTGGGCTTCCGCCGTTCATATTTCAAACTATTTTGAGACCTCCGTACTACCATACTATACGCGTCGTTTCTGATTGATGTGAAGGATTGTGAGTGATATCGATTTCAACTTCATAGACGATGAAAAATTGAGATATTTTTTACAATCCGGCTGGTTTCCTCCAGAACAAATAAACACAGTCAGCCACACTGAACTATAAACCATATTCCAATGTTTTTGTTCAGCCAGAGTGAACTGAGTGCAAAGTACTAAGAAATTAAATGTAATTATATCAATGATTTCATATAATTTACATGTATACTTCATCTCTGATGGTTAATAAAGGCTTGTAAGTTACATATGTGCGGAAAAGTTTCAAATAATCTTGACTGTTGTTTATTTGTGACTGGTTGAACTTCAAGCTTAATTATCTCGGAATAATGTTTTTGGCGCTTAGTTCGGTTTAGCAGAACCCCGGCCATATGTTTATCGAAACATCAGCTTAATAAGATGCAGACAAATGTTTTGTTAAACTCTTTTGTTAAGGACTCAATGCTTGTCGAATAAATTTCTTGTTAAACTTTTGAAAAGTGTTTCAATTTATCATTGTTGATACCGATGAGGAAAGTAGAACATTGACTACTTTCTCAATTGAAAAATCATTTAAACAGTAATGTGTAGAGCATAATTTTAGTTCAGCTATCATTACCATTATTAAGCAACAATTCAGCAAGCTTGCTGAATGGCGAAATCTGTCTCCTACTTATCTATCTATGCCTTTACGCCCTTAGTCACCTACTCCTCTTCCTTATTCCTTTTCTTCTTTCACCTATCCACTAGGCTTTAGGGGGCGTCTTCCCCCTGACACGCATTAATATGTGGTGGTTGAAGACCTACGCAATGTTGCAATTCCCTTGTCGCTTAAGCTCGGAACAGGCCCACTATTCCAGAGTCCAACTTTTTCAGCTTTCTGGGACGCCTGACCGGGGTCTGACGTTCTGGTATTATTGCCCTTCATCTTCGGGTTACATAACATGGTTTATGTTATGTTATGTGTGCGACCAATATTTGATCTATTGTGGTATATCCCGTGTCATTTGTATAGTGCATGTCGTATTACTTTATCACCATTGAGAAGTTATAAAGTATTCGGTTTTATTACAGTAGTCATTTTCAACTTGATCGCAAGGGAGGATTCTGATTGATAGGTTCCGCTTTGAACACGCTCCTTTTTCAGTCAAAATCGGATTTCCTAACGATAAAGTCAAGAAATGATACCGATATTGACCATGCATCGGAACCTTAGTCCTTACTGTTTCAAACTAGTGAACACCGAATAAAAGATTAGGAATACTAATCCATTTGTCCCTGTTTCAAGGTCTATCTCGGCCACACCTAAAACCGAGACCTATCACTTTCAACAAGGTGTAAAATGTAATAAGGACCAAAGTGTTTCCTTTGATTACTAAGTTATGCTGTTCCATTAGTGGGAAGCAGTTAGGACTAGGGTTCGGTTTGGTAGATCTTTCACCGCAACGCAACCCAAAAAGGCGATCTACCCACGCTACGGGCTCCGTTAAAGATCGAGCATATTTTTAAACCCCCTCAACCATTCATCCCTCAGCACGGGTCGCCTGACACTTTGGATTGGGGTTACCTGTTTGGTGGACTCTTACCACCGGAACAGGTGGTCCGTAGTGCTATTCTAAGCCGGCAGCTACACGGGCAATCTTCGGGGTAAATATCCGTCTTGTCTTGCTTGGTAACTTATACCCTGCCGGCTGCCTCGCGCGTCTCCGCGATTGTTTGTCATAAGCAATTGTGTATGGCGTATACATGACGGCGTCTTTCGTAAAGGAAATTTCCTTGACTTCCTTGGGCATAGAGTATCTTCGTGCCTGCCACACGATATACGCATGCAAAATGGTCATTGGCAGAGGAAGCTCTCAGTTAATAACTGTGGAAGTGCTCATAGAACACTAAGCTGAGAAGCAGGCTTTGTCTCAATGAGGACGTTACGCCAAGAAGAGAGAGAGAGAGATGACGGCGTACCTACTCTTTGGGCTAACCGCGAATGCAAAGGCCTCGGTCTGGTTAGGCATTGGCTTCGGCCCTTCGACGCTTTCCGCTTCACGAGCGCTGCACTCTGCAGCTACCGCAGTTGCCATGAGTATATCGTGGTCTTGCTTGGCCGTAATCATCGACTTACGAGGTCTCTTCAAGCTCTGTTTGAGGATTATGCTGATATTCGATATTCAGGACGCAAAGTCGATGATGAAGTCAAGCTACTGCACAGCCACCTCCCCGACAGAAAGCGTGCTAGCCGTGAAGGACACAGGGTTTCCTAACACTTCGCGAACAGCTACTTCCTTCTGTATCCCTAAAGGAGAATTAGCTAACTCGCTCCTCGTAAAGAGGTTAAACTTGCTACTACCGCTGCTAACTATATTCGTGTTTTTGATTGATTGATTTGAATGTAAGTAGGAGCAAAAGTCGGCTATGATATGAACATTTGCCATTGCAAAGGTTACCATTCAAAATGTACAATTCCAAGGGTTTTTCATACAGGGTAGTCAAAAAGATTCTTGAACAAGCTTCAGGCTCAGTTGAGTCAAAACACAGGAATGCATTATTTTCCATCCCCACCTGTAGAAGCATTGACAGGTACCGACATTCCTGCGGGTGAGTGTGAATCAGTGTTCGTCCCTCCTGCTTTGCTAGTAGCTGAAACCCTGCCAACCAGAGCAGCGACGACACTGATGGTGAATGGGTAAATATGCTCACATACGGTATTCGTCCCACACGCCATCCATCCGAACCCAGGCCCACCAGCAGCACCAGCTTTCAAACTCTGCAAATATTTTCCCATCATCCAGTGCATATCGTCGGGAAAATGGTTTTCCGATTCGATTGGAAACGAAAATAAATTAAGCAAAATTCGAACCGGGCAGAAATGTGTCACACAGAGCGATCACCCGATGATCGAGCTTCGCTCGGAAAAGGATAATTCAGGTTCAGGTCCATGTTCTCCGCTGAATGCGGGACGAGGTGTTTGGGTGGTGCCACTTATCCTTCATTAGATCCAGAGGGAAACCGTTACAGGACGACAAATTATATTTCCATTTTACGAGTTGGACAATTGCGCACCGAAACGGTCAACACGGAATCGTAAAATGAAACGAAAATGCTTTTGCAGATTCAAAACGTGACGCTCTGGGACTAACTAGAATAGATATAGCTGGAAAAAGTTTTGGTGTACGACACGACCTAAGTGGGGCGAGTATGAGTATTATGAGTACCATCATGAGCGCATCGATGCATAAATGGAACCGACAATCACATTGTTCACTGATGTGAAAAATTAAGAATTTTGGTGAATACGAATATGTTAACCAAATTAAATACCCAGACACGAATGCCACATGAGTGGTAAAGTGTCTTTAATAAATATTAATAATAATGATAACAAATCAAATACATGATTGTTGTACAGTCTAGGATAAGAGCACCCTTCTTCAGCCTATGTCCCAATGTTCATCCTGTTCCAAAAACAGACTATTTTAGCACCAATTGTTTCCTTTTTTGTTGCCATGCATGTTCACTCCACTCCTATAAAAAAAATACAAAAGAAAACAAAACAAATAGCGCTTATTAACGTTGTATTGCGGATTTTTAGAAAAATGTCCACTCTGCGGTAGCCGCCGAGTCCTACCGCAGCTGTCAAAGTCCTACTGCAGCCATGAAAATCATCTTATCATTGAAACTGAAGGCCAAATCAAAGTGTGCTCACAGGTGATGCAAGGTATGCTTGCAAGGTGAACTTAAGGAGAAACTTCAGAGAATACAAACATGGCTGCCACAATGGCCGACTTGGTCCCCTACTCACGTTTTCAAGAGCACCAATCTTGAAAATTTGTAAATAAATGCTCTCGATTTGTAAAAGCTGCCTCTTTTTGGAAGTGAGCAAAGCCAGGAAAAACAAGTGCGGCTTGGCTCGATGCTTTGTTCGTCAGATTTGTGCCTCTAAAGTTTGTATGAAAAATTGCAATGGGATTTCTTGATGTTTCACCTTAATGCGCTTAGCAAGAACATTTTTTTGTTTCACGCTTTTACCGATCTGTCAGGCAGTTGTGCGAAAGGGTGAATCTCACATCATGGGCAGTATCCATATTTGCATTACTTAAAACATACCCAACCGGTATCGACCGTGTGCGATCAGTACAAGACTGAATGCAACACATAATGGCACAACCAATCGAAACAGCAACAATTCCAGAAAATATTGTTTTATTTCCGTTTCATTAAAACAATCTCGAAAGGGACCATAATGAGTTAACTTACTTTTCCACGCAAGTTATCAACAACAACAATCAGCCGGTGGACGAGCGTCGATGTTTGTTTTGGATAACT
Organism: Aedes albopictus; assembly: GCF_035046485.1. Taxonomy (NCBI): domain Eukaryota; kingdom Metazoa; phylum Arthropoda; class Insecta; order Diptera; family Culicidae; genus Aedes; species Aedes albopictus. The sequence goes on from NC_085138.1 coordinate 42,189,676, forward strand.
GACACTGAGGAAGATTACAAGTGGTAGTCGAAATACGCGTATCTGTCAAAGGATAAGCAATTAGGGCGGAATTAAAAGGTACGGAACTGATTACACTCATTCGAAGAGGGTATTCCGCTTAGAGGGTTCGAAAAGTCGGTACAAGGTATTTTGCAAACGGGAACGACTTTTCTCAAAAAAGTCACTTTTTCAGCAAAAAAAAATAATAAAAAAAATTATAACACGGATATGATTTTTTCTACGAGAAATATTGATCGTTCAAGGACACGACACATAAAAAGCGAACACTCAAAAAAAATTGGTTAAAATCGGCTGAAAACTGATTCCGCAATCGTAGTCACCGCTTCAACGTTTTTGGGAAAACACGATTCCGCGATAATCACGTTTAAAGCGCTGTTTGCAGATCAGAAGGAATTTCTCAGCCTATCTTGATGCATGGGAAATTCCTTGCCTGAATCTCTCAAGAAACCGGGTTTTCTTCGATCGCAGTACGCAGTAGCGAAGAAATGACAGTTCAAATGGCAGTCACCGAAGAAAGTTTCTGCCAGGAATCACTCAAGAAGTTTCTTGAGCGATTCATTTCGAACTCGAAACTGCGCTTAAAGTTTCAAATATACACTACGCGCTCATAATGGAGCGAGGCGCAAAATGCATATCTTTGTTTCTATTGCATGGATATCTATGAACACTTGACAGAGCATTCTTAAGGCCTTTTCTTGTGTCATCACAAAATGGCTTCTTCAGAATCATCATCCAAATTCAACTTTGCACAGTATTGCACTAATACATTTACGTAAGAAAATCGACGCTTACCTTTTCTCTAAAATTCTCCACTTCACGCAAGATATTTTGAAAAGAAATATAGAACACACTATTCCAAATAAAATTCTCTTTCGAACTATCTATACCACAAAGAAATATTTTCACTCAAACTTGAAAACTATTCAAATTTGTCTCAACCGCACCAAGAGTTCGATGGCAATGTTTACCACCCACCACAGTACAACGACGACGGCAGCAGCGCGACGCGACGGTGCCGTCCGGCGCACAATCATCGATCATTGAACGCAGTGATGTCGATCTTGCGGGCCAATTCATCAATAAAATCAATCAAAATCATTGAAATGGTCAACTCAAATTTATCGATTATACGTCGTAAAATCGAAAACTATTCTTCGAATGATTATTGTTGTACTTTGAATCACATATGATAGTAATAAAAGCAAACATTTTTTATTTGTGAAATCTCCTCCGAACTGTCCGCCAACACTGCTGCTGCTTGCAAACATCAACAGCGGAAGAACATATTAAGAGTATTCGATCACTTTTAGCTTAATTCACAAAAAACGGTGTTTTTTTGTAATATTGAGACATGTTTCATTGTTACATATTTAGCAAAACAGAGTAGTCTACTGCTTGAATTGCTTTAGATGATTTATAATCTTGAAATGTTTACATTGGTGAAAGCGAGACAAAGAGGTGCTATTTTTGTTTGTTTGTTATAGAACAAATGTAAAAAGGCAACACCACTACTGTTGCGCTCGATGATTGTTAGAAATAAGAATCGAAAAAGAAGTGCTGAAATAGGAGTGATACAAGGAGTCACCTTAAAAACCCATACCTTAAGAAAAAATAATAAAAAAAAAATCTATTTTTCCCCCACCTCAACATATATAACCCCTTAAGCAACTATATCATCTTTCTAGTTTTCTCCAGGAACTTCATGGACTCCAGAAATTCTTCCGGCAATTTTTTTGGATATTTCACTCTCAATTTTGTAAGGAATTCCTTCCACAATTCGTTGTAAACTACTTTGGCCATTCCATTGTTGTGGAGCCTCGTAACCGTGCGGTTAGGGTCACCAAGCTTCTAATCGCACCATGCACCATGGTAAGGGTTCGATTCCTGCTCTGGGCGATGCAACTTTTCGTGAGAATAGTTTCTTCTCCGTTTCCACTGGTGCATGCTCCGTGTGTGCCTTGTCTAGTGTTTAAGTGAATTCAGTCTGTACAGCCTCTGGAAATTCTTTCAGAAATTCAGGAATTCCCAATTGGAATAACTCAAGAATTTAAGAATTATCGAATCGGTTTTCAAAGGCAATCTCGTATGAACTCTCACAAAAAAAAGCTTCTGCAAGATGTTTTTAAAGAAATTACCGAAAATTCCTTCCATAAATTGCCGAAGTCATTTATTCTGAATCAATTGATGAAGAAATTTTCGAAGGAATTACAGAAAACAAGCCCGATTAAATTGATGAGGGTATTCCAAAGAAATTACTCAAAAAATGGAATCAAATTTCCGGAGGCATTGCGAAATTAATAACTAAATGAATTAGGAATAAAAATTACCGAATGAATTTTCAAGGGGGTTGTTGAAGAAACTTCTAGGTTAAATTTTAAAAAAATGCAGAAATTATTTCCAAGATAATTACTAAGAATGGCTAAAAAATGCTTGAGAAAATTCCAAATTGATTAGTGTAACTTCCGTATCAACTTATTCAGCATTTCCCGATGAAATTCTTCAAAATAATTTCCAAATCAACTCCTACGAAGCAGTTTCCAATGGAATTGCCGATGAAATTTTAAAATGTGTTCTTGAGGGAATCCCCAAAGAAATTGCCGGCGAAGTTCCTAAATAATTTTCACAAAAAAAAACAGCAGAAGAAAATGCGAAGACATTGCCGAGAAAATCGTCAATGAAATTTACAAAGGAGTTATTGGAGCAAATGAATTTCCAATGAAATGCTCGAGAAATTCTGAAAGAAATTCTGGCTTGAATCGAATAATAAAGTGTTGTGTACTAGGTACACGACATTTTACGAATATAGCTAAACAGCTGTAGATTTCAAGGGCCAAACTCCAGGATAGTTTGGACGACTTTAAATCTATATTTTTACCTGTTAGTCTCCCCGCAGGTCCAGTAACAATAGTTGATTTTGCACTGTATAGCGACTAGATCTATAGTTCTAAGTTCCAAGCTAGTTTGGATGATTTGCATTAACCAAATAACGGCAATGAGTGTATATTGTCAATGGAAGTATTTTGAAATTGATTAAGGTACACCGGGGCAAGTTGAAACGGGTGGGGCAAGATGAAACACGAAGTTTTGAAATAGATTTCAATACAATTTGGAAATTTGTCCTTCTCTAAAAGAATGTTTGAATCAAAAACTATGTGTTATGGCGATCAAACTGTTTATCATCAATAGAAAACATCATGTTAACCCGCTGTTTCATCTTGCCCCACCCGTTTCAACTTGCCCCGGTGTACCTTACTTTGAATATAATTCAAATTAATGGTGCAGTCAATTGGTACAAGGGTGATAGAATAAACACCCATTTCTCCTTTAAAACATTCGAAATCATTATGTTTCCAGTCATATAAAGCCCTTCAGACCTACATACATACGTGTTCTTTGCTTTGCCTTTGAATTTGAATCCTACATTTTAGATACATCGGGCACATTTTTCGCTCTTTTCCAGTGTAACTAGGTAGTAGACGATGTGATGACTCAAGGAAGATCCACAAATAGGAAAAGGAGATCTCGCTTACACCAACCATCGCATCGCATCGTCTCGTCATCATTCGTCGTGTCTTTATTCGCAACGCAAGCAAGTAAGCAACCGAAGCAAGATCCATCATTACGTATGCAGTGCCTGTAAAAGACGATGAGGAGAAATTTAGCGAAATTCTTCGCTGCCACGTGACCGGAGAGCACGTGCCGGGTTGCAGCAGCAGCAGAGTGTCAGGGACCAGATAGCAGGCATGCCATAAGCGTCCTAGATATGTGTGGCGCGTTTTTTGCTCCCTCTCCCTCACTACTGTGATGGTCGTTGAACAGGTGGAACGATTTAGTTTTGAATATTCAGTGCCGGTAGGTAAACACTGTAGTATCGTCTGCTCTGAATGGTAACTAAAAAGGCTGGATCTGATTCGAGAATGTAAAGGATTGATGCAGTTTACCAAATTTTCCATCGGATTCACAGAACCAAAAAAAGACGAACAAGAACGAAAAGGTGGAAACCATGTAACGATATAACTTTTGTAATTGGAATGGCTCTGTCGCAATAAACGAGGGTCGATATGGGTCCGGAAATGAGTCCCCAAATCAGTAAAAATCACTTGCGGAAGTGTCAAAAGAATAAAGAGTTCTGTGAACAATAGACACTACTGGTGCTATTGTTATTCGCACTTCATGTGGGCGCCAAAACCAGCGGAAACCAATCAATCGAAAATTGACCCGACGACGCTTTCGATCGCATCGGTGTGAACCATATCCGGTGAAATCACGTTAAGTGGGTGGTATCAAGCGCTTTGAATTGCTGACAAGGTGTGAAAATATTTGTAGAAGTTAGCTGAGGTGTCAATATACTTGTGCGTGTCTTCCTTAATATTTTTTTGCCTTTCTCGTACACTAAGTGTACTGGAAAGGTTATATATTAGGCTGCGGCTTATTTTTCAAAAGTTGTTGAAACTCGGAATTCGTAAGCTCTTCTGGATTCAAATGACATTAAAAGAGAAACCTCTGAGTTTGAGTCAAAAATATTAAGATTTAGAAGTGGCGCAATTGCCTCAAAGTTGAATTTTCGAGTAATAAAAATGTGTTAGGGTATCGCGCCACTTGGGCGGTGGCTTCTATATTCGTCTGTTTTCCACTATAACTCAGTCAAATTTGAACCAATTGACTTGAAATGTTGTACACGGGTAGATACTATACCTATCTCACCACATTCCAAAAATTGTGTCAATTGGTTCAAATTTGACTGAGTTATAGTGGAAAACAGACGAATATACACTGTATATTATACAGTGATAGACATTCGTTTAGCCGAGGCTAAAAATATTTCAAAAAAGTGTTAGGAAACTCATACAAAAGATTTTATGATAAAACTTTTTTATCGTAGTGATAGCATATCTAGTCCTGTTTTATAAAAATGTGATACATCACACTTACATATACACTGAAACAAAAACTAGGGTAAAAACCCTTCAAATGTCATTTTTTGCCTAGACATTCGTTTAGCCGAATTGTACAATTTTTAGAATTCCATAATAAAAAACTATCAAATTTCGAAAAATTTCCAACAAAGACATTTTGAATGGTGATCTGCATTACAGATCGACTTATAAATCATGAATTAGATCGTTTTTGGAAGTGTTGCCATATTAATTTTGCATGCATCTCATTTAAATATGTCATAATATTGTAAATGTTTCCAAATTGAGATTTGATGTAGTTATTTTTATCGGAAGTGTTTCAAAAGAATCTAATGAAAGTTTCATAACCAAAACAGGTTGAAAATTTACGAAAAGCAATGTTTTTAACAGAAAAAAATAACACAATCCAACAAAAAATCACGTATTTAAGTTTTGTTTTGATGAAATATGATGGTTTCACTTGTAAAAATCACAGCGTTTACTACTATTACGTCTTCTAATAGCTCCCAACATCTTCTAGACTGTATTCTGGCTGAAATAACATGCATTGGACGGCTCATATTTCGAGAAATGGCACCGAAAGTATTCAAATTTCTAGCATAAACTACTTGTTTTATATATATTTTTTTTTTCAAGATCCTACATCGTCTTCAGCCAGAGGCTGCACAGACTGAACATTACATACACGAGACAACGGACAACACACATAACACCCAGTGGCCCAGTGGCAAATTTTCCGTTTGACGAAAAGTTTTCCCCGACTGGAGCCCGCTCCGAACTCGCACTCCGAGGCTTACGAAACGCCTAGACGACTGACGCCGCTAACCGCACGGCCACGAAGCCCACAATTTAGACATTATTTTCAAATAAACCATGTTAGAAATGAATGTGGTTCACAACTAAGACTCATTTATTATATATTTCTTCAGATTGAATGAAATAAGCCAATTGTTTGACCATTTTTGTATAAGCATCTGCTTTTCAATAAACAGGGTACAAAAATTTGATGGAATACTCAGCGCAGCGGATAGACCGAGTGGACACCGTCGCGAGATTCGTGATAACGAAGAAAGATACACGGATTACGTTTATTTACAACATCTATTTGGGGCAACAGACTAGTACGGACTGACAATAATTACAAACATACATGGTCAAGTAAATAAACACTCATTAGCTATTATGCTTCGTCAACTCAAAACAGATACAAACACACTCCTAACAGTGGGCTGATACTACTTCACTCATAACAGTGGGCTGACACTACTTTACTCCAACAAAATTCTGACACTTCTTGCAGTTCTTTCACTTTGCAGTCTTCTAACTTATTTAGTAATGCTAGTATCAAACGGGTATACTCCACAGGCATTTGGGCACGTCTTTATTTCAATGCAGAACTATTTATTTTAGCTTTTATCAATCACATGTTAAAGTTTAACCAATCAAAAATCAATATACTTATTTTTTTTCATGACATTTTGTGCAATAATTTGAACATTTTTAACAATAATTCTGTGCCATATTTTCAAAACTGCTAATTTAGCTTACGTTTGAGTGTTTACAGAAACCAGTTTTCTTAAATAAATTTGTTTATCGTCGCTTCTCCTTATCGAGACATTTTTTTATAATATTTCTCTGAATTTCACAAGTAAATAAACTTTTAAGGTCAACTATCTTGCTAACACGTCATAAACTAAATGCCTTGGAGTATATCCTCGAAATATACTCACGAAATTGCAAAAAAAATATTGAAAATCAATTTTTCATTTACCTCGGCTAAACGAACGTCTAGGCAAAAAGTGACATTTGAAGGGTTTTAGCCTCGGTTTTGTTTCAGTGTATATGTAAGTTTAATGTATCACATTTTTATAAAACAGTACTAGATATACTATCACTACGATAAAAAAGTTTTATCATAAAATCTTTTGTATGAGTTCCCTGACTTTTTTTTGGGTCTCGGCTAAACGAATGTATATCACTGTAGAAGCCACCGCCAAAGTGGCGCGATTCCCTATCACTTTAAGTGCTACAACTTTTTCAATTTTCCGATTTTCAATCTTTTTTATGAATCTCTCACAAATTAAATTTCAAATAAATGCGTAGATCATCATTTTTTTTTCCAAAGTCACGCAAAATACCGTCTACCCCCGTTGGTTTGACCTCATCTAATCTGAACACTTTTTTTTATTTTTTTTTATTATATTTTTATTTATTTCGTCAATCATAACGTAGACTACATATATACTTAAGGCTGTATCTATATCATATTGTATCTTAAAGAGTTGAAATATTTCCTTAAATTTGTTCGTGATATGGTCAAATCAATTGATACACAGTGCTCGTTGTAAAGAGACATCATTCGATTCAAAGGACTAAATTTGGCATAATCTCTTCGTTTGTTGGAGCATAAAAATTTATACACGATAGTAGATTTGCCGAGTCAATGCGTTGCGATACAATATCATTTACAAATGAGACCATAGCAAATTCTCGGCGTTCCTTCAAGGTCTGGATATCTATAAGCAAGCATCGAGCCTTATATGAAGGCAACGGAAATGTGATCCAGCCTAGATTGCGTAAAGCATATAAGAGAAACTGCTTTTGTATTGATTCAATTCGTTCTTTATGTATTATCATATAGGGAGACCAAACTATACTACAGTCCGGATTCGCTGGTTGGGTCACGACTGCGCCCCGATTAGCGAATCGTGTTCGTTCGTTGGGGCAACTGACAACTGATCAAAATGCTCTAGACACACGCAAGTGACGAGAAATACGTCACGGAACACTCACATACTTGCGTAAACGTTCTGTATACAGGAGCTGTGATGCGACGGCGGTCAGACGTCAAACTCGTTTTGACATCTATTTTGACATTGACAGTGCCTTTTAGTTGGGTTTTGCCCCAACCAGTGAACATTCAACCATCGAGACAGCCCATCTAACGAGCTCTCAACGAACGAATCGTCACTGTACAGTATTCTAGAACCGATCTAACATAAGCTATATACAATGTTTTAATCGTATAAGGGTCCTTGAAATTGTATCCGAAGCGCTTTATAAAACCCAGCATATTGGTTGCTTCATGGATTATGGCATTATAATGGTCAGTGAATGCTAACTTAGAATCAAGAATAACTCCTAAATCTCCAATTCTGTCACACTTTACAACTACTTCATTTCCTAGAGATACAGTTATAGGCGGTGTGCTATGTTTCCTACTGAACGTAATTAAATGACGATCAACTGCAGTAGACTTTTATTACACCATTGATCGAAAATACATGTTTCCCTAAGATACGTGTCCATGTCTTTTTCGTTTGTGGTTTCCATAAAAAGTTTCATATCTTCAGCATATATTAAAATTTTTAGATGCTTAAGAATGTACGAAATATCGTTAACAAATAATATAAAAAGTAATGGTCCTAAATGTGATCCCTGGGGAACTCCTGATGATACATTGATAGGGTGTGATTTTTTCCCCTCAAATTTTACTATCTGTATTCGGTTGGTTAAATACGATTCGATCCATTTCAAAAGTCTCAATTCAATTCCCAATCTATCAAGCTGGAGAAAATCAGCATAGGAATGTCAAGTTTGTCGAATGCCTTACCGAAGTCAGTATAAAGTGATTCGACGTAGTTTCCTTTGTCCATTGCGGTTAAGGTGTAATTTACAAATTCTAATAAATTAGTAGTAGTTGAGCGGCCTTTGAAAAAACCATGTTGTGCATTTGTTATTCTATGCTTTGTTTGATTAACCCTAAAAGGGATACCTGGGGTCCATTGGACCCCAGGCGCCTTTCAGAGCTCGTCTTTGATGGAACACACTCAGCGAGGTGACGAAACTGAGGCCATGAAGGTATCCCCCAACAAACATTTTTGCTGTATAAGAGTGGAACAAACCACTCTTAAGAAAACTTTAGCTTAAGAAACTGCTATTCAGCTAGTTCTGTTTCTTGGGCCCTTTTAGGGTTAAATACACTTTTGTTTATAATAGATTCAAAAAGTTTTGGAATGCATGAAATAATCGCAATTCCACGATAATTACGAACATCAGTGTTGCAATTCGCAACGAAAGAGACAGTTTTCCGATTCTTTAAACGATATATTGTAGCGAAATCGATTACAGTGACGATAACGACAGTAGCGTTAAAAAATCCCTGGCAAAAGAACATAGTTTCGTACATAAGTTTTTGTTTTCGTATTCGTTTTAGCTTTTTCATTTTAAGGATTTTTATGATTGTTTTGTACACAGCAGTATGTAAAACTTACGTTTAGTGTCCCTTTCTAGTAGTCTAGGCAATAGTTCAGTGGTGGGTAAGCTAAAATTTACATTTCAGGTTAGATTTAGTTCAGAGGTTTTAATATACACACAAATACCTGCTCTGCGTTTTTCCGGCGATTACTTGTGTCTCGATTTACTGCACAGTGTCTGCGTCACGCGTTTATGTTTGATATCTGTATGTTTTATGTTTTAAAGTAAGAATCATTCATAATTTTAGGCTATAATCCATTGAACCCACCTGTGATAATTCGTCGTACTACTAATTATAAGAATTTATCAACTAACTGCATGATACGTTTTAACTTAGTATTACAATAAACTTCTGATAACACTCAGTAGAGAAAAATAATTTTATAATAGTTTTAAGGTAGATTTAAGAGCAAAAGAAAATAGTGCTGAATTCACTTTCGACCGCATGCTGACTTGCTAATTTTCTATCTTCTCGCGATCTATCTGTCCCTGACGTTTACTACCGTTTATTGTCATTCTGACGTCCTACACAACGGCGCGCTCCTCAGGGGGGCCTGTCATAGTGGACAAGGTAAAAAATGTAGGTTCGTACTGTTTCGCTGGTTGGATGTGTGGGGCGGTGCGACTAGAAGTCGCGACACTCCCCCCCAGTACTTCGAGGTCACTATCCGACGTACTTACGGTTGCACCGACGTCCAACACTGCAAGCTTAACAGTAGGCCTTTCAAGAAATCCGGAAGCTGTCTGTACCACTGCACGGCGTACCTGTCCATCCTTTGAGCGAATTGCGCGAACTACTCGACCTTTTGGCCAGCAGTTCCTCGGCAACGTTTCGTCTACAATGACGACGATGTCTCCTTCCGCTACGGGTTTGACTCGATTAAACCATTTTGTTCTTCGGGTTAGGGTTGGCAGGTATTCAGCGATCCAACGTTGCCAGAATCTGTTGGCGTATACCTGTGACATTCTCCAGGTATGTTTCAGAGCGTGGCTGCTATCATCGAACGCGATCGGGGGCTTAGAACCGTCTGACGACCCGAGTAGAAAATGGTTTGGGGTCAGTGCTGGAGACAGCTCATCGTCTAGCGGTAGTTCTGTCAGCGGTCGCGAGTTGACGATCAACTCGATCTCTGTCAACATGTTTCTGAGCAGCTCGTCGGTGGGTGTGCGTGTGAGTTGGGTGTGCTTTAGGGCCTTCTTCACTGACTGGACAAGTCGTTCCCAGGCACCGCCGAAGTGCGGAGAAGCAGGGGGATTAAACGACCATTTTGTGTCAGAGGTGACGAAGTGTTCCATCAGCTTGTCCTGGTTTATTTGTTGTAGTGCCTCTTTCAATTCCCGACTGGCTCCGATGAAGTTGGTACCGCGATCGCTGACTATCTCCAAAGGGGCACCTCTCCTTGCAACGAAGTTTCGGATAGCGAGAATGCATGAGTCTGTTGTGAGACTGTGAGCAATCTCGATGTGTATCGCTCGCACGGTGAGGCAGGTGATTAAAACTCCCCAACGTTTTTCGTTCCTCCTGCCAACGACTACGTTCATTGGTCCGAAGTAGTCGATGCCGATGTACGAGAATGGACGACAAAATGCTTTCACTCGGGATGACGGAAGGGCGGACATTTCAGGGGCAACTGGCACCGCTTGAAGATTCTTGCACTGCTGACATCCTTTTCGTACACGATTGTACGTTGAGCGAAGCTGTGGCACGTAGAACTTACGTCGGATTTCGTTCAGAACAGTCTGGTGATTTATATGTCGGTACCGTTGATGAATGCTGGCGATTATTAGGCTTGTAACTGGATGACGCTTTGGTAGCAGTATCGGATGTTTTGTACCTTCGTCTATCGCTTCGCAGGCGTCAATACGCCCTTTCATACGCAGAAGACCATCTCGGCCCAAATACGGACTGAGACTGTATAACGAACTGCTCTTCGGTAATACGTTCTTCCACGACACAGGATTAACTTTCTCCAGCAGAGCTATCTCTTCGGCGAATTCAACGTTTTGTACCAGCTTCATAATGCACAGCTCAGCTTCCTTCAGTTCCTCTTGCATTAATGGACCGGATTTATTCGCCAGTTTCTTACGCAGATTTGATGGGAACCGTCTCACGTATGCAGTACAACGAAGCAGAACCTTCCATTTGGAAAAATCATCCCAACGAAACAGCGCAGGCAATGCAAGGTGATGTAGAACCTGTGAACGCTTCTCTTCTGCGGTTTGGCCGAATTGCTGTGTCACCGGCCACTGTTCTTTTGAATTCCATAGAAATGCTGGTCCCCTGAACCATCGGCTTGTGGGAGAAAGATCTGGTATCTTCTGCCATTTCGTGGCCTCATCTGTGACGTTCATCTTTGTAGGAATCCAGTTCCATTCGTTAGTTTCTGTTGATTCCAGCAGTTCACTGACTCGAACCGCCACAAACTGACTGTATTTCCGATGATCAGAATTGATCCAGCAAAGAACATCACGCGAATCCGACCAGAAGAACCTCTGCGCAGGTTTTAGCTTGTGTGTCTCCATGATGTCATTCGCCAAACGTGCTCCGATAACTGCTGCCTGAAGTTCCAGCCTAGGGATTGACACAAACCGCAATGGAGCTACCCGCGTCTTTGCGCTGATTAGTGCGCATTCCACTTCGCCGTTTTCTTCAAACCTTAGATATGCAACCGCAGCGAATCCATTTTCGGATGCATCTACGAATACATGTAGTTGCACCATATTCTGTTCACCGACCCCGGTATTCTTTCGGTAACACCTAGGCACGCTGACATCCTCGACCTGCGGCAGAACTCTCAGCCACGTATTCCACTTCTCGAATTGTTCGGACTTAATCTGGTCATCCCAATTCACCCCGCTCCGCCAAATTTCTTGGAGTAGGATTTTGAGGAACATTAGGAAATTAGCTAACAGTCCCAGCGGATCGTAGATCATCATTAGCGTGCTCAAGATCTGTCTCTTTGTGGGTACGATGCGGGCTTGCAGGAGATCTGCGCTAATCCTCCGAGAAACCTTGTAGGTGAACGTATCGGTAGCGGTACACCACCACATTCCAAGAACTTTCTCCGTTGCTATCTCGCTTGACAGATTTAGGCACTTTTCACCAGGGTTCGCTTTCATTTCCTGCAGCACTCGTTTCGAATTTGACAGCCAATTGCGAATTTCGAATCCAGCCTTTGCATGAACGAATCGAACATCCTTTGCTAGCTGCACTGCATCTTGTTCCATCTCCTCGCTGGTCAGCATATCGTCGACGTAATGTTCTTCAATTATCGCTTCAGCCGCCCTCGGAAACTGCTCTCGGAATCGTTCCGCATTGTGGTTCTTTACGTACTGCGCACAGCTCGGTGAACACGTTGCCCCGAATGTCATCACTTTCATCGCGTAGACATCTGGACTACGCTGTTGGTCACCATCACGCCACAAAAAACGCTGACACTGCTGATCGACCCTGTTTACTAACACCTGGTGGAACATTTCTCAGATATCGCCAGTAATAGCGATCTTAACGTGGAACAATTCGTCATTGAAATAATCGTCATCATCAAAATTTTAAAACCAGTTTTCTCGTTCAAAACTAAAGATTTTGCAACGAAAATATATTCACTGTATTCCTCATGAGGATAGGAATACAGTGAATACATTTCTATAATCATTTATTTGATTTACTGCGAAAAAACTGCTTTTCGATTTCGGAAAAATGATGACGAATGCTTGAGCCTTAAACTCTCGGAAACGGTGCAGGACAGACGGAAGAGAAGTTAGCTGATCTGGACCAGAGAGCAGAAAGGAATTTAGCGAGGCTCCCGACACTTTAGCAGCCGCATCCCATACAATGCGTAGTTTTCCGGGTTTGTTAGGGTTCACAACTGGGAAGATGGGAAGATACCAGACACGTTCGAACTTCTCCGCCAGTCGACTTTCTGTTAATTTTTCGATGTAACCGCTGCGTTCGTAGTCCTGAATCTTCTGCTTCAGTATTTCGGCTAGCTCAGGATCACGTTGCATGCGTTTCTCTAGACACACCAGCCGCCGCATGGCCATTGTCTTACTGTCCGGCAATCGAACATCATCATACCGCCAAAGCAATCCTGTTTCATAACGATTTTCCTTCACGTGTGTCAGGGATTTCAGCAAATGTTCGGCTCGTTCATCGTCTCTCGACAGAAGTGGCTTGACTGAGCTCATGATACCGAGGCTGTCCAGCGAAAAGTACGATTTTACTGTGTTATGCATCTCTGCATCATTCCGATCGCAACACGGACACAAGTGAAAACTGTGGTGCGCTGTGAACTCCATTGGTAGCTGAGACGTAGCAGAGCATGGTCCAAAGACAATCCAGCCAAGACGTGTTTCAGTGGCAATTGGCTCGAAATTTCCACCTTCCTTGCTGTCCAACGCATGACCCAAGTGGCAGTTGTCCATACCAATGAGCATACGCGGTCGGACATCGCGATAAGAATCGGCTGGTAAATCCCTCAGGTGGTGGTACTTCCCTTTCAATTCCTCCATCGCAATAGATTGTCGTGGCAGAGCGAGATTCTCCACGGTGTGCACCTTTGGTATCCAGTATTTACTTGTATCGTGTACTCCGGAGATCTCGAGCGCCAGCATCCTAGAGTTTAGCTCTTGTCGTTGTTGATCTGCTGTCCATCCTAGGCACAGGGGGTACGGTTTGCCTTCCAAGTTCAGTTCCTTCAGCAGGCTATGTTCCATCAGCGTCGCAGAAGAACCGTCATCCAAAAAGGCAAAGGTGAGCACCGACCTCCCACGTCCATGAAGGATTACCGGAACATAACGGAAAAGCACTTTGCTGACGTTGCTTACGTGTGTATTGCACGTCTCGGGAGACGATTCCGTTCTGGCTTGTGGACCCGTCGTGCGAGAATTTTCCTTTTGCTGATATCTGGAATCATCGTGCAGCATTTCGTGGTGCATATATGAAAATCCGTTTCTTCCGCAGGCTTGCTTCACGACGCATGCTCCAAAATGCTTCGTCAGACACTTTCGGCAGAGTTTGCTTTCTTTTAACACTTTCCAACGAGCTCCGATATCCAGTTCTTGGAATTTCTTGCACGACGCTACGCTACTGCAGACCCCGTTACAAGTGATACACTGCTTGATGGCTGGCTTCGAAGTAACTCTAGGTGTCACTGATGAACTAGAAGTTTGAACTGAACTGCTTTCCACGTGAACGTGTACTTCTTCTTTTCGACCTCGCTTCTCAGGCTTGCTAACGTACGTACTGATCGATGACGGAACTGTCACTACGCATGCTGCCTCCACAAGTGTTCCCAACCAATGGATTACCAGCTTCGGCGAAAATTGCAACAGATGGCGCTAGTGAGCAGGAGTTTTCAGCTTTGAAAATGTATGTAGAAAATAATAAAAATTAGTTTTTTTCATTAATAAAACATTTTTTGGAAAAAATATTTGGTACCGGTTGTAGGTCATAGCATTAGTGATCTACGTTACCAAATATTTTTTGCCATAATTTTGAAATATTTGAAATATTTGAAAAAATGTTCAAATCTCCATACATTATTTCGACCGAAAACTTCTGCCTCGATATTGGTTGCTCTTCCGTTTACTATACATGGCATCATGAAAAGCATGAACATACATGGAGCCATGTTTACTAACCCATCTGTCAAATAAACACAAAACAAAGAACGAAAGCAAACTTTGGATCGGCAATCGAAAACTGGAAAAGGAAACATCGCGGAAAAAGTTAAAATTTACTTTAAATGGAGCGAAAATTATATAAACGGTGCGTTCCGGAACGCCGGGCCACAGAATATTCGTCGTCCACGAGGAAATCGCTCTTGCTGGAGCACTCAACCATCAGGTTTGTTTTAACCTTTTCTAAATTTGGATATATGTTTAAATTTCTTTTTTTTTTTGTAGAATAAGACAAAGAAGCTTCCGTAATCCGATGACTTACGCCGGGACATATAATATTCGTCGTCCACGGGGAAATCGCTATTGCTGGAGTTCTCTATCAGGTTTGTTTTAACTTTGGCTAAGTTTGGATAGATTGTCAATGTTTCTATTTTTTGTAGAATAAAACAAAGAAGGAGCTTCTGTCATCTGATGACCTACGTCGATCCGAGCGTGTTTCTTGGGCCGCTAATGGAAGCTAAACGTTCCGAGGAAATCACCCGCACGATAGCGAGCCTGACGTTGTCCTGGATGGCTTATATTTGGATCGCACTGCCGTTGTGGTGACCGATGCACGATTAGACGGGACGTTACAAACTTCCCACGGCGTTGTACCACAGAGAACAGACATCCAAGTCCGGTTCCGAAACTGTGTAAGGAATTTAACGGCCATTTGAAATCGGCAACACAAGTGGCAATAGCGTGGCGCTGCAATCGGTTAATTTCCCATACTAATTTAATTCACCACTTGAAATGTTTCAATTCACCACTGACTGTGGCAATATGGTGTTTGGCGGCGTTAGTGTTGTCATCGTATATTGGTTTGCAACCTTACTCAAGTGAAGATGCAAATCCTTACACAACTTTCTGAATGAAACTTGTTTTAGCCTGGATGTCTGTTCTCTGTGGTTGTACTGACGAAGATTGCCAAGGTGTTGCGCACCTTTGTTCTAATTCGGGAAAATATTCTGCTCAAGCACAGCATCAAGGTAAGAATACATACGTTAAGGTGAAAAACTGAAGTTTTCAGTGGAAATGTATTCGCTTGGGGGGCATCCATAAAGTACGTCACGCTTAGAGGGGGGGAGGGGGTTCTGAAAAGTGTGACAAGCAATGTGATATAGGAAAAACACGTAGTGGGGGTTGAAAATTCCCATTTTTTTGCGTGACGTACTAAATGGATGCCCAAAAGGGAGTTGCTGGTGAAGAATGGATAAAACGTAATTTTAAAATGCACACTCCTGACAATAATTTTGATAGCCGGGAATTATGCATAATAGGGTGAATAGGGAGAAAAAATTATGCCTATTGGAGGCCGTGTACAAATTATGTCACGTTTTTAGGGAGGAGGAGGTGAAGTTTTGCAGAACGTGACGACCCATACAAAAAAATGGTCTCATCAAAAAAGTGTGACATAGGGGGGAGGGGGGTTGAAAAAGGTGACGGTATAGTGAATACATTTTCAATGCTACATTTGAAACAATGAAACTGCATTTCAACTTTCAATGATCACAATGATTACTGATTAAAGACGACTTCTTCAGGCTTAAGAGGGATTCAATCAGGAGTCTATTTGGAAATTCCTTCAGAAGTTCTTTCACGGATTTCTTCTGGATTTTGTACAGGGCATACATCAGGAGTTGTGTAGGATTCTTTCAGGGATTTTTACATGGAACGTTACAGCGGTTGTCCGGGAATCCTTCAAGAAGATCCTCAGGGATTCCTCCAGAACTTGCTTTAGGAATTATTTCAGGAGTACCTGGACATATTCCTTCGGGAGTTCCTACAGGAATTACTCCTGGAGTTGTACAGATATTCCTTCCAGGAGTTCCATCAGATATTGTTCCAGGAATTCCTTTAGCGGTTTATTCAGCGATTTCTTCTGGATCTGGAGTTCCATCAGGGATTCTCTAGGAAGTTGCTTCAGGGATTCATCTGGAAGTTTTTTTTTCTGGGATTCATGCAGGGGCTGCTTCAGGAGTTCTTTCAGGGATTTCTTCTAAATCAGTAGTTTCTTCAAGAAGTCCTTCAGCATTTACTCCAGGAATTTCTTCTGAAGTTCATTCACGTATTTTTTTTCTGTTGTTACTTTAAGGATTCATTCAGAGACTCATACACAGTTCCTTTAATAATACCGGCTGGGATATCTCCTGGCGCTCGTTTGGAGAACCCTTTTGGATTTTTATAGGAATATCCGCAGGAGTTCTTTCAAGGGTTCCTTTAGGAATTCCTTCTGAAATTCTTGCAGGAACTTCTCCAGGTATCCTTCCAGTAATCTTTCAGGGATTCCTTCAGAGAGTTCCATTTGGGTTTCCTGTAAGAATTCCTTCAGGGATTTCCCTAAAGAATCATTGAAGGGTTCTTCCAGGAGTTCATTCAGGAATTTCTGCAGGAGTACCAGGAATCTTTCTAGGAGTTGCCTCAGAGATTTCTCCAGGAGTTGCTTCAGGGGTTCCTTCAAGATTTCCCCCCCCCCTCTTCTTGGCGTAACGTCCTCACTGGGACAAAGCCTGCTTCTCAGCTTAGTGTTCTATGAGCACTTCCACAGTTATTAACTGAGAGCTTTCCTCTGCCAATGACCATTTTGCATGTGTATATCGTGTGGCAGGCACGAAGATACTCTATGCCCAAGGAAGTCAAGGAAATTTCCTTTACGAAAAGATCCTGGACCGACCGGGAATCGAACCCGTCACCCTCAGCATGGTCATGCTGAATACCCGTGCGTTTACCGCCTCGGCTATATGGGCCTTCAAGATTTCCTTTGGGTAATTTTGCCGGAACTTCTTCTCGAAAGTTCTTCAGCGGTTTATCCAGGTCTTCCGAGTTTCAGGGATTCTTTCATGAGTTTCTTCAGAGATTCGTTTGATAAGTTCCAAAAGGGATTCCTTCCGCGAGTTCCTGCAGGTTTTACTTCAGGAATTCCCTTGAGGGCTCCTCTAGGAGTTCATTCAGGGATTTCTGCATAACTTCTATCAGGGATTCCTCCAGAACTGCTTTCAGAGAACTCTTCAGGTATTCTTTCATGAGTTTATTCAGAGATTCCCTTAGCAGTTCCTATAGGGGTTCCTTCACAAGTTCCTTCAGGGATTCTTTCGGAAGATGCTTCAAGGAGTTTCTTCTGACATTCATTCAGGAGTACCTTTAGGAATTCCTTCATGAGTGTTCTCAAAGATTCCTTCAGAAGTTCATTCAGTTGTTCCTTCAGAAGTTGCTTCACGGCTTCCTTCTGAAGTTCTTTCAGGGATTTTTTTTTTCAGAGATTGGAGTTTCCTAAATACTACCAACAAATATGTCTCCTGGAGTATCTTCATGAGTATCCTTCAAGATTTTCTTTCGGAGCTATTTCCAGTGTTTCCTTCTGATTTTTTAGGGATTTCTCCAGGTATCTTTTCAGAGACGCTTCAGGAATAATTTAAAGAGTTCCTTTAGGGATTCCTTACAGGATTCCTTTTAGGGTTTCCTGCAGGAATTCCATTGGGGTTTTCCCTATACAATCCATTGAAGGGTTCCTCCAGGAGTTATATCAGGGATCTTTCAGGATTGGTGTCAGGGATAGATTTATCCCTAAGTTCTCTAAGAGATTCGTCCAGAAGTTACTGCAATAATTCCTTCAGAGGTTGTTTCAGGGATTTCTTCAAGATTTTTTTTACCGAAACTTCTTCAACGGTTTCTTCTGGAGTTCATTCAAAGAAGTACCTTCAAGGATTCCTTCTGGAGTTCCTTCAGGAGTTTCTTCAAAGATCCCTTCAGGAGTTCTTTTCGGGATTCCTTCTGGAGTTCCCTAGAAAGTTGCTTCAGGGATTTATTTAGGAGTTTCTTCAGTACCTTTATGGATTCGTTCAGGAGTTTCTTCAGAGATTCACTCAGAACCTCATTCGGTTATTCTTTCAGGATTTTCTTCATAGATCCCTTCTGGAGTTCCTTGAAGAATTCTTGCAGAGATTCGAACTGGAGCTCCTCTAGGACTTATTTTATGGATCCCTCCAAAAGTTGCTTCAGAGAACCCTTCAGGTTTTCTTTCAGGGATATCTTCAGGAGTTCTTTCAAGGATTCCTTCATATTTTTTTTTCTGAAATTCCTTCAAGGATTTCACCAGGCATCCATCCAAAGATCTTCCAGGGACCCTTGAAATAGTTCCTTCAACAATTTATACAGTAGTTCAATATGAGATTCTTCCAGTACTGTAGTTCTTGGGCGTAGAATGGCAGAGTATTTTCTCAAGGAGTTCTTCAAGGAGTTTCTTCAGGGTTTTACCCAGGGAGGATTCCTTCGGAGATTCCTCCAGGAGCTCCCAAGGTTCCTTTATGGATGCCTTCTGGAATCCCTTCAACGATTTCTCAAGAAGTTCATTGATACATTTTTTCAGGAGTTCTTTCAAGGATTCCTTCAGAAATTCCTTTTGCGATTCCCCCGAAGATCCCAACCACAGGATCAAAACGTTGGCAATGATCTAAAATAATCAACGCTTTTCTGTGACTGAAACCCGAAAAATAACAAGTTTCGGGAGTAAGTTCCCCAAATCAAATGACAAATCAGATTTCGCATAGTCGACGTACAGTGTATCAAGCAATTGTCCGTACAGCAAATTTTTGGTCAAAATAATTTTTCAATCAAATGTTTATAACTTTTTTATGCGTCAATCATAAATGCTGAAATTTCGACCAATCATGAATCATATATCAAAGCTCCATTGGTAAAATTTTGAGCGAGATCGAGTAAGTTTTCTGAAAGTTATAGAACTTTTAGTAATACCTATAAGATTTTTGAACATATTTTTAAAACATTATACCTCAATATATACCCGATGATTTTTTTTCATTTTTTTGTGTTACATCTTATACTTAAGGCTTTCATATGCAGCTTCGTTTGAGGTTTTGTATTCACTACAAAAAAAAATATGAAAAATGTGCTTACCCAACAACATTTTTGCTGTGTAAGAGTGGAACAAACCACTCTTAAGCAAACTTTAGCTTAAGAAACTGCTATTCAGCTTGTCCTGTTTCTTGGGTATGGGTCATCCATTAAGTACGTCACGCTTAGAGGGGAGAGGGGGGTTTTTGTAAGTGTGACAAGCAATGTATTAGGTATAGGAAAACCCCGTAGGAAGGGGGAAAGGGGTTGAAAATTCTCAATTTTAGCGTGACGTACTTAATGGATGCTCCCTATGTAGTTGAAATTGATTAAAAATTTATCATATTTTGCCCATATAATCTGCCAAGCGTTTTCCACCAATAAAAGTGCATTAACTGAACGAAAACTTCATAGGACCTACTCTTCATATGTAGTTTAGTAGGTCCTGAATAAAAATATCGCATTAAGAGAGTTCAAATAAGTTGAAAACACTTGACACTTTTATTGATCAAAATGTGATACATTTTCAAATGACACTCTGAACATATACAGATTTTTCATATTTTTGTAGTGAATATAAAAACCTCAAACGAAGCTGCATATGAAAGCCTTACTGCCCATGATCGCATAACTGTCCCATATGAATAGGAAACCCAGCAAAAATGGGACTGATATGCGATCATAGGCAGCTTAGGTAAAAGCTGTAACACGAAAAAAATTGAAAAAGTTTCATCAAGTACATATTAAGATATCTCGGATACTTATTCAAAACGACGTATCAACATAGGATTTGCGTGTATTATACTGCCGTGAATCGCATATCAGTCCCATCTTTGCTGGATTTCCTATGCAAATGGGACAAGTATGCGATTCACGGCAGTATACGTCGCTTTGAAAAAGTATCCGAGATATAATGTTTAAAAAATGTGTTCACAAATCTTTTAAGTTTTACTAAAAGTTCTATAACTTTCAGAAAACTTATTCGATCTCGCTCAAAATTTTACCAATGGAGCTTCAATATATGGGCTATAATTGGTCAAAATTTCAGCGTTTTTGATTGACATATAAAAAAGTTATAAATATTTTAATGAAAAATTATTTTGACAAAAAATTACTGTATGAACAATTATTTAATACACTGTAAGTACCTTGGAAGATTTCAACAGAAATTTCTCAACTGATTTCTTCAGGACCTTTAAGGATTCCTCCAGGAGCTCTTTCTATGATTTTCTCAGGGGTTCCATCATAATTCCTTCCAGGTATTTTTTCGAGATATTTTACATGGATAATTCCATTAGTTCCTTCAGGAATATTCTCTGGTATCCTTCAGGGATTCCCCCGGTGTTCCTCTCAGGAGTTTCTCCTGGGAACCCTCATGGAGTTATTTCAAGGATTCTTCCAGGGATCCTTCAAGGGTTTCATCAGAGATGTCTCCAGGAGTTCCTACAAGGTGCCAACTATGTTTTCAAGGATTTATTTATCAACAGATATCAACAGATTCAAGACAGGGATTCTACCAGAACTTCCACTACGTAGCGGTATTGAGCAAACTTTAAACAGGACAAAAACGTTGCGAGCTTCGTGATTAATAAACTGCAGAGTAATTTAAATAACCATTAAAATAGCAAATAATGGAAACTGTTGGAATAGTTGCTCGCCTGAGACATCTAATGGTCTGTGCTACTAGTATTGAGTATTGCACATTGCGTATAGTACTTGTGGTAGATCCTTTTACTATAACCGTTTTCACATCGCACACTTCATGCTCACCCGATATGCATTGCTTAAGATGCTGTGTGGCTCACAGCATCAGTCTCTATTCTCTATTGTGCTCCGCTGCACACATGAGACTAGACTCAGGTCGTTATCACAGTACTAACAGGTACCCTGGCAAATCCTTGTAATAAGAATAAAACTTACAACCTTATTTATCTAAAGAACCGTTGAAATGTTGGGAATACGTTATCGAATTAATTAATATTATTATTTTTTTCAATTTCTTGCAGTTTCTTCTGATAATTAATAGTATCGTCTTGGTTACTAATCCACCCACATGGCGAACATTATCATGGACAACCCCTTCCTGGCAACCTACAGCATTGAACAAGTTTGAAAGGATCAATATTTAAGTGCTATAATTATTATGTTAATAAGTAATAAAAAGAACCATGACAGGGGTGGGGGGTTGGTGTTTTGATGGCCTCTATTTAAATTTCCGAAAACCCAAGGGTAGGTTCACCAAAATCTCCATCGATGAAATTTTCGCTGATTTATAAGAGATGCTTGCAGTTAATTTTCAGTTAAAAATTGCGAGGTGACATAGGGTCTGGGACCATTTGGGCAGGAGCACCTATTTTGGGCACTTACCGCCAGTCAATTTTGACCCGATTGAATTGATTTTTGAGGCACGATCAGATACGCACAGTATCGAGTCATGTTCAAAAATTCCAGCCAAGCGATTTGAAATTGACTGAGTTCTAGCGGCAAGTGCCCAAAATAGGAGCCGCTGCCCAAATGGTCCCAGACTTACATGTTAATTTTTTTTTGAACATTCTTTCTTCTACAACTTTGGAAAAGCAAATAAGTAATTCTCGCTTGCGTTTATCACAAACAAACCAAATTTTCTCAAGTTGTGAGGTGACGCAACACATATCTTTTAAAATCATTTTCTTTCTCCTGAAACATTAAAATTGTTCTAAAGTAACTTTTGTATTCAATTTCAAATATTTAAAACTGGTTCACCAAGTTCTCCCAAATGGCGAGGTGACGCCCTGCATGTCTTTTTAAACCATATTCTTTCTACTGAAACATTGAAATTGTTTTCAAGTAATTTTTGTATTTAGTATCAAACATTTACAACTGGTTCACCAAGTTCTCCCAAGTGGCGAGGTGACGCACTACATGTCTTTTAAAACCATATTCTTTCTCCTGAAACATTTTGTTCTAAAGTAACTTTTGTATTCAATTTCAAATATTTAAAACTGGTTCACCAAGTTCTCCCAAATGGCGAGGTGACGCCCTGCATGTCATTTAAAACCATATTCTTTCTACTGAAACATTGAAATTGTTCTAAAGTAACTTTTGTATTCAATTTCAAACATTTAAAACTGGTTCACCAAGTTCTCCCAAATGGCGAAGTGACGCCCTAGATGTCTTTTAAAACCATATTCTTTCTATTGAAACTTTGAAATTGTTTTAAAGTAACTTTTGTATTGAATTTCGAATATTTAAAACTGGTTCACCAAGTTCTCCCAAATGGCGAGGTGACGCCCTGCATGTCTTTTAAAACCATATTCTTTCTACTGAAACATTGAAATTGTTTTCAAGTAATTTTTGTATTTAGTATCAAACATTTACAACTGGTTCACCAAGTTCTCCCAAATGGCGAGGTGACGCCCTGCATGTCTTTTAAAACCATATTCTTTCTACTGAAACATTGAAATTGTTCTAAAGTAACTTTTGTATTCAATTTCAAATATTTAAAACTGGTTCACCAAGTTCTCCCAAGTGGCGAGGTGACGCCCTGCATGTCTTTTTAAACCATATTCTTTCTCCTGAAATTTTGAAATTTTTTCAAAGTAACTTTTGTATTGAATTTCGAATATTTAAAACTGGTTCACCAAGTTCTCCCAAATGGCGAGGTGACGCCCTTCATGTCTTTTAAAACCATATTCTTTCTATTGAAACTTTGAAATTGTTCTAAAGTAACTTTTGTATTCAATTTCAAACATTTAAAACTGGTTCACCAAGTTCTCCCAAATGTAACTTTTGTATTCAATTTCAAATATTTAAAACTGGTTCACCAAGTTCTCCCAAATGGCGAGGTGACGCCCTACATGTCTTTTAAAACCATATTCTTTCTATTGAAACTTTGAAATTGTTTTAAAGTAACTTTTGTATTGAATTTCGAATATTTAAAACTGGTTCACCAAGTTCTCCCAAATGGCGAGGTGACGCCCTGCATGTCTTTTAAAACCATATTCTTTCTACTGAAACATTGAAATTGTTCTAAAGTAACTTTTGTATTCAATTTCAAATATTTAAAACTGGTTCACCAAGTTCTCCCAAGTGGCGAGGTGACGCCCTGCATGTCTTTTTAAACCATATTCTTTCTCCTGAAATTTTGAAATTTTTTCAAAGTAACTTTTGTATTGAATTTCGAATATTTAAAACTGGTTCACCAAGTTCTCCCAAATGGCGAGGTGACGCCCTTCATGTCTTTTAAAACCATATTCTTTCTATTGAAACTTTGAAATTGTTCTAAAGTAACTTTTGTATTCAATTTCAAACATTTAAAACTGGTTCACCAAGTTCTCCCAAATGTAACTTTTGCATTCAATTTCAAATATTTAAAACTGGTTCACCAAGTTCTCCCAAATGGCGAGGTGACGCCCTAGATGTCATTTAAAACCATATTCTTTCTACTGAAACATTGAAATTGTTCTAAAGTAACTTTTGTATTCAATTTCAAACATTTAAAACTGGTTCACCAAGTTCTCCCAAATGGCGAAGTGACGCCCTAGATGTCTTTTAAAACCATATTCTTTCTATTGAAACTTTGAAATTGTTTTAAAGTAACTTTTGTATTGAATTTCGAATATTTAAAACTGGTTCACCAAGTTCTCCCAAATGGCGAGGTGACGCCCTGCATGTCTTTTAAAACCATATTCTTTCTACTGAAACATTGAAATTGTTCTAAAGTAACTTTTGTATTCAATTTCAAACATTTAAAACTGGTTCACCAAGTTCTCCCAAATGTAACTTTTGTATTCAATTTCAAATATTTAAAACTGGTTCACCAAGTTCTCCCAAATGGCGAGGTGACGCCCTTCATGTCTTTTAAAACCATATTCATTCTACTGAAACATTGAAATTGTTTTCAAGTAATTTTTGTATTTAATATCAAACATTTACAACTGGTTCACCAAGTTCTCCCAAATGGCGAGGTGACGCCCTGCATGTCTTTTAAAACCATATTCTTTCTACTGAAACATTGAAATTGTTCTAAAGTAACTTTTGTATTCAATTTCAAACATTTAAAACTGGTTCACCAAGTTCTCCCAAATGGCGAAGTGACGCCCTAGATGTCTTTTAAAACCATATTCTTTCTATTGAAACTTTGAAATTGTTTTAAAGTAACTTTTGTATTGAATTTCGAATATTTAAAACTGGTTCACCAAGTTCTCCCAAATGGCGAGGTGACGCCCTTCATGTCTTTTAAAACCATATTCATTCTACTGAAACATTGAAATTGTTTTCAAGTAATTTTTGTATTTAATATCAAACATTTACAACTGGTTCACCAAGTTCTCCCAAATGGCGAGGTGACGCCCTGCATGTCTTTTAAAACCATATTCTTTCTACTGAAACATTGAAATTGTTCTAAAGTAACTTTTGTATTCAATTTCAAACATTTAAAACTGGTTCACCAAGTTCTCCCAAATGGCGAAGTGACGCCCTAGATGTCTTTTAAAACCATATTCTTTCTATTGAAACTTTGAAATTGTTTTAAAGTAACTTTTGTATTGAATTTCGAATATTTAAAACTGGTTCACCAAGTTCTCCCAAATGGCGAGGTGACGCCCTTCATGTCTTTTAAAACCATATTCATTCTACTGAAACATTGAAATTGTTTTCAAGTAATTTTTGTATTTAATATCAAACATTTACAACTGGTTCACCAAGTTCTCCCAAATGGCGAGGTGACGCCCTGCATGTCTTTTAAAACCATATTCTTTCTACTGAAACATTGAAATTGTTCTAAAGTAACTTTTGTATTCAATTTCAAACATTTAAAACTGGTTCACCAAGTTCTCCCAAATGGCGAAGTGACGCCCTAGATGTCTTTTAAAACCATATTCTTTCTATTGAAACTTTGAAATTGTTTTAAAGTAACTTTTGTATTGAATTTCGAATATTTAAAACTGGTTCACCAAGTTCTCCCAAATGGCGAGGTGACGCCCTGCATGTCTTTTAAAACCATATTCTTTCTACTGAAACATTGAAATTGTTCTAAAGTAACTTTTGTATTCAATTTCAAACATTTAAAACTGGTTCACCAAGTTCTCCCAAATGTAACTTTTGTATTCAATTTCAAATATTTAAAACTGGTTCACCAAGTTCTCCCAAATGGCGAGGTGACGCCCTTCATGTCTTTTAAAACCATATTCATTCTACTGAAACATTGAAATTGTTTTCAAGTAATTTTTGTATTTAATATCAAACATTTACAACTGGTTCACCAAGTTCTCCCAAATGGCGAGGTGACGCCCTGCATGTCTTTTAAAACCATATTCTTTCTATTGAAACTTTGAAATTGTTTTAAAGTAACTTTTGTATTGAATTTCGAATATTTAAAACTGGTTCACCAAGTTCTCCCAAATGGCGAGGTGACGCCCTTCATGTCTTTTAAAACCATATTCATTCTACTGAAACATTGAAATTGTTTTCAAGTAATTTTTGTATTTAATATCAAACATTTACAACTGGTTCACCAAGTTCTCCCAAATGGCGAGGTGACGCCCTGCATGTCTTTTAAAACCATATTCTTTCTACTGAAACATTGAAATTGTTCTAAAGTAACTTTTGTATTCAATTTCAAATATTTAAAACTGGTTCACCAAGTTCTCCCAAGTGGCGAGGTGACGCCCTGCATGTCTTTTTAAACCATATTCTTTCTCCTGAAATTTTGAAATTTTTTCAAAGTAACTTTTGTATTGAATTTCGAATATTTAAAACTGGTTCACCAAGTTCTCCCAAATGGCGAGGTGACGCCCTTCATGTCTTTTAAAACCATATTCTTTCTATTGAAACTTTGAAATTGTTCTAAAGTAACTTTTGTATTCAATTTCAAATATTTAAAACTGGTTCACCAAGTTCTCCCAAGTGGCGAGGTGACGCCCTGCGTGTCTTTTTAAACCATATTCTTTCTACTGAAACATTGAAATTGTTTTCTAGTAATTTTTGTATCTAATTTCAAACATTTACAACTGGTTCACCAAGTTCTCCCAAATGGCGAGGTGACGCCCTAGATGTCATTTAAAACCATATTCTTTCTACTGAAACATTGAAATTGTTCTAAAGTAACTTTTGTATTCAATTTCGAATATTTGAAACTGGTTCACCAAGTTCTCCCAAGTGGCGAGGTGACGCCCTACATGTCTTTTTAAACCATATTCTTTCTCCTGAAACTTTGAAATTGTTCTAAAGTAACTTTTGTATTCAATTTCGAATATTTAAAACTGGTTCACCAAGTTCTCCCAAATGGCGAGGTGACGCCCTTCATGTCTTTTAAAACCATATTCTTTCTATTGAAACTTTGAAATTGTTCTAAAGTAACTTTTGTATTCAATTTCAAATATTTAAAACTGGTTCACCAAGTTCTCCCAAGTGGCGAGGTGACGCCCTGCGTGTCTTTTTAAACCATATTCTTTCTACTGAAACATTGAAATTGTTTTCTAGTAATTTTTGTATCTAATTTCAAACATTTACAACTGGTTCACCAAGTTCTCCCAAATGGCGAGGTGACGCCCTAGATGTCATTTAAAACCATATTCTTTCTACTGAAACATTGAAATTGTTCTAAAGTAACTTTTGTATTCAATTTCGAATATTTGAAACTGGTTCACCAAGTTCTCCCAAATGGCGAGGTGACGCCCTGCATGTCTTTTAAAACCATATTCGTTCTCCTGAAACTTTGAAATTGTTTTCTAGTAACTTTTGTATTCAATTTCAAATATTTAAAACTGGTTCACCAAGTTCTCCCAAGTGGCGAGGTGACGCCCTACATGTCTTTTAAAACCATATTCTTTCTATTGAAACTTTGAAATTGTTTTAAAGTAACTTTTGCATTGAATTTCGAATATTTAAAACTGGCTCACCAAGTTCTCCCAAGTGGCGAGGTGACGCCCTAGATGTCATTTAAAACCATATTCTTTCTCCTGAAACTTTGAAATTGTTTTCTAGTAACTTTTGTATTCAATTTCAAATATTTAAAACTGGTTCACCAAGTTCTCCCAAGTGGCGAGGTGACGCCCTACATGTCTTTTAAAACCATATTCTTTCTATTGAAACTTTGAAATTGTTTTAAAGTAACTTTTGCATTGAATTTCGAATATTTAAAACTGGCTCACCAAGTTCTCCCAAGTGGCGAGGTGACGCACTACATGTCTTTTAAAACCATATTCTTTCTACTGAAACATTGAAATTGTTTTCTAGTAACTTTTGTATTCAATTTCAAATATTTAAAACTGGTTCACCAAGTTCTCCCAAGTGGCGAGGTGACGCCCTACATGTCTTTTAAAACCATATTCTTTCTATTGAAACTTTGAAATTGTTTTAAAGTAACTTTTGCATTGAATTTCGAATATTTAAAACTGGCTCACCAAGTTCTCCCAAGTGGCGAGGTGACGCACTACATGTCTTTTAAAACCATATTCTTTCTACTGAAACATTGAAATTGTTTTCTAGTAACTTTTGTATTCAATTTCAAATATTTAAAACTGGTTCACCAAGTTCTCCCAAGTGGCGAGGTGACGCCCTACATGTCTTTTAAAACCATATTCTTTCTATTGAAACTTTGAAATTGTTTTAAAGTAACTTTTGCATTGAATTTCGAATATTTAAAACTGGCTCACCAAGTTCTCCCAAGTGGCGAGGTGACGCCCTAGATGTCATTTAAAACCATATTCTTTCTCCTGAAACTTTGAAATTGTTTTCTAGTAACTTTTGTATTCAATTTCAAATATTTAAAACTGGTTCACCAAGTTCTCCCAAGTGGCGAGGTGACGCCCTACATGTCTTTTAAAACCATATTCTTTCTCCTGAATCATTGAAATTGTTCTAAAGTAACTTTTGTATTCAATTTCGAATATTTGAAACTGGTTCACCAAGTTCTCCCAAATGGCGAGGTGACGCCCTAGATGTCTTTTAAAACCATATTCTTTCTATTGAAACTTTGAAATTGTTTTAAAGTAACTTTTGCATTGAATTTCGAATATTTAAAACTGGCTCACCAAGTTCTCCCAAGTGGCGAGGTGACGCCCTAGATGTCATTTAAAACCATATTCTTTCTCCTGAAACTTTGAAATTGTTTTCTAGTAACTTTTGTATTCAATTTCAAATATTTAAAACTGGTTCACCAAGTTCTCCCAAGTGGCGAGGTGACGCCCTACATGTCTTTTAAAACCATATTCTTTCTCCTGAATCATTGAAATTGTTCTAAAGTAACTTTTGTATTCAATTTCGAATATTTGAAACTGGTTCACCAAGTTCTCCCAAATGGCGAGGTGACGCCCTAGATGTCTTTTAAAACCATATTCTTTCTATTGAAACTTTGAAATTGTTTTAAAGTAACTTTTGCATTGAATTTCGAATATTTAAAACTGGCTCACCAAGTTCTCCCAAGTGGCGAGGTGACGCCCTAGATGTCATTTAAAACCATATTCTTTCTCCTGAAACTTTGAAATTGTTTTCTAGTAACTTTTGTATTCAATTTCAAATATTTAAAACTGGTTCACCAAGTTCTCCCAAGTGGCGAGGTGACGCACTACATGTCTTTTAAAACCATATTCTTTCTACTGAAACATTGAAATTGTTTTCTAGTAACTTTTGTATTCAATTTCAAATATTTAAAACTGGTTCACCAAGTTCTCCCAAGTGGCGAGGTGACGCCCTACATGTCTTTTAAAACCATATTCTTCCTCCTGAATCATTGAAATTGTTCTAAAGTAACTTTTGTTCTTCTTCTTCTTGGCGTAACGTCCTCATTGGGACAAAGCCTGCTTCTCAGCTTAGTGTTCTATGAGCACTTCCACAGTTATTAACTGAGAGCTTCCTCTGCCAATGACCATTTTGCATGCGTATATCGTGTGGCAGGCACGAAGATACTCTATGCCCAAGGAAGTCAAGGAAATTTCCTTCACGAAAAGATCCTGGACCGACCGGGAATCGAACCCGTCACCCTCAGCATGGTCATGCTGAATACCCGTGCGTTTATCGCCTCGGCTATATGGGCCCCAAGTAACTTTTGTATTCAATTTCGAATATTTAAAACTGGTTCACCAAGTTCTCCCAAATGGCAAGGTGACGCCCTAGATGTCATTTAAAACCATATTCTTTGTACTGAAACATTGAAATTGTTTTCTAGTAACTTTTGTATTCAATTTCAAATATTCTATTTTGGCCAATGCTACTTTTAATACAAAAATCAAGTAATAGCTGGATTTCTGCATTTTTCTAATAAAGTATAGATCGAAACCATTCATTTGACACATTGGTAGCTTCATTGAATTATTTGTTATTTTTATAAAAATGATTTCTCTTAGACTGGCCAAAACCGGTGCCGCACCCTAGATGTTTTCAAACATTAGGTTGAATCCATGCAGAGGGTGACGTGTTCGATTCCCGTTCGGTCTAAAAACTTTTCGTAATCTTAATTTCCGTGGGCATAAAGTATGTTCGTTCCTGCGATATTTATACACATGACACATGTTCATTCAGCAGAGGAGGCGCTTTTAGAACACATGCTGAGGAATAGGCTTTGTCCCAGTTGGGACGTTACGCCAAGAAGTAATTTCTAACTGCAATATATTAGCATACTTTTGATTTGCGAATTGTCCGTGATTGCACACCTTTAACCCTCGAGCAGTCGCGCCTTTGACTACCTGCAGGGACGCCGCGCTCACGCTGTGTACCACATGCGTGCATTTTTCATGGTGCACGACGCGACCGCTCCCGGGTTAATTTGGACAGAAAATGTATGTAATGGCTTCTGGCCTTTGCCCACAAAACGTTAATTTAATTTGACAAATAGGGTCTGGAACCATTTGGGCAGGAGCACCTTTTTTGGGCACTTGCTGCTATATCTCAGTCAATTTCAAACCGATTGACTTGAATTTTGAAACATCCGTTCAATGTTGTGACTGAGTTATAGCAGCAAGTGCCCAAAATAGGTGCTCCTAATCAAATGGTCCCAGACCCTATTGACTTCTATTGCTAGGTATGACAATCCAAAACCAATCCTGAAAAATTGGAAACAAATGTAGAAAAAATGGTGGATCAAGTCGATAAGTTTGATCCCTATTTGCTGTATTTTCTTAGTCCTTTCAATTTCCCGTCCCGCCCGAAAGTGGATACGCCCATAAACGAGAATGAGGGTGATACATAAATGAGAATCCACCGAAAGAAAACAAATTTGCTTAAAACATTTATTTAAAAATGCACATACAATTTCTCTTTAAGGTGAAACGGGACGCCGTGTTATTTTTCCTATCTTGCCTCTCTTTCTAACAATTTGCCTCGCGATTTTGAAGATGGTAATCTCGAGACCTATCGCACTGAAGATGCTGAAAACCAATCAGCATATGCACTGCAAGTGAGCATACACAATGATAGGTTTTTGTTGCAAAATATGAAGTAGAATCTGAGATTACCATCTTAGTAGCAACAGAGCAATGGCGGATATTTTCTCGACCGTCCCGTCCGCCCTTAATCGTCTTGTATGAGGCGGCACTATCCCTCTTTCATCTTTCGCTCCACACCCGTAACATTCTTGGATCGGAACCGGCTCTCGTTTCGTCATCTTGATTTTGCGCATCGAACATTGTTGCACCAACTCCACAATCTACGGGGGTCAATCCATTCCGCAATGTGTCGCGATAGCCGACCTGATCGTAGCTGGCGATTTCGGCAATAAAATAATTTTCTTTGAAATGGTGGGATCCGCTTCTGCCGGATGTTCACCCCGGGGGTTTCATGCATGCTCGCTGGCCATCAACACCTTCCACTTTGCAGCCAATTAGTCCAGTATCTCCTCAGTTCTTTCCTAATGTCCATTCAATGGCAATCTGAAGCGTAAATCCTGCCGGGAGCTTTCCCGTTCCGTTTGGAGTAGCTGGTTGTTGTCTCCCTTGAAATTTAGACGGGAAAGCGTTCTTATTGTCACGACACTGTCACTCCGTAGTTTTCACTCGCGTAAATTACATATTCGACTAATTCGCACTATATTTTTCACTAAAATATACAATTCCGCGAACAATTCTTCCGCGAATATCAATCAGAATTCCACAAATTTCAACGTTCTGATTTTTTGTTTGTTTTTGTTGTCACGCTCGCAACGTTTTACACAAATCATCTGTCAAAACGATTCTGTTGCAGCTTTACCGTACTGCACCAAATTTTGGCACCACATAAAATATTCATACATTTGAAATACTCATATCCAATGAAAATGCTTGCATGTGCATTGTTTTATGAAAATTACAATGGAAATTTAAAACAATGCACTTAAAAGCATTTTAAATATATCATTGATCGCGTAGCCAGAAACAAAAAAATATAAAACACGGCATTCCATAGTTCGGTACAATCACTGTAAAATGCTATACTCTATAGAGTCGCCATCTGTTGGAATTTGGTGGAACCTCTGACAGTTTCCATTAGTTTCCGATAGAGCTCAAGAAAACTTGAAGCGCCTCTCGCGGTGGAATATGTCGGAAACCGGTGCAGGTAGTTCATTGCTGAAGTCTGATAGTGTGATTGCCTGCAAGGTTTGGCGATGCTTCGCCCAGTCAAGCTTGATAGTTGGCGGTAGTCTCTCAACAAGCTCTTGCAGAAGTGTCACGTTGCAAAGATGCTCGTTTAATCCACAGGCTACGATCGTTGCACACATGTTCTGGACTGCGACACCGAAATCGATCAAAGTTCCCAACTTCTCCGTCTTCGGCGCTGGCATCTCCCGAATCTTGCAAACTAGCGAATGCACGATCACCTCTGGTCGACCAAACAGTGTTCGTAGCGTATTGATGACACCTCCAAGCCCGGCTGGGTACAAAAGCCGACTCCTTACCACGTCGAGAGCTTTGCCCTTCAAACTCCGTTGAAGCCGTAGTAGGTTTTCCTCGTCACTGAAACCGCACATTTTAGTCGTGCTTTCATATGTGGCGATGAAAAGCGGCCACTCCTCGGGGTTTCCGGAAAAGATGGGAAGTTCTTTTGCCACTGCTTGCCGCGCAGCGGGTTGACTTCTGCTCAGCTCATGAGGATTAGCTACCGATGACACGCCAGAACTACGATCCGGGTCAAATGGATCCGCGTTAACATTCAAACCACTACTGCTCCTTCCTACTGGATCGCTGGTATGAACTTCCATTGCCCTTAATCGGCCTTCAAGACGCTTCGTCTCCAAATCTTGCTTCTTCGCCATCTCCTCCAGCTGCTTCTGCATCTGCTCGATGACATCGCACACGTTACTCGCCGCACGATTCTCTACCCCCAGTGTTGTTGAATTCGCACTCGGTAGAGGCACAGCTGCGGGTGCAGTCAGCTCGTCACGAATTTGTTGCTCCTTTTTCTCCAAGCGACGCTGGTACTGGCGCTGCAAATCATCCACTGCATTTGTCAACTCGCGATCTTTCTCCGCGAGCATCCGTTCATACGACTGTTGCTGTTCGTCGAATTTCCGCTGCATCTGTTGCAATTGCCCCTCGAACTCCATTAGTTGTCTTTCGAGTTGCCTATTCCGCTGATCCTGGGCGCTGACTGACGATCTGGCTGCTCCTTCTGGTACCGGGACTGTCAAACGGGTCGGTGTGATCTGAGCCGCTCGCTTTGCTTCGCACGACGCACAACTCCAATCTGCTTCCTCGATCCCTTGATCAACTCCCACGCACTCAAAATGGAACCATCCACCACAGTCATCACAGCACACCATCCGGCTATCATCCGGATTTTTGCAAACACCACAACTCACACCCGGCAGCGCAACTTTCCCACGGTTTTTCGACATATTATCGGTGATATTATAGCCTCCCCGATCGCGGAGTAAACGGATTTTTTAAAATGTTGCAATTCGCAACGAAAGAGACAGTTTTCCGATTCTTTAAACGATATATTGTAGCGAAATCGATTACAGTGACGATAACGACAGTAGCGTTAAAAAATCCCTGGCAAAAGAACATAGTTTCGTACATAAGTTTTTGTTTTCGTATTCGTTTTAGCTTTTTCATTTTAAGGATTTTTATGATTGTTTTGTACACAGCAGTATGTAAAACTTACGTTTAGTGTCCCTTTCTAGTAGTCTAGGCAATAGTTCAGTGGTGGGTAAGCTAAAATTTACATTTCAGGTTAGATTTAGTTCAGAGGTTTTAATATACACACAAATACCTGCTCTGCGTTTTTCCGGCGATTACTTGTGTCTCGATTTACTGCACAGTGTCTGCGTCACGCGTTTATGTTTGATATCTGTATGTTTTATGTTTTAAAGTAAGAATCATTCATAATTTTAGGCTATAATCCATTGAACCCACCTGTGATAATTCGTCGTACTACTAATTATAAGAATTTATCAACTAACTGCATGATACGTTTTAACTTAGTATTACAATAAACTTCTGATAACACTCAGTAGAGAAAAATAATTTTATAATAGTTTTAAGGTAGATTTAAGAGCAAAAGAAAATAGTGCTGAATTCACTTTCGACCGCATGCTGACTTGCTAATTTTCTATCTTCTCGCGATCTATCTGTCCCTGACGTTTACTACCGTTTATTGTCATTCTGACGTCCTACACAACGGCGCGCTCCTCAGGGGGGCCTGTCATAGTGGACAAGGTAAAAAATGTAGGTTCGTACTGTTTCGCTGGTTGGATGTGTGGGGCGGTGCGACTAGAAGTCGCGACAATCAGATTTTTTCCCAGATTTATAGATAGGTATAAGAAAAGATTTTTTCCATTCATTCGGAAACATTCCAGTTTCAAGTGATTTGTTAAAAAGCCCAAAAAAATTGTTTTTTTAATTTGACCCTCTCTAATTTGCACATCGTTCAAACTAAAAATGATTCAAACGTCATTCCGCTCTTGGAACGGGGTGAAATGGAACGCAGAATCAAAACAAAACAGCAAAAAAAGTTACCACGGTTACCATCAGTGTGTTTTTCGATGCCCACAGGGTTACTAGAAGTTCAAGTTAAAAAATGAACCCCGTTGGTTTGCATGAGGTGTCGTTCAAACCACCGGGGGTAGACGGTATGAGTTTTTAAAGATTCAATTTATGTTTTTCTTCTTTTTACAAAATAAAATTTAATTTTATAGTCCGATAACTTTTTAACCGTTTGACCTATTTCAAATTTTATTCGTGCTTTTATAGATATTTCTGTTGCCTATCTTTGTCCCAAACAAACCATTCGTCAAAGTAGTCATTTTTATGATACTTTTCGCCAAAAACCGCCAAAACATGCATTAGACACATTCTACCGTGACGTTACAACGTTTTGACGCCTTTTCAGTCAGATTTTCCCCTATAACTCGTAAATTAGACCGTTAACCCTCAAATACTTTAACATATTTGGATTCCTTGTAAAATTTCCAATAAGTATGATCTGTTCAACAGTTAGTTTTCATTGGGAAAGTATGTTAAAAATGCGAATGAGTAGCGTAACGTTACAACGTGTTATAGTGAAAAATCTGACAAAAAAGGCGTCAAAACGTTGTAACGTCACGGTAGAATGTATCTTTGAAACTTAATTTTTTCATGTAAAATTTGAGTTTTTGACGATTATTTGCAATTTTTACTCCAACCCAGATACTTAGCATCAAATTTAAGAATATGGAATTCATTGGAGGAGATTGGAGAATATTTTTAATTCAGAACACTCAAAAAAATGAAGCTTAAGGCTTCCAAATGATTATTTACGTGTTTTTGAACAGTTTTTGGTATTTATACATTTTGAAACGATTTTTTAAAGGTACAGTTTATTTACAGAATTCTTGGGCAACAAAAATATCAACAAAAGCACGCCAAATAAATTGAAATTGGTCAAACTGTTAAACATTTTACGGACTCTAAAGTCGTTATTTTTTTAAAGAAAAAAAAATAAATGAAATCTTTAAAAACTCATGTGTGTATGTATACATAGAAATCACATCACTTTTTGACGGAACCGATTACAACGACCGAAAGTTCATTCGGCGGGGAATCTGGTCCTATTGCACAGTGGTCCAGGACCCTGATTTACAAGGATTGATGCATTCAAAGTTCTACAAAGTTGTTCCTGATAATAAGGCCCGATTTCCAAAATACATTTAAATTAGTGTGGTCCATATTTTCGAAGAAATTGGATACCAAACTTTTTTACTTGCAAGAATTTCTACAGACATTCTTCGGCAAAATTATAGATCTATCAATTTTGAACAAGTTTGCTTAAGACAATTTTTATGTATCTTTGAAATTGACCGATCTAGAGAAATTTTTCTGTATAAACTTAGGTTGGTTCAAGAAAATCAGGTTTTCTGGCTGTAACTTTTTCATTTTCAGTTTCTCATCAAAGCCGCCCAAAAATCACTTGAAGAGCATTTCAAACCGCGTCGTTTCGTGCGCGGAGACGATCGATATGTCATATAGTGGTTTCGCAGCGCGGCGTCACGAACACTAATGCAAATCTACTGGTTGAAAATATTCCCATTTGATTTTGCCGGGAACAGCTGATGTTTGTTTACTATTTTCCACCAGTAACGCAGGTAGTGTTCGTGTAATGCAACGTGTACGTACACGCAACACCACTAAAAGCAGAAACCACTATGGTTCAAAAGTTATGAGCGTATTTCTTTAAAAATATAGTTTATTCAAAAGGCGATATTACGGAAGCATTAAACGTGACCGTGTCTTTTTTCAAGCCTCATAGCCAGGGTTAGTTAATCTTAGAATGCGTTGCTTTACTTCTCGAAGCAAGAACCTACGTTTTTGTGAGTTTGTCGGGAATTATATTCCGTGCCAAGTCCTCAGCGTGATAGTCATGTGTTCTAACCATCACACAAGGCCCACTCCCAACCTACTTAAAACTAATATTCTAACTACAATATACAATTTTCAATAAAGTATGCTTTAAATTGGTACACTTGAATAAAATTGCATGTAAATTTATTTATTAGCCAGCATAACCAAAAAAAAAAGGTCGTTGCTCGATGAAAAATTGTAAGCTAACTAACTCAAGCATAACGTCTGTTTCCATCTCCAATGGTGAAGTTGCTTGATAGTTGAATATTCGAGGTGATTCCGAAGTCTCGAAGTCTCCCCATTTTCAAAATACAGCCCATTCTTATTTGTTTAAGGAAATCTTACAATTCAAAACACATGAATATAGTGAAACTTCAAGAAAACTTTAAAAAAATGAATAGAAAGACTTTGAAGCTCAGAAGGGGATCAAGTGTCACCTAGTTTTGTAAAATACATCATAAGCCATGATTCCATATTAACCCAGTTTTGAAAACTTTAACTATAATTTTGTTTATCTGCCATTCTCCGTTTGAAAATCGGATCTAGTTTAGTAATTTTCCTTAAAGTTACAACACAGGGATCAAGTCTTTCTAGTCTCCCCTACAAGTATATCAAATGCTATTGAAAACGAGGAAAATTAAAAAAAAATATGATACGTTCAACCTCATTACTCTGCCAGCAATGAGGATCAAAGCCAGCAATAACAACGCATCATCGCGACATGTATCAATATTCAATTAATTTTCTTTTACGAAGACTGATACTTCCTTTCTTTTTGAAGTCAGGTGTCAGTAACGTGTGGTTTTCTGTACTTATTCAACTCGATTATGACCAATTATCGTCTAAGGGTGTCAATCCTATCTCGATTTGTGTGCAATTAAACGTTGAACGCTTTCGTCACGGGCTCCGTTCAATAAAAGCAGTTTTCAAAATCAGTTGAATTATCAGTTTCATTAGTTTTGAGCAGAGAGCGTAACAATGCTAGATATATTCAAACAAGCTCTACGGTATGATCCAACATCGAATCCACTGAAGCATTTGATGGTTCTGCATCGCATTATCGGTGAGAGAATGCTGTCACATACCTACTAGGCCTACTGAGATTTCTGTTATTACCGCTTTGTTCATAGGTTTCAATCTAAGCAGCCCGCTGGCGAACAGAGTTTCACGTCTTTCCATGATCCTAGCTGGAATGCATGCTCTGTGCTTCGTCTACCGTGTTTACATGGTCGCGAAGAAGGACCTGGGATTTGAGTACTACATAGCAGCGCTGAACGTCGTGGGAGGATACATTTTCGCTGTGATTCGTATGACGGGATTTGCATGGAATTACGATGGTTTCCGAGGAATTTGTCGCTTCTTGCAAGATCACACGTTCCAGAGACACGACTTGAGAGCACAGCGTCTTCGCGAACAATGTTACAAGAACAACCAGAAATTTACCATTGGCATGTTAGTGGCTTCGGTCCATGCGATCATGTTTTTCATCTTAACCGACTATCGCACTACGGATCAATATGAAATACCGTTCGAGTTGAGCTTTCTACATCCTGCGATCAAGTCCATCTTCAATGCACTCTTCGGATTATACCTCTACGTAATAGCATCGTACTTCTGGATCCCGTTCATAACTATTCGCGTTGTCATTCATACATTATGCGTGGAATTGGAGATCGCCAACGAAGCTTTCGGGAAACTGTTTACAGTAGCCTGCGATCGTACCGACTTACTCATGACTCACCACAGCGCCAGCTCGTCGCGATCTCAACAACTCACGGATCAACTCAGAGCTGATCTATTTTGGCTGAGCGTACGCAGTGAGTTACGAGAGCTCGTCGATCACCACCGGGAGCTGTTGATCAACGTCGATCGTCTGTGTCAACTGGCTGCCATGCCGTTCCTCTCGGAAACCATGTCCTGCATCCTGATTTCATCGATCTCGGTATTCTTTCTGTTGAACGGAGAAAGTCTTAGCCTGGTGGCCATTTCGTGCGTCCTCATGTTCGAGAGTTTCTACGCCAGCTCGTTGGTGGAGGCGTTGCAGGATGTCCACGGAGAGATGGGTACCGTGATCTACGCGCTCGCATGGCCTACCGAGATGCGGTACGATCGCAGGAATCATTGTCACTACAAGTACGTCAGCAGGGTGCTGCAGGTTGTGCTGATGCGGTCGCAGCGTAGATTGCGCTTCCACTGCGGTGGACTGTTCGAGATGTCCCGGGGAACGTTCACCTTCACGGTGAAGACTTGCTACACGATGTTGACCTTCCTGTTGCGAATGCAGGACGTCTAGAGTGTACAAATTAATGCTTAATTCACGTTGAGTACCCAACGAGGTATAGTTAACCTATGTACTAGTACATTCACAATGCATAACTAGTAATGTGACGTTAGCATTTTGTTGATGGAATTAGATCTTTCTCGTCAGAACCACCGTGTTTTACTTTCACGTTTTACATCATTTGAATTTTCTCAATAAAGTCCTATAGAATATGCACCGTTACACTAAAACCTTCAATTAACGATAATTATTTTTGTTGGCTTTTTACCTTCTGCTGCCTGTCTTCTAAACATCGTTTGACCGTACTCCTACCGCCTTTTGACTGTTTTCTAGGCGTCTACGGATCGTTTCTTTCTGACATATCATCGCTTTTTAGTGTATTCTGGCAGTCATCTGTCCATATTGTTTCAAAACATCCCGATCGGCTCCCTGCTGTTTTGTTATCTGCTTCTGACTGTTTTCTTATCGGTTTATAATCCTGCGTGTTTTCTGGCCACCTGTTAATCATCTTCTGATCATCTCATGACCGCCTCCTGACTATATTTTCACTATCTACTGACATTTTGTGGCCGTCTTCTGAGCGCTTTTTTGCCTTATTATCTTTTTATCGTATTCCACCTAATTCCTAATTGACTGCAAACGTGTGGTTGTCTTCTTCTGAGCATTTTCATCTCGGGTTTTTAAAATCGTATGTCTTCTGACCGTGACTGATGGTTTTTCGATCGTCGACTGGGCGGGCATATTGTGATCGTCTGCTAACCGTTTTCCGACCCTTCTCTAGTGGTCTTTTGATCATCTTCTGACCGTCTCCTCAAAGGCATCTGAACGTCTTCTTATCTTCTGCCCGGTATGTGATAATCGCCTGTCAGCATTGCCTGCTGTGATTATTGTTGTTGTTCCTATCGTTTCTCAAACGTCTTGTTGTTTACCTTTGTTCTCGTCTTCTGGTCTTCTGGTCTTCTGGTCTTCTGGTCTTCTGGTCTTCTGGTCTTCTGGTCTTCTGGTCTTCTGGTCTTCTGGTCTTCTGGTCTTCTGGTCTTCTGGTCTTCTGGTCTTCTGGTCTTCTGGTCTTCTGGTCTTCTGGTCGTCTGGTCTTCTGGTCTTCTGGTCTTCTGGTCTTCTGGTCTTCTGGTCTTCTGGTCTTCTGGTCCTCTGGTCTTCTGGTCTACTAGTCTTCTGGTCTTCTGGTCTTCTGGTTCTCTGGTCTTCTGGTCTTCTGGTCTTCTGGTCTTCTGGTCTTCTGGTCTTCTGGTCTTCTGGTCTTCTGGTCTTCTGGTCTTCTGGTCTTCTGGTCTTCTGGTCTTCTGGTCATCTGGTCATCTGGTCTTCTGGTCTTCTGGTCTTCTGGTCTTCTGGTCTTCTGGTCTTCTTGTCTTCTTGTCTTGTTACCTTTATGTATTTCTTTTACACATATTTGGACTATTAAATGGGATTGTTCCTAAAATTAAAATTTCAAACGCTATGCAATAACCAGTCAAGATCTTTCCCATACACCTCGTTGCTTTCGTAGGCAGCTGTATCAGATAATATTCTAGTTACAGGAATGGCCATTCGTCATATGTATCCATTGAAATTTGTATATCAAATTCGTGACAAAATGGTTTCCATTGTTTCAACATATCCAGCAGTGGTATCTCCCTTCCAATGGAAAATGAACCCAAAACACAAAAAAAAAGATAAGATTTATATCGCTTTTTTCCACACTATCATTCTGGCTATCGGCATCATAATCGCCGGCCATTCATGCTGGTGCTCATGGGGCGTCCATTGTTCAGAGGCTAAGCCCTGTATACCGACACTACTCAGTACTCACACACACACACACACGAGAACATCGGATACAATGGGTCATCCGACGAGCTACGAGCAAGTTTTCCACTACCCAACACGAGACAGCCTGCGTGTTGGTACCTACGCTAGGTAGGTACTACCAACCCGACTCCAGGCCATCAACCAGGAAATGGAATCATCGGGGATGCATAAATTTATTACGAAACAATAGCTGCCCAGATATCCGTTGCATGCACCACCCGGTTTCGCATGCAAAACTATATGTGCCAGCACTGAAATCAACTCGGGTATCAGCTCTCATACCTAACCTATCTACCCTCACATGGAGCGCGCCACACCAAAGTCTGCAATGGAGTAGAGTAGTTACTGTAAACGTTATTGTTTAATTCTGTCATGAAAGAACACCACATACAGTCATGCCATGAGCAGCGGCCTTGTGGTGTCGCACGAAATGAGGATATAGAGGTACTATCGACAGCGGGAATAGAGACTGCACCAAATAGCTAAAGGTGTGCACTTTGTGAACAATCCCCTGGATCTATTTGGGATTTATTAATTTGCAAGCACTCCATCACCTGCAAGCATATCGGTACCGTAAACCGGGTGCGCATTGATCACTGCCGAAATCACAGGAAGAAAGTATCTCCACGAAATTCTGAACAAATGGTGCAAACGTTCTGTAAGTAACAAAGAACAGCGATCTAAATAATGTCAAATCTTGGTAAAATTTGTTTCGTAAAATGAAAAAAAATGCAAAATGTCTATTACAATAGACTATTATTATTACTTTATTATAAAGATTTTCATCCCTAGGCAGGTTCATCTCTTTCTTGCAATAGACTGTTTTCATATCTACAGGTCACTGCATGAAATTCTCTCCTTCTCTTTTACTCTTACAGAAATTTTGTAAACAACAAGGCCAAAAAACGTCAAAATCCCATACAAAATCAAAACAATGCAGTGCCCTATACTAACAAGTTTGTAGAACAAAGTAGGCGGAATAAGTCGATTACAATTGAGGCTTTTTTTAAATATTTTGAAAACAAGAAAA
The DNA here is from genome assembly GCF_035046485.1 of Aedes albopictus. Lineage (NCBI taxonomy): Eukaryota > Metazoa > Arthropoda > Insecta > Diptera > Culicidae > Aedes > Aedes albopictus. The sequence continues at coordinate 42,231,274 of NC_085138.1, forward strand.
TATGAAAAAGTGTTTAAGAAAGTAGTTTATATGATCATTGTTGATAGTTTTCCAAGTGGAATGACTCTTATAGATGTCAATCAAGATGTATCATTGCAGTCACAACATGTGCATCAGATTACCGGATTAAACAAATATTTTGACATACGTAATGCCTGAAGTTCATAGAAAAAATATTATATTTCAAAGTTTTCAAAAAAATGATGTACATATAACTTCAAATAGACTTATCAAAACAATTGATTGCAATATTCATAAAGTAATTTTAGGAAAATCTCCCAGTTCAATCTTCCCTCGATATACGGTACTCATTGTAAATCACAGCACCACAAGCCATCTGTGCTCTTCTGTTGTTCGATTGAAAGAATGGCCTACTGAGGGAGGGGGGAACAAGTGATAAATTTCCTGGTAGGTAACTTTTGATGCCGAATCGACCTGCCGACCGAACAAAGTACTCCAATCTGGGGCAAAAAAGTGACAATTTGTCAAAATTGAACCGTGCCATGTTTTTGTGCACTTTTGCACTATGATCCAGTGGAACCCGGTTAGATACCTACGTACTTCCACAGTGGTGGTGATGAAAACTAATTTCAATGCAGAGCCAACCCCCTGGAGGTAACGCAGCGCTAGCATGTATAGAGAGAGTCAATGTAGATCCCACCTGTAATATAGGTTTTGTTTTGTTGTGTATCCCCATGTTTTGTAGGATTAGCCATGCTCTAGAGGGAAGTACCGCAATTTTATAAGAGCAACATCAAAATTGCATAGGGACATGAGCTGTGTAAATAATGACCGTAATAAAAACCAAGATCCTATTATTAATTTCAGATAAAATTTTGAAATTCGAAGAAAACCGAAGAAAAAAACAAGAAAACACCAGAAATATAAGACAAAAAGACAAGAAGACAATAAGGCAAGAAGACAGGGAGACAAGAAGACAAAAAGACAGGGAGACAAGAAGACAAAAAGACAAGAAAACAAGAAGACAAGAAGACAAGAAGACAAGAAGACAAGAAGACAAGAAGACAAGAAGACAAGAAGACAAGAAGACAAGAAGACAAGAAGACAAGAAGACAAGAAGACAAGACAAGAAGACAAGAAGACAAGAAGACAAGAAGACAAGAAGACAAGAAGACAAGAAGACAAGAAGACAAGAAGACAAGAAGACAAGAAGACAAGAAGACAAGAAGACAAGAAGACAAGAAGACAAGAAGACAAGAAGACAAGAAGACAAGAAGACAAGAAGACAAGAAGACAAGAAGACAAGAAGACAAGAAGACAAGAAGACAAGAAGACAAGAAGACAAGAAGACAAGAAGACAAGAAGACAAGAAGACAAGAAGACAAGAAGACAAGAAGACAAGAAGACAAGAAGACAAGAAGACAAGAAGACAAGAAGACAAGAAGACAAGAAGACAAGAAGACAAGAAGACAAGAAGACAAGAAGACAAGAAGACAAGAAGACAAGAAGACAAGAAGACAAGAAGACAAGAAGACAAGAAGACAAGAAGACAAGAAGACAAGAAGACAAGAAGACAAGAAGACAAGAAGACAAGAAGACAAGAAGACAAGAAGACAAGAAGACAAGAAGACAAGAAGACAAGAAGACAAGAAGACAAGAAGACAAGAAGACAAGAAGACAAGAAGACAAGAAGACAAGAAGACAAGAAGACAAGAAGACAAAACAAATATCGCTTGCCGTGCGTGTGCCGATATTTCGGCTTTTTTGCTGAAATTTTCGACCCACATCATCGAATTCATGAGCATTTGGACGAATTAAGACTCTCGCAAACCATCCTCAGAGAGTCGAGTTTCAGTTGTAGAACAATGCGAAAATCACGATGTGAATAGAACGAGACAAATATTCCTACCGTTCTTAGTGTACACAAACGCGGGAGCGATTTTGTCATAAAGCAAGCATCCTTGTTTCCGTATTTTCGATTATTGTCGGGCCGCCACCAAACCGGACTTCGCACACTCGTTCGCACACTAAGATCAGCTCGGTATTTTCCCCATCTTTTTACTGAGTTCTCAACAGCAGATTTAACTTGGTACACTCGGTTGTTTATTTTGCGGATATTCTGTAAATGAGTTACCGAGCTCAGCTAATAAACTGTCAAAAGTTACTGATACACGGTAAATATCGTTACTGGTGAACGGTAAATACGATTACCGAGTGTACCGAGATAAACCAGCTGTTGAAAACTCAGTAATACCCCGGACAGACATGTGATACGAGCGTGATTCCTGTACAACGGTACGCAGTGTCAAGAAAATTCTAACAAGACTGACTTGAACTGAGAGAATTTTCAGTATGGCACTCATTTCAAGCGCAATTGTACAGTGATTCTTGTATCACATGTGTGTCATAAGTATAAAAGATGCCCGGATAAAAAATTACCATTAATTACATGGTAAATATTATTAACATATGACTGGTTTTATTGTTCACAATAAAACACATAGTAGATATATTGTTACTTTTTACAATAGAAAACAAGCCCATATAGTTCGTACAATAAGTGAACATTAGCTTTATCAGTGACTAATTGATTCGATTGGTTTTCAATAGTTCTATAATAATTTAAAGTTACTATCAGTAAAAATTAATTTAAGTTGTTTTTATATAGTTGCAAAAGTGCATGCAAAGTTCTCATGAACTTTTTATTAAAAAAGAGTTTATTTCTCAATTACACTTAAAAACAATTCGTAGCACATAAATAACAATAAATATTATTGTTGCTTGGGTAATGTTTGTATAATCAAATACAAAATCACTTGACATATTTTTTTATAGTTTTCGTTTTAAATTTGAGTACAGTAGATGTTTCGTTTATCGAATGTTATTCGCTTAAACTTCAACGACTGACAGACGTCAAGCCGTGTTGGCAGAGGAAGCTCTCAATGAATAACTGAGGAAGTTCTTATAGAAAACTAGCTGAAAAGCAGATTTTAGCCAAGTGAGGACGTTACGACAAGAAAAAGATGAACAATGATTTTTCTAATGTTTTCCAATTAATTAAAGATACATAGTAAATAGTAAACTACCATTGATAACTATACAAATACAATTAGTTTAATGGGGTCAATTGAACCGATGGTAAAATAAACATCCAATACAGTCCGGATTCGCTGGTTGGGTCACGACTGCGCCCCGATTAGCGAATAGTGTTCGTTCGTTGAGGCAACTGACAACTGATCAAAATGCTCTAGACACACGCAAGTGATGAGAAATACGTCACGGAACACTCACATACTTGCATAAACGTTCTGTATACAGGAGCTGTGATGCGACGGCGGTCAGACGTCAAACTCGTTTTGACTTCTATTTTGACATTGACAGTGCTTTTTAGTTGGGTTTTGCCCCAACCAGTGAACATTCAACCATCGAGACAGCCCATCTAACGAGCTCTCAACGAACGAATCGTCACTGTAATATTTGTTGTTATGTAAACAGATTTCGCCTTTGAAAAACCAAAGAATTCATATTTCTCGGTAACATTTTTCTCCAGCATTTACAGATACTAATGGCCGCATGAATTGTGAACGATTTATGGTATGGATCATACGACCTGAGGTCTGACTTGTGATATTTGGCAGTTATTTGAAAAGATTGATGATAGATCTTATCAACAGCTGCCAAGCAATACATACCATACAGACATCAGAGTGTTTGATTCTTATCATAAAATGTGCATATAATTCTGGCGGCCGTTAGTGCTCGTAAATACTGGATATAAATATTAGCGGGACATATAAATTCTATGGATTTTCAAAAGCGAAAACTGCTTACAAATAACAACAAATGTTATTGTATTTTTATTGTAACAACGATTCCTTTGACGCCCTTCAATTAATTGTATTTGTATTGTAAAAACAATGAAAAAACATTAAGATATATTGTTTTCTTTTGAAAATTGCCCTAAAAATGTATCATAAAAACACAATACATTCTATTGTTTTTCACGAAAAAGTGTATGAAAATTTTCTCAAAATTTTATGGTTAAGATACATAACGACCACCATTTTTAATTGTAAAAGTGCCATTTACCATACGCCGAATGGTATAGAACAATAGGGGTGATGGCGAGTCTGCCGTGTAAATTACAATACGTTTAATGGTGAAATTTTTTCGAAAGAATGGTGTTGTAACAATAAAATTTATCGTATTTTTATGATATTTTTTATCAGGGTGGAAAGAACTCAGTGAAAAAATTACTGAGCTGGAACATCTGAATCTTAGTGCACTGAACTACAAATCAACCCAAATTTAAGTTGTTTTGACGCAATCCCGGTCTTCCGTGGAATAACTCAAATTTGCGTTAAACAGCGAAAGTGGTGAGTGAGTAGTTCTCGTTTGAGAGCGGCAAAAAAATTAACCCAGTGGTAAGTTATTTTCACCCAACGGAGGCCTCAAATGACGCAAATTTGGGTTAATTCAAGAAAACCCAAATTTGGCTTCTTCCACGGAAGAGCAGCGGATGCGTCGGTGCTTCTCTCTTTCACAGACAAACAGACGTAACACCTTGAACGATTTTCATGGAAATCCATCGCCCAGTACACACTACCATCACCTGGTGGAAAAGTTGCACGAATCACTGTGTTGTGCCATATCGTCAATAGAAGGCGCTAGTGTGAAACGTCAAACACATAGAAAAACGATGCGCGCGCCTCTCGTTGTGAAAGCCCCAACTATGAAAAATTAAAATGATCGTTAAAAGCGTGGTCGATGGAAATTTCGCAAGTGTTACGTCTGTTTGTCTGTGTCTCTTTGTTGTTGTTGTTGGGTTTTTCCGTTTATGGCTTGAGGTACAGTGCCTCATATCCGCCAGTAGCTCTCTTTGTTTTCGACAACATTGCGGTGGGGCGAGGGAGAAAACAACCCAACTTTGAGTTAAAACTTTATGCAGTTTAGCCAAATTTGAGTTTTTAAAACTTATTTTTTGGGTTATAATATTTTTCCGTGTGTGCGCACAATCAAGTCGCAACGCGACCCAACTCGCGACGTTTTTTAATCATGTCAAAAGTAGTGCGCATCCTTCCCGTTGTTGTCAGCAACACAGCGCACTAGATGCGAAACAGTTGCAACACTTGTGGACCATGAAAACGGCAATTTTCGATTGAATGTCGGTCTTGATTCCAACAGGATAGACAATATATTTTCAGCCTTCAGGTGTTTTAGCCTTTGGTAGGTATTCCAGCTGTTTGTCTCATTTGGTACGCAGCCAATAAAAATGCGTGCGTATCCATTTTTACACGCCTCTACTGTAAATGTCAGACCAAGCTGTCAAACTGCTTTGCCTGCTCGTCGTTCGGGTCCGAGTAAAAAAAACAACGCAAGCAAAATTCGCCATCACGCGTCGTCGAAGTGCTAAAATACTGTGCAAAATTACGAGTTTTCCGCTGATTTCCGGGTGTAAATGTGACCGCGGTTAGTGCTACACCGATCGCACGATGGCACCAACGATCCAGAACGGCACAAATGCACCGGACAAGCGCGGCGCCGTTGCCCGTCCGCAGGAGAGAAGGTAAGGAGCAATTGGAATTTACTCTGTGACGCCGCACTGATTGAGTTTTGTTTTATTTTAGATCGGAACTCATAAGCCGGGTTAAATATTGCAACACCCTGCCAGACATTCCGTTCGATTTGAAGTTCATCACGTATCCGTTCGAGAACGATCGGTTTATTCAGTACAAGCCGACCTCGCTGGAACGGAACTACCGTTATGAGGTACTGACCGAGCACGATCTGGGAGTGACCATCGATTTGATCAATCGGGATCTGTACCAGATTGATCACCTGGCGCAGCTGGATCCGGCAGATGAGAAATTGCTAGAGGAAGATATCCACACGCCACAGGACTCGCTGAGAAGCAGTCGGCATGCCAAGTCCGTGTCGTGGTTGCGGAAGTCGGAGTACATTTCGACGGAACAGACCCGGTTCCAACCGCAGACGATGGAGAAGGTGGAGGCCAAGGTCGGTTTCAATGTGAAGCAAAGCTTGCGCGAGGAAACCCTGTACATGGATAGGGAAGCGCAGATCAAGGCCATCGAGAAGACGTTCGATGACAACACCAAGGAAATCACGGCCCACTACAGCAAGCCGGGAGTTACTCCGGTGGAGGTCCTGCCGGTGTTTCCGGACTTTGCCAACTGGAAATATCCTTGTGCTCAGGTCATTTTCGATTTTGATCCGGCTCCGGCAGGCAAGAACGTTCCGGCCCAGATGGAGGAAATGTCCCAGGCGATGATCCGGGGTGTGATGGACGAAAGTGGCGAGCAGTTTGTGGCGTACTTCCTGCCCTCGGAGGACACCTTGGAGAAGCGACGTCGGGATCTGGTTAACGAAATGCTGTACGAAGACGAGGAAGAATACGAGTACAAGATGGCCCGCGAGTATAACTGGAACGTCAAGAGTAAGGCCTCCAAGGGTTACGAGGAAAACTACTTCCTGGTACTTCGGCAGGACGGAATGTACTACAACGAGCTTGAAACGCGCGTCCGCCTGAGCAAGCGTCGCCAGAAGGTCGGCCAGCAGCCGAACAATACCAAGCTGGTGGTGAAACATCGGCCGTTGAATGCTTCGGAACATCGGATGCAACGCTACAGGGAACGTCAGCTGGAACCTCCCGGAGAAGAGGATGACGAGGACATTGAAGAAGAAGAGGAAGAGGAGGACGAAATGGAGGAAGAGCTGCAGGAAACTCAAGAACAGGACGACGAGCAGGAAAAGGACGAGGAAGGCGAAGAAGGGGAGGAGAAAGACGAAGACAGGAGAAGTCGTTCCCGGTCTCGTTCCGGCAGTGGATCCGAACGATCTCGTTCCGGCTCACGTTCGCGCTCCGGTTCCGAGCGGTCTCGATCGGTGTCCCGCAGTCGGTCCCGTTCGGGCAGCCGTCAGAGCCGCTCGCGCAGCCGAAGTCGTTCGAAGTCCGGCAGTCGTAGTCGCAGCGCTTCCCGCTCTCGATCCCGTTCTGGGTCTCGTTCCCGCTCCGGTTCTCGCAGCCGATCAGCATCTCGTTCCCGTTCCAGATCGGGATCGCGTTCGCAGTCGGCCGGATCTAATCGATCCCGTTCCGGGTCGAGAAGTCGATCGGGTTCGCCAGCTTCCGGTCGGGGAGGATCGCGCAGCCGCTCGGGCAGTCGCTCCGGCAGTGAGCAACGCTCCGGAAGTGGATCCGAGTGAGGATGATCACGCAGCAGCAGGCCAACTTGCAAAGCAACTAATAGTTTCTCTTATCTGTCTCAATGTGACGTGTATCATGATCCGTTAATGGATAATAAATGATTTAGAAATAAACGCCAGCTGTATTAAGTGTTTTACATATCCTTTTTTGTAGGGTTAACGACCTAAGGGACAACATACTTTTAGTCCTGATTGCTTGCCATCACCTTAAGCTGTTGCTAGATACTTTTTTGTCGGATTCTCTTGTTTTCTTATTGAGGCTATCTCTATTGCGATACCTTACTGAACTCCAGTCTAACGCTCGTTTGCAGATTTTGTTTCTGCTCCTTTAGAGTATGGCATCGATGATCAAACTTAGTATTGGAGATCCTGTTGTGATGCTATAATTTGTAGTAGTTGCCCTAGGTGATCTTTAACACGTCGCCGTGATGCCGTCCTTCAACCCCCACAAAGTGACGCACTTCCCCGAGATTGTACAGTTTAAAACTTGCATTGAGACGCTCCTCGATCATTTTCATTTCGCTCCCGTTGGTTGATGTAAGTATGTAGAAGGTCGTCATGAGAAGAACGTTTGTCTTGCCATTGTCCCGAATGTAGAGGCAAGGATCTGCTGCAGCGGTCTTGAATCCATTCTTCATAAGCACTTCAACCAGCTTCCTGTTCCAGCTGCGAGCAGACTGGCATAATCCTTTACGTCACCACCGAATACGCTACCAGTTTGGCCTTCTTCTTCATCTTATAGACCCATCTCGATCCGATGACCGTCTGACCTTCTTGCAAGTTCACCAACACCCACGTTCCCTTGACACAATGCGCTTTCCAATTCATCCATGGCATTACGCCACATAGATTCACCAGGAGCTTCTTCCTCACTCACAGGTGGTCCACTGCACACGCTACAACGTAGTCCAGGTCGTAATCGTTGAGATACGATGGCCCATGTCCTTCGATTAGACCGCTCCGATTTACGGACAGTCTAGCTTGCCAGCGGCAGCACCACGACTTGTTCCACCGGCTACTTGCTTGTTCCTGGCATCGTTACTTCCACCGACGATGTTCCATTCCTCAGCTCGATGAAGCGGGCGTCGCGGCTTTGATCACCTGATCCGTATCAAGGTCAACGAATCGGTAACCTTTTTGTTTCTTCGCGTACCCGACGAGCGTCAGCTGGACCTGGAGATTACTCAAGACCGGCTTCCGGCCCACCTCATCTGGTACGGCGTGGTCTGGATAGACCTCGATGGGAGCCGATTTTGATGGTACGTGGCAGTCAGCATCGCTTCGCCCCAGCAGTGCTTCTCCATGACCATGGTGAAGTCAGTGCCCATCTGCTCGTCGACAATACATACGCTTCAACGCTTTGGGATCTCCGTGGCCCATGGGTCGGTGCCAGGAGCGCTGGCAATCCTCACGATGCGTGGCTGTGTGTGCTGCTGCTTCAGGTTGCTTCAGTTGATACAGACAACCGTTTCACTGGCGTAGCCACGGGGGGGTTTTAGGGTTAAACACAAACCCCACCGCCCCCCCCCCCGAGCCTAAATTAGTGGAACAAATTTTCAGTATAAAGCGCTTTACGACGAAAAAATTTTACGGCTGCGCCGCTATTTTCAAACTACGAATGCACTTTCTCATTTCTGTTTACAACATGTAAGCGTCAAATCAAAAAAGGTATCATTGACCATTGAAACCCCCTCCCAGAGACAATTTCTGGCTACGCCACTGAACCGTTTCGTTCACCGATGACTACTACGTGACCGACTTTAAGTATCTTGCATACGGTTAAGCACGGCTGTACAGCCTTCATCCGTCATCTTGCTCGCCGACAACAGGCTCCCCTTCAATACCGGCACGTACAAAATTTGCTTTAACGTAACGGTGCGCTGCTCGCCGTCCTCGTCAACCGTAACGATGTTCCCAGAACCAGTCCGTTGCTACAGGACTTTGTTACCATCGGCCAAAGTAATGCTGCTGCTTAACTCCGATGTGACAGGCGTGATAATCGCCGCGTTGCTGGTCATGTGAGACGTGCCGCCAGAGTCTAAAAACCACGTGTTTTCACAGTCTCACGCTAAAGCACATTTTCTGGGATAGTGCTTGTCGTCCTTCGTGATTTTCGCCCTCTGCAGTTGCACTCGTGTACATATCACCATTTCTGCCCTCCGCGAATTTCCTGCAGTCCCACCGGTAGTGTCCCTCCTTGTGGCAATAATAAAGTGACCAGATGGTCAGAGCTCCAACGCGGGACATTAATTTGAAAAGATGCATAGGGAAGTGGAACCATCTCGGCAGGGGTCCTATTTTGGGAACTTTTCTGCTATAACTCAGCCAATTTTGAACACAATTTTTGGAACGCGATGAGATACGTATAGTATTTAGCAGTGTACAAAATTTCAAGTCAAATGGTTTGGAATTGATTGAGTTATAGCGAAGAGTGCCCAAAATACCGGCCGCTGCTTAAGTGGTTCGCTACCCAAGGTGAAATCATGATCTTTTTATTTTGTTAACGAATACGTAACGATTTTTTTTGTTCGTAGAATACGAAGCACTCATTTCTTCTACCAAGCATATCTTTCTGCGTTGTGAGCTTCGCAGAAATGAGACAAACTCATAAACATTTTTTCTCCAGTCTTCAAAAGAAACCTGATAAATAAATCTAGCTGTCAAAAATGGTTTTAATATTTCAACTCTCAATTGTTCTCAAAATTAAAACTAAGGTTTTCAAACTTCGTACACAACTGAAACAAAAATCGTTCATTACTGCATTTTTGGCTGACAAGCATGGCGTGAACTCTAAAATTTTTTGAGGTTATTATTACAATAGAGGTAATAAACTATAGAGGAAGAATGTCGCTGGCGTCGCTGCCGAAACATCTCTTGCTGGCGGAGATAGGCCGGGCTATAAGTGTCAAAGCGAAAAAGTATGCAGTTTGACAGATAGATACCCGACATGTTTGCGAGCGAGAACAAAGGGAACAGCAGCGACATTCGTCCTCTATAGTTTATTAACTCTATTATTATTACCCTCATATTGCCTGAAAAAGTTAACCAATCTGGCTTCTGCTTATCCAATTTTGTCATTTGCCTACTATTTCCTTAAGTAGCTCGGATGCTTCTCTGTCAACATTGATTAACTTATTGGATGAATTTAATTTACGAGCGTACTCGTATGAACCGCCTGCCAGCCAATGAAGGTTTTGATATTCATCCATTTGAAAAAAAAAAATAACACGGTCAAAATAAATTTACGATAAAAGTTTACTATACTGGGCTTGGAAAGATTTTAACTTCGGGCAACGATTTCCCTCCAGATTTTTCATCTGACTGTGCGCAGGGCGCACTTACATACACTGAAAAAATTCTTCACATTGTTTTCATCTGATTTTCACATGGACTGTTTCCATACGCGTATCCATTGAATTTTATGGGAATATCACATAGATTTTGCGAAGTTATGTGGTTTTCTAATAGAAGTTATGTGATTTCCTAATGACTTCCATGTACCGTATCGATTTCATGTGAAATTTCCAAAGAAATTTTCATCGGAAAATCCAATAACAGCTATATAGCCAAACTAATGGAAATTTTCCATGTGATATGTGATTTATTTTTTCAGTGTAGTAATAAAAGTTGTTTTCTGCTCTGAAGTTTGAACTCGAGACTACTTTTGTAATTGTACTCTTGTCACTCGCTATTTTCTTTACCGAACTGTAAAATGATGCTGCCTGTGCATAAAAATCCACCCAATACTCGATTTTTTTTTCTTCATAAATAAAAAAAAAATGCTGGGACTGCTATCGCTTGACAAAAACAAGCTTTCAACAGATCAAACTTTAATGTAACCCAGAATCTTCATGTACTTTCTCGCAAAAATCTTTCAGTTTTTGAACTCTGATGTTGAAAGTTCCGTTAATATGTTTGATGTGATTTGTGCTTTGTACAAAATCGGTTTGACTATTTTGGCTTTGAAGTTACTACAATATTTTGAATGCTTCTTGAATTTTTTTCAAACGCGGGACATTTTTACGATTTGAGACGAACGCGGGACATTTCGCGGGACATAATTTGTCGCGGGACATTTGGTCAAAATGCGGGACTGTCCCGCGAAACGCGGGACGTCTGGTCACTTTAGGCAATAATGACAAACCTTTTTCTGCTTCTCAGCGGCTTGTTTCGATCCACCGAATGTTTTCAGTGGTTTATCACTATCTCGTCCACATTCTCCGAAGCGGCGCTTCCACTCATCTACCAAATTGCCATTGATGAACTTCAGATCAAGTTCCTCGTCGGGACGACTTTCGAGTGCGGTAATGAGGTTGTCGTAGGAACTGTGCAGACTCAACAGCAACATGGCTACGATCCAATAGTTGCTAAGCGACTCACCTAAGGCCAGGGCCGGATTTAAGGGGGGGGCAGGGGGGCCATGGCCCCGGGCCCCCACATTTTAGGGGCCCCCACAAAATCTAACTTCAAATTAGAACCGAAAAAAAGTAGTGCTAGAAACATCTTGATTTAATTTTTATCACAAGTACTTCTACTCTCAAGATGTTCAAATTAGAAAGAAGCAGATATCTGCCTTTTTATTAAATTTCAAACTTCCTCTGAAAGTTTTTAAGATTTTTATGGTTCAGACTGATCATCTCCACCTGAATTCCGGATGAAATCTTAAACTCTATGGAATAGAGAGTCAAAATTTTCTGCTGAAAATTCGTGTTTATTTTTGTCGAAAACTATTGGTATTAGTTCTTTGAAGATTTGCAAGTGTTTCTATCAGAGTAAAGATTTTTTATGTTGTAGAGTTTGATTTCGCTTACCAAACTTATAAATAACTCAAACCGAATCCCAGAATTATTGAAACATTTCTTTGAAAGAACTAACAAGAATTTTAGGCGGGTTATTTTTGCATAGATCTGGTCCGATTCTCCAATATGATTAAATTCATGACGAATTTTTCTTCCTGGTTTAAATGTGTAATTCCAATTTTCCCATTTTTGTTTAAGAACAAGGTATTTGGAGTACATATCTCAAAATTTCTAGAGCACCGTTTTTTAGAATCGTTGAACGGATTTGGATGAAAATGCATCACGCTAATTGTTCAGTGGTTGTCAACAGCGTGATGCATTTTAATCCAAATCCGTTCAACGGTTCTAAAAAACGGTGCTCTAGAAATTTTGAGCAATGTACTCCAAAGACCTTGTCCTTAAATTGGCTAAAGATTCGTCCGCAAAAGATTATTACGAAATTTTACTTATAATTCTATTCAAAATAAAACAGAAATTCCATCAAGAACTCATTATCTATTTCCGATGAAATTTCTTCAGCAGCTTTTATAGAATTTCTGCTAAAAATACCACTATGGGTTTTTTGCCTCTTGAAGTTTCACAAATAGTTCTCAATAATTATTTTGCGCGATCACCACAAACTTCTCTTAAAGTCGCGTTAGAAATGTTTAAGCTTAAGATCCACAAAAAAGAAACCTAGTAATCGGTTAGCAACGCTATAGATTTCATTAATGATTCCGCAAGAAATTCCATTTGGAGCTTTTGCAATACCGGCCCCAAAGATAGCGCTATAATTTTTATATGAAATTTATCGAAAATGTCTCCTATAAAATCTATTTTTAAATTTCTTAAATTCTTTCTCATGAATTCCGACTTGATCAATGGAATCTAATACTATGAGCACTCTCGCTTTTGGATAAAACGTTATTTACTTGATATTTTTTTTAATCGTCTTCAGACTAGATTTTCATATCTGGATCTCTGTTATGCTTGGATTTCCCTTTTTATAGTTACGCTAATTAAGCTAGATTAATTTCTCCAATAACAACCCTAATTTTTGGAAGAATTTTTCATATTTTCAGGATTTTTCTACAATAAAAAAAAATATCCTCTAAAAAGAGGGCCCCCACATTTGTAAATCCGGCCCTGCCTAAGGCTTCCAACCGGTTGACTAGTTATCCGTTACCGTGGCAACGTGTTTGGCCATGTTGTCGTCATCGTTCAGCTGCAAACGAATCAATGGATCACTGAATCCGACTTTTCCTCTACTCACCACATCAAAACAAAAGCGCCATCGTATATGGACGATAACACCAACATTAAGTCTATGATAACAATAGAGGTAATAAACTATAGAGGAAGAATGTCGCTGGCGTCGCTGCCGAAACATCTCTTGCTGGCGGAGATAGACCGGGCTATAAGTGTCAAAGCGAAAAAGTATGCAGTTTGACAGATAGATACCCGACATGTTTGCGAGCGAGAACAAAGGGAACAGCAGCGACATTCGTCCTCTATAGTTTATTAACTCTATTATGATAACACAGTGACAGCTGTTGAGTTACGTCAAACACACAAGGCTACGGTGGCGCTATCTGTTCATTTCATAGCAGCCGTTTTAGTTATTTTAGTGATCCATTTTCGCGCGGATTTTGTTCATAAATGATCGCCGCTGATGAAAATGGTTCAAGCTGTCCCATATTTCACGTGCCGTTTTCGCGCTCATCACATGGACAAGCTGTGTACTTTGCAGAGCAAGGCCAATTGCCGCACGAGCTTTTCCATCCTTTGACAGCCATCCCAACTAACATTTTCAGCGCTATAAGCTTCAGTCATTTGCTTTCTGTTGTGTAACCATCGAGTAAAAGCAGTCAACGCTGAATAAAAGGAAAGCTAGTCAAATATAAATCATAAGCTAATACACGACTGCAAAACAAGCACCATACAGCTACCAAACTCGGTTTTCAGAAATCCATTGCTTGTCACTAGGGCTGCCTTTACTCCACTCTATTCCAACTCCGGGAGATTTCCCGGAAGATGTGAAAACTTGAGCACATCGAATAGGAGTCCCCACTAACAAAACAGCTGCTACTATACAGTACAATTCGTTATACTGACAAATCCCCAAACCAGCAGCGCTTTAAAGGTCGTTATGCGATATTATTACAACTAGAAGCTGTAATAAAGAAACTGTTGGTTTACCAACACGGCTTGTCGGATGTAAACTGCCGTGAATCGCATATCAGTCCCATCTTTGCTGGATTTCCTATGCAAATGGGACAGATATGCGATTCACGGCAGTAAACATTATTGTCAAAACAAACTTTAAGCGGGATATATAGCTACTACACAAATTCTTTACAGCTATCCATCTCTGTGCTGTGAAATTATTTGGGTTGCTTTTATTGCACTTTAATTCAATGCCGGAAGATTTTCCGGAAGATGTGCAAATCGAGTAAGAGTCCCAGCCACTACAATAGCTGCTTTTATACAGTACGTTTTGTAATGTTGCCAAAACACAAAACAGCAGCGCTTCGTAGCCGTTTAAAGAACACTCTTTCAGCTAGACTCTGTGAAGAAGAATCTGTTTGCGCAATCACTCAGCTTGTTCAATGTAAACATTATTGCGTTTGACGTTTCACAAGCTTTTGCAGCAAGATGAAGTTGGGTAAGGTTTCTTGTGGCACAATGATGAAGCCTTGTCTGGAGCTGAGTTTCAGGTCTGGAGTAAAACAAAACGGACTATTTTCTATGTTTTTTATATATAGCAGTGTGGCAGCGAGGACATCATCGGGACCAGTGGATACGGAGATAGGGAGCTCGATTCCAAAGAGCGGCAAGTACTTTAATTATTCAATTTTAAAAGTGATAATTCCAGTTCCACATTGTAGTATCCAGAACTGTCAGAAAAAGGTAAAACAGTATATTCAACAGTTCAAATATTTATAAGATTTTAATAGCGCACACGCATGCCTTTATTTTAGCGTGCATGAATCAGTTTGAATAAAAGTGCTCAAAGAGGGCTAACGCCCGACAGCGCGTAACGCACTATAAACGTCAATGATGTGTTGATGCGTGTTTGATGAGCATGGATGCCTCAGTTTAGTGAACATTGTTGTAGCGGACGGTTGTTCCGTGATGTGAGTGGTGGAAAAAAAAAAATAAAAATTCGGCTGATGGCGGACCAGCCGAATTGGCTGCTTTGTTGTGACCTGTTGTGACTCGGATACCACAATGGCGCAGCTAGTATGGAACCAGTAGCGCTCTCTCCAATGGATTGCATCAGTGCAAGATTGCAATGGGTTTGTAAGTAAATATTATTGTGAGAATATGTTCCGAAACAAAACTTTGCGGTAAGACTCCCACCCGAAAAGGCAGTGGAGTAGGCCGAGAAGGGTAAACAAAAATTCCCCGGAAAGGCTCCCTGTCGGACAGGCAGAGGAGTAGCCCGTGAGGAGGAAAGAAAGATTCCCCGGAAAGGCTCCCTGAGGAGTAGCCCGGCAGGAAAAACAAGAAGATCCCCCGGAAAGGCTCCCTGCTGTAAAGGCAGTGGAGTAGCCCGGGAGGAAAAAAAGATTCCCCGGAAAGGCTCCCTGAGGAGTAGCCCGGCAGGAAAAACAAGAAGATTCCCCGGAAAGGCTCCCTGCTGTAAAGGCAGTGGAGTAGCCCGGGAGGAGGAAAGAAAGATTCCCCGGAAAGGCCCCTGAGGAGTAGCCCGGCAGGAAAAACAAGAAGATCCCCCGGAAAGGCTCCCTGACGGCAGGGCAGAGGAGTAGCCCGGGGAGTATGATCACAGACAAACAGATGACGAGATGATGATCACAGATAAACAGATGATGTGATGATGATCACAGACAAACAGATGATGTGATGATGATCACAAACAGATGATGTGATGATGATCACAGACAAACAGATGATTTGATGATGATCACAGACAAACAGACGATTATGGGGTTCACAGACAAACAGATGATGTGATGATGATCACAGACAAACAGATGATGTGATCATGAACACAGACAAACAGATGATTATGGGGATCACAGAAAAACAGATGATGTGATGATGATCACAGATATACAGATGATGTGATGATGATCACAGACAAACAGATGATTATGGGGATCACAGACAAACAGATGATGTGATCATGAACATAGATTAACAGATGATTATGGGGATCACAGACAAACAGATAAAATGATGATAATCACAGACAAACAGATGATGTGATGATGATCACAGATATACAGATGATGTGATGATCACAAACAGCTGATGTGATGATGATCATAGAAAAACAGATGATTATGGCGTTCACAGACAAAGAGATGATGTGATGATGATCACAGACAAATAGATGATGTGATGATGATCACAGGCAAACAGATGATTATGGGAATCACAGAAAAACAAATGATGTGATGATGATCACAGATAAACAGATGACGTGATGATCATAGACAAACAGTTAATGTGATGATCATTACAGACAAACAGATGATTATGGGGTTCACAGACAAACAGATGATGTGATGATGATCACAGACAAACAGATGATTATGAGAATCACCGACAAACAGATGATGTGATGATGATCACAGACAAACTGATGATTTGATGATGATCACAAACAAACAGATGATGTTATGATGATCACAGATATACAGATGATGTGATGATGATCACAGACAAACAGATGATGTGATGATCATAGACAAACAGCTGATGTGATGATGATCACAGACAAACAGATAATTATGTGGATCACAGACAAACAGATGATGTGATGATGATTATAGACAGATGATGTGATGACGATCACAGACAAACAGATGATGTGATGATGAACACAGACAAACAGATGATCATAGACAAACAGATGATGTGATGATGATCACAGACAAACAGATGATGTGATCATGAACACAGACAAACAGATGATTATGGGGATCACAGACAAACAGATGATGTGATGATGATCACAGATATACAGATGATGTGATGATCACAGACAAACATTTGATGTGATCATGAACACAGACAAACAGATAATTATGTGGATCACAGACAAACAGATGATGTGATGATGATCACAAACAGATGATGTGATGATGATTACAGACAGATGATGTGATGATGATCACAGACAAACAGATGATGTGTTGATGATCACAGACAAACAGATGATTATGGAGATCACAGACAAACAGCTGATGTGATGATGATCACAGACAAACAGATGATGTGATGATGATCACAGACAAATATAATATGATCATGAACACAGACAAACATATGATTATGGGAATCACAGACAAACAGATGATGTGATGATGATCACAGACAAACAGATGATGTGATGATGATCACAGGCAAACAGATGACGTGATGATCATAGACAAACAGTTGATGTGATGATGATCACAGACAAACAGATGATTATGGGGTTCACAGACAAACAGATAATGTGATGATGATCACAGACAAATAGATGATGTGATGATGATCACAGACAAACAGATGATGTGATCATGAACACAGACAAACAGATGATTATGGGAATCACAGACAAACAGATGAAGCGATGATGATCACAGACAAACAGATGATGTGATGATGATCACAGGCAAACAGATGACGTGATGATCATAGACAAACAGTTGATGTGATGATGATCACAGACAAACAGATGATTATGGGGTTCACAGACAAACAGATGATGTGATGATGATCACAGACAAACAGATGATGTGATGATGATCACAGACAAACAGATGATGTGATCATGAACACAGACAAACAAATGATTATGGGAATCACAGACAAACAGATGATGCGATGATGATCACAGACAAACAGATGATGTGATGATGATCACAAGCAAACAGATGACGTGATGATCATAGACAAACAGTTGATGTGATGATGATCACAGACAAACAGATAATTTTGGGGTTCACAGACAAACAGATGATGTGATGATGATCACAGGCAAAAAGATGATGTGATGATGATCACAGGCAAACAGATGATTATGGGAATCACTGACAAACAGATGATGTGATGATCACAGACAAACAGATGATGTGATCATGAACACAAACAAACAGATAATTATGTGGATCACAGACAAACAGATGATATGATGATGATCGCAGACAAACAAATGATGTGATGATAAACACAGACAAACAAAATTATCACAGACAAACAGATGATGTGATGATCATAGACAAACAGGTGATGTGATGATGAATACAGACAAACAGATGATCACAGGCAAACAGATGATATGATGATGATCGCAGACAAACAAATGATGTGATGATAAACACAGACAAACAAATTATCACAGACAAACAGATGATGTGATGATGAACACAGACAAAGAGATGATTATGGGGATCACAGACAAACAGATGATGTGATGATGATCACAGACAAAAAGATGATTTGATGATGAACACAGACAAACAGATGATGTGATGATGAACACAGACAAACAGATGATCACAGACAAACAGATGATGTGATGATGATCACAGACAAACAGATGACGTGATGATGATCACAGGCAAACAGATAATTATGGGAATCACCGACAAACAGATGATGTGATGATCATAGACAAACAGATGATGTGATGATGATCACAGACAAACAGATGATTTGATGATGAACACAGACAAACAGATGATCACAGACAAACAGATGATGTGATGATGATCGCAGACAAACAAATGATCACAGACAATCAGATGATGTGATGATGATCACAGACAAACAGATGATGAGATGATGATCACAGATAAACAGATGATGTGATGATGATCACAAACAAACAGATGATGTGAAGATCACAGGCATACAGATGATTATGGGAATCACCGACAAACAGATGATGTGATGATGAGGACAGACAAACAGATGATGTGATGATCATAGACAAACAACTGATGTGATGATGATCACAGACAAACAGATGACTTTGGGGATGACAGACAAACAGACGATTATGGAGATCACAAACAAATAGATGATGTGATGATGATCACAGACAAATATTAGACGTGATGATGATCAGACAAACAGATGATGTGATGATGTTAACAGACAAACAGATGATGTGATGATGATCACAGACAATCAGACGATGTGATTATGATCACAGACAATCAGACGATGTGATTATGATCACAGACAAACAGATGATGTGATAATCATAGACAAACAAAATGATGATCATAAACAGATGATGATGGTGATGATGATACTTGATGCAGGACGAACTTAAAAGTTGTTTTTTTTTTACCGTGTGCTGTGATAAAAGTATTTTGATTGTACATAATAATAGAGTACAGAAGAAGGCGGATGTAGTATCCAGAACTGTCAGAAAAAGGTAAAACAGTATATTCAACAGTTCAAATATTTATAAGATTTTAATAGCGCACACGCATGCCTTTATTTTAGCGTGCATGAATCAGTTTGAATAAAAATGCTCAAAGAGGGCTAACGCCCGACAGCGCGTAACGCACTATAAACGTCAATGATGTGTTGATGCGTGTTTGATGAGCATGGATGCCTCAGTTTAGTGAACATGGTTGTAGCGGACGGTTGTTCCGTGATGTGAGTGGTGGAAAAAAAAAATAAAAATTCGGCTGATGGCGGACCAGCCGAATTGGCTGCTTTGTTGTGACCTGTTGTGACTCGGATACCACACACATGTATTGCGTCACGGTATCCATAACCTAATTATATTTAATCGTTTAATTTGGGGACGCCGTATAACTATTATTTAACAACTGCGAAAAGGCTGAAAATACGCCTTCTCAAGTTGTTATTCAGTTAGTGGTTACATAGGAGCCGAGAAAAGAGCTATGACTTGATGGCATAGAAGCTTCTCGCACAGCATATACATGCTGATTAAGTTCGCCAGATTCATTGGTATAGGGCTTGCATAGAAGCTTCCATCTATATGTACAACACAGTAACTCAGCATTAAGCCGTATTGAGGACGCTTTGTTGACGTTTACATTCACAATAAATCTTAGTTGGGATGCTTGGGGTTTGCGGCTTGTCGCAGAATACTATTTATCTCCAGCAAATCCTTCTTGATCAGCACCAGCTCCACGTTGCGTAGTTAGTTTCTCCCAGCTTTTGCATCAGTACCTTCGCACCGGCCATTTCTTTCAAATTTCCAGGTCACTTATTTTCGCAGAAATCTTCCTGGGCCCATAACCTGATAAGCCAAACCGTAGGGATAGAACAACGCGTGTACAAGTTTAACTTATTTATTTAGGTGTCTTCTATTAACAACGGATGAAATTGAACTAAAATCTAATGCTGTTTTTCTTTTTGATCCAGTTCAAACCTGGGTTGAAAGTGAATGAGATCACAGTTTCAACCCCAACCCGATTTCGGATTCACTTGTACATACGTGGTTACGCATGGCGGAGAGCAACGTCATCAGCCAATTCGAAGTCATTTAGGTGCTCCATGGTAATGGGCTGCCACAGCAATCCAACGATTTGGTGCACGAACAATCGCACGTACCAGGGTTTCGTCGATTACGATGAGGTACAGTAGCGGTGATAATATACATCCCTGCCTCACTCCAGCAACCACACGGATGGGATCGTACAAAACACCGTTGTGCAATATTCTGCACGAAAATGTCCTGTACTGTGCTTCAATGAGACCGATGGTTTTCTAAGGAAGACCCTTGCGCCTAAGGGCTTCCCACATGTTTCCGTGATTTAGACGGTCGAAAGCTTTTTCGTAATCAATGAACACCGGGTAGAGGGACTCTTGGAATTCATTGATTTGCTCCAGAATGATACGAATCGTGACAATATGGTCCACACAGGATCGTCCGGCTCGGAATCCTGCTTTCTGTTGTCAGAGAGTTGCGTCAATCTTCTCCTGTATCCGGTTTAGGATCACTTTGCAGAGGACTTTGAGAACAATACACAGTAACATGATGCCCCGCCAATCATCGCATACAGTCAGGTCACCCTTCTTGGATACCTTCACTAAGACGGCCGGAAATGTCGCGGTTTCCCATGTGTTGCAGAATGATTGATGCAGTAGTTGTGCGGATACTACGGGGTCAGCTTTGAGCATCTCAGCTGATATGCGATCGACCCCTGGGGACCTGTTCGATTTCATGCTACGGATGGCTGTTTTTATCTCCTGCACTTCGGTGTTGACACGGGTAATGCGTCGAACACTTGGCGGATCATGCTGAGATGTTGATAGCGTTGACACTTTAAAAAGGTTTTCAAAGTGCTCGAACCAGCGTTTCAACTGGTCAGCCGGGTCGGTCAGTAGCTGTCCAGACGTGTCTTTCACGGGCTTCGTAGCATTCATCTTGGTCCCACTAAGGCGACGTGAGATATCGTAGAGGAGACGGATGTCGCCGGTGTTTGCGGCTTTCTCGCCTTCGTCGGCTAGGGAGTCCGCCCATGCTCTTTTATCCCGTCAACACGAGCGTTTCACTTCCTTCTCGAGAGCTGTACAGCGCTGACGGGCTACGGCTTTGGCTCCTCGTGTTTTCGCTCGCACTATCGCGGCTTTGGCGTTCCTTTGCTCCTCTATCTTCCTCCAGGTATCATCTGTGATCCACTGCTTTCTCCGAGTGCGTAGCTCACCTAAATTATTCTCGCCGGTGGCGATGAAGGCGTTCTTGATGGCGCTCCATTGATCTTCTACGCTTCCACCTTCTGGAATATTCGTCGCACGGTTCTCTAGCTCCTCGACGAAGGACATTTTCACCGCAGCGTCTTCCAGTCGGCGTGTGTTGAACCAGCGCCTGATTTTCTCCTCCTGTCGCTGGATCCTGGCAATGCGCAGTCGGATCTCGCCGATTAGGAGATGATGGTCGGACGCAATGTCGGCGCTACATTTGTTCCGCACATCAAGAAGGCTCCGTCTCCATTCTCGGTCTTCCAATCACCACGTCATTGTTGCCACAAAACTCTGCAAACAGCTCTCCGTTTTCGCTCATTTCTCCGAGACCATGGCGTCCCATGACGTGCTCATAGTCCGAGTTGTCGGAACCAACCTTCGCGTTAAAGTCGCCCATAAGGATCTTGATATCACCTTTCGGATTCTTGTCCACGACAGCATTCAGTTGACTGTAGAAGTTCTCTTTATCTTGCAATTCGGCAGCATCGATTGGCGCGAACCACTAATTGGATCATGGTGAGGTTTCGAACCCGTGTTCTGAATCTGGCTACAATTATCCTCTCATTAATAGGTTCCCAATTCATGAGCGCAGCGTGGGCGTGAGCGCTGAGCAGTAAACCAACTCGACGGTGGCGAGGAGCGTGTTCACCTCGTAAGCCAGGGTATAGCAGAATTTGATCCGACGTCAATCTGTGTTCTCCAAAGTTCGGCCAACGGACTTCGCTCAGCCCTAGGATCTCAAGCTTCATACGGCATGCCTCATTGACTAGTTGTGCCAGTTTACCCTGCTAGGCTGGGGTTAATACATTCCAAGTCCGAATTCTTGACCGTTGTTTCGCGCTAAAAAGTAGTTGCCGTTGAATCAGTTCGTAATCTTTCATTTTCGGTTTCTGTAACGAAGTCAGAAGGACAACAGTGCCCAGGCTGCACTACCAGCTAAGCACACAACTCTTAGCTGGCGGTCTTTGTCATCGCTTGACCCGTGAAAGCATGAGGTAGGAACTTGTGAGGACCAGAGCTATGTTGGACGCTCTCCTTATCGATTCACCGTTTTGCAGCCCAAAGCAAAGATCGTCTGTATCTACAGTATCACAAGGAAATAGTATTATTATTAATAGCTTTATTAAGGAGATTTTCAGCCCGCGGCTGGTTCATCTCCAGGGAAATAGTAAAAATAATTTGGAAGGTAGGTACTTACCGCTCTTTCCATGCGTTCTCAATCCATTCTACGTAAACGATCACAACAAAACCTAGCGGTAAATTCAGCACAGGTTTTATTGGCCCTAGTCTTCCTTATCCACTAAAGTTCTTCGGTAGGTAAGAAACATAATCTACTTCAAGTTTAAATCTGAGTTTGCCTTCCTAAGTATTGGAATAATAATGCAATGTCCCTTCACGATCATTCCTTATACAGTGCAGCATTCAAGTCCGATCAGTCGAATCTGGGACCTCGCCAACGGCGGGCCCCTCGGATGCGTTGCCTCATAATTTGGGCTTCCGTCTTCTGGCGTCTGGTCTTTGTCACTTCCGGATTGAGAGCCGGTTTTTTCGCCGGAGGAGGGAGAGGTTTATTCTGAAATGAAGGGAATCAGCATATGCAATAAGCATAACTTTTGTCGAGCATCGTACCTGAACCTGAATTTTCGCATTTATTTTGCTCTGTACAGCTCTAAGCTGCTCTTCCAGTTGTCTTGCCTCGTTCAGAAGCTGTTGTTTGGATTCCTGTCTGTGGGATCCATTTCCGTACGGCACGTTGTGGTCGTATCGGCGTTTTTGTGGAACTACCTCCTGCAAATCAGAAACGCAATTGAGTGAGAAAACTGGGGTAAGAGTGAACTCTCCTTTAACTTAATGCAGTTTCAAATCTGAAAATTATGCTCCAATTTGAACCTTTGAAAAATACACAAAAATCACTTGGATGTGGACTTACCCTAGTGTAGTGACGAGCACTCCTTGGAGCACTCGGCTGGGCAGAAGAAGGAACACCTCGAGCTGCATCCTTGTTACTCTTGTTGTACAACCACGGCATTCTCATCTTTGGAATGACTCCGTGCGAAATGAACTTGAGGTACAAAAAGTGCAACCTGGTTCGCATAAATTTCGGATTGTCGGTAATCTGCTTGTTGAGTTCGTCCATGACATCCCCTTCGATGAACCGTTGCTTTTTGATTGGTCCCTTGACGGGTGTCGCCTTAAGTCGGGGATCCTGCATGATAGAACCTTTGCGGTTCGGTTGATGATTCAGTTGGACCACGAAGTGATCGAGGCTTTGCTTGCTGAGGAAAACGACCTGCCCATACTGACGCAGGTAGTCCTCTAGGACGGTTTCCGTTTCCAATTTGTCCTCCGCCACTAAATGCTTGACCTTGAATAATTTGCTGTTACGGCCGGCAGCGAGAGCTTTCATCGCCGTTCGACCATCGTAAACCTTCAATTTATGCCCGTAGAATGTATCCCCATGACACGCATTGATGGCCCGATTGGCGTCCTTCTTATTGATGAAATACACCAACATGTCGAATAGTCCGACACGCATTTGGTACTCCTCGAAGAAGGTATCCTTCAAACGGAAAATCATGAACGACGGCAAGCCCTTCGAGGCGAAATACTTATGCGCGGTGAAGAACACATTGTAGTCGGATTTTGCTCGGGGCACATAGAAGTTACCCAAATATACAGGCCAATATTTTGCAAGCGGAAAGTCCGCCTTGCAGCGGGGATCGATATCCGTTGGTTGCAGTTCGCTTTTGGTGTACGTCCTCGGGGCCATCCTGTGCAAAAGGCATTGAAAATAGTTATTATAAATGGAAATAAAATGCTTGCGTGTCCAACTTCGCTAGTCGAAAATACCGGGTTCCAGCTGGATTGATAATAAAATGTGCCTGTTTCTGCTATTTTATTTAAGGACAAACGTCTTGAAATCCCGCTTCGACAGTGCATCCGAACTTCAGACGCACAAATCTTGAGAAGCAAGCTTCAAACAACAGTGCCTTTTATTATCTATGTATTCTGTTCTTTCTCACTTGTAATACGCTTAAAATATGAAGCTCAGTTGCGCTGGTTTTGTTTCCGAAGAGATTTGTGCGCTCGAAATCGTGAGTAGGTGCCAAAGCCGGTAATTTTGGGATTCTAACAAGTCTGTCCTTAACTAAACAATGATTGCTGGGTAGAGCGAAGCGAAATGACAAATGAAGAGCTAAGTTTACCATTAATTTCAATTTCAATTTCAATTAAATTTATTTTTCTGTAGTCAATAACACTATTTTAAAGAAAGAACTTAACATTAACAATTCAGAGATTTGGATAACCTTACAACTGAGAAACAATTCAATTTCAATAATAGAGACGTATGTACAACATTTAGAAATTGCTAGCTACGAGTAGCTTTTTTAGGGAAAACGAGTTTAAGATTGAAAAAACCCTAGATTTCATGATTCTTAACGCTAATATCACAGATGTTGAAGGTGGAGTGCTTCGATGAGCGGATTTGCGGACATCGCACAGGAAGTCCTAAATGATCTTGTAGCACGTTCGATGCTTGCGTCAATTGTATCGACACCAGCCAGCTTGTGGAGATCATCGGTCGGATACCACGGGTTCAGGTTGTAGACCATCTTGAGCAGCTTGTTCTGCTTCACCTGTAGTCGTTTACGGTGCGATTTGGCGCAGTTGCCCCAAACCGCGGACGCATAGATTAGCATTGGCCGGATGATACACTTGACCACCAACAGCTTGTTCTTCACGCGCAGCTTCGATCGGCGACTCAGCAAAGAGTATCCAGCTTTTTACGCTAGCTTGCCATAAACTTTGAATCACCCCCTTCTGACGTGTCTTGCCGACACTATAATAATTATTATAGTTCGATCAAAGTATGCTTGGTGAAGGTGAAAATAATGTTTGTTGATAATGGAACGTCACACATTTTCATCCATCGTCAAGTCATTTTTTAAATCGATTTTCTATTTTAATTACTAACATTTATAATATTGTAGGTGGCTTTATGAACAGTATACTATAATAGATCTGCTAAAGGACCACAATGGCTAGAATGCAAGAATTCAAGGATGTTATTGAGATGCATTGCCGTCAACCGCTAAATGATTACGTGTGAAGAAAGCCCAGGAATTCTCGGATAACTTCAGGAGGAATTCCCATGAAAATGATGGATGATTTCCCAAGTAGATTTTTAACGAATTTCCGGGAAAATCCTGGAGGATATTTGCGGTGATAGCTTAGAAAAACATCCGGGGAACATTTGGAGGCATTCCCGAGAAGCTCCTGGATGAATGCTCGGAAAACTCTTGGAGGAATTATCGATGGAATCCTCAAAATAATTATCTGAAATATGCCCAAAGGAATTACCAAAAGACTTACTAAAATACCCAAAGATATTTCCGGATTCAAGATCGAATTCATTTAAAAAAAAATACTATAGTAGAAATAAATGTTTGTGTAATTTTTTTTATCGCAAAATACGGTGCAGAGATTACGATTTTCCCTGTTCCAAGAATGGTTGCTCTTCCGATCTTTAAGGGCTGGCGTTTGTCATAGAATGAAAATTCTAGCCCATGTGTTTAATAACGCTGCTCGCTCTGTTGAACATGCCTGCTGTATGCATGCAATTTGCTGGCACAAGCTATGATGAAACAATTCCGATAGAAATCCGATCAGAATTCTGAAACAAATTTGGGTGAAATTGTGGTGATATTACGATGTTGTTTTTAAAGAATTTTAATTGTATTCCTGAAAAATATCGGGTACAGTCTAATTATATTGAGGAGAATTGTCTGCGGATACTGCATGGAATTACAGATAATTTCTTGCCGAATTCTACGGAATTCGGTGGATTTCCAGGGAAACGCCGGTGAAAGTTTCTAATGTTTTCAGGTCTCCAGGAAAGTGCTCCAGGAAAACCCTATTATTACGTTATTGGAGGGTGATCTTGGCGGACAGTAATATATTTATTGTATGATTTTCGTCTCTTTTTGTATTGTTTAGCAGAGCACATTTCCATGAGAATCGAATAGCTTCATAATAATCTGGTGTCTAAAAGTATATAAATGCAGTTAGAAATAAAAAATGTGGGAATATATCTTCAAAGCATTTCTATGCAAAGATACCGTAGATTCAAAACAAAAGCAGTGAAAATTCTTGACAGCTCAATCAACAAATGAAAATTACTGCCTACTAAGATCAAACCATAAAATCTGTCGGCAAGAAATGTCAGAATCAATTCACCCCTCGTCTTTTTATAGCCAGCGTAAAAAGCTGGATAGGGCTTTGGTCGACCGATCCACCTTTCCAGCGATGTAGTTTACGTGCTTATCGAACTTGAGCTTCTGGTCAAAAATCACTCCCAAATACTTTACTTCGTCATCCCACGTAGTTTGCTGGCCGTTGACCATGATTGATCGACGTGGGAGGTGACGAGCGACTCGTCTCCTGGTGAAGTAGATGGACTGTGTTTTCCCCGCGTTGAGCTTGATCCGCCATTTGCGTTGAAATTCCTCAAGGTTGTTCATTGCCGCTTGTAGGTGAGTGACGACGATGTGCGGGTCTTTGTCTGACGCCAGGAAAGCGGTGTCATCCGCAAAAAATGCGTCGACCATCAGTACGTCAGAGGTAAGGACGTTGTAAAGAGCCGGGCTTAGCACTGAACCTTGGGGCACACCAAACGGAATGTTGTGGGCACGGGAGTATTCACCATTTACCGTTACCGAGAAAGATCGGTTCGAAAGGAAGGACTGCACGATCTTAACTAGGTAGAGAGGTAGATTCGAGCGGAAGAGCTTGAAAACCACGGCTTCCTGCCAAACCGAGTCGTAGGCTTTTTCGACATCCAGGAGAACCATACCAGTCGACTTTCCCGTTTGGAACCCGCGCTTCACTTTTTGCGTTATGCGAGCGAGTTGATGCACCGTTGAGTGCCCCGTTTTGAAGCCGAACTGCTCGGGGGGAATGCATTGCACTGTCTCCAGGTGACGGTTCAAACGGGCGAGGATTACCCTTTCGAGCACTTTGCTCAGGCTGCTTAGGAGGCTTATCGGTCGGTAGTTACCTGGATTGGTGATATCCTTGTTCGCTTTCGGGATAGCTATCACGTTGGCGTGTTTCCATCTAATTGGGAAGTAACTCAGGACCAGGCATGCGTTGAATTTTCGTCAGCACCACCAGCCCTTTTCTTGGCAAGCGCTTAAGGCAGATATTCCGAATGCCATCCTGCCCGGAAGATTTCCGATTTTTTAGCGTTCGGATGATTGACTTCACCTCTTTCGGCTTTACCAGAGCAGCGTGAGGCACTGGAGAGCTTGCAGCACGGATCTGGACGAGTGCATTTTCCACTGCAGCCGAAGTTTCAGGATCTCCCGGCTCCTCGTTGTTGTGAGCAGCTGCAAACGCCCTTGCAAGCGCTTCGGATTTCTGTGATGGACTCACAATCAGATTTCCATCGACGTTGAGCGGTGGGCTGTACTTGACCGTATTTCGGAGGCTGCGGGTTAGCTTCCAGAATTTGTTGCTGCCGTTGTCCAGATTTTTCAACATCGAACCGAAGTCCCTGTAGCGGTGTTCTGCGCTTTTAACGCTGATGACGTTATTCAGATGGTTGACCACCGCACCAATCAGTGGATCCCGTCTGCGGATGAACTGCCTTCGGCGCACATTTCTCAGCCGAATCAGAAGTTTCAGCTCGTCGGGGATGTCCTTTTTCTTTGGCAAAATCCTTCGTGTTGGGACAGCTGCTTCCTCAGCCGCCCTGACGATGTCGGTGACTTTGTCGATGGCCTCATCGATTTTCTCCGGACGATCTAGATTGTTCAGCCAACCTGCTGTGAGGTCGATAAGTTTACCATTAAAATAGAATTATTGTATGGCAAAATTTGTTATTAGTTTCTTTGAAATAAGATTTAAAATACCAAAAATTTCTATGACATAACAACTAAAGAATAACTGCTTTTGCCATTGTAATAAAAAAATAATAGCAAAAAGAATATTGAAATAAAAACACATTTTATTATGATGGTAAATTATGTTATTGTTTTGATATTATGGTTGATAGAATGTTTTTTTTTTCCTGTTCGCTGCGACCAGTTTTAGATCTATTGTGACATTACCCGTATCCTTAGTGTAGTGCATGTTGCATTAATCAATTGCCACTAAACAGGTGACCCCTAATTCATGGTGTGATGCGGCTTTATGCTTACCGTGCCTAGCAATGAATAGCTGGGGGGTTTAAAAAAACCTAACAGTATGTTGCCCTTACTACGTTAACCGGAGCAATAGTGCAGTGGACCTTGTGTTTCTCCGAGACAATCAGCTGCCCTTCTTTAGTCTCACTTGAGACTTAATAAGGGCGAAATTATGAAGATGTTGTTAATTAGTTTAAATTTTCACCTATAGGGTTTCGCATTATGCGATTTACACAGTGTATTCTATGTATCCTCGCCTTTGGCGTTTTCCAATTGATACCGATCTGGTTTTGTTGCTGCTGTTCTTTGTTGTGCTGTTGTTGCGAAGAGTTTAATCTTGCCTAGTTTGGGTAGTGGCTACGGTTAGGATAGCTCAGATAAATCTTCAGCATAAACGAACAGCAACAATCAATCTTTGCAGACTTATGCAAAATAGTACAGCCCAAGTGGCCTTGGTCCAAGAACCTTACTTCCGTAAGGGGAATTTCTATCTAGGAAACCTTGTGACCGGGTTCACAGTAAACATGAAATGGCAAACTCGCGTGTCATGCCTCGAGACTGTGTGCTTGTCAACAACGCAATAGTTGCTACACTCATCTCTGAACTAACCACCAGAGATGTATGTGCTATCACAATTGATGTATCTGTTGGAAACCTCAACAGGAAATACGTCTATTGTTCGGTTTATTTACCGCATGACGAACCATCCCCTACGGATGCTTTCAAACACGTCATCGCATACTATACTTCAAAAGGACTTCCGCTTATTGTAGGCAGTGATGCTGATGCTCACCATATCATCTGGGGCAGCTCAGACATTAACTTGAGAGGCTCCAGTTTGATGGAGTACTTAAGTAGTATAGATCTTGCATTACTTAACATAGGCAACCGCCCAACCTTCATGGTATCTGCTAGAGAAGAAGTGTTAGACATAACGCTTTGCTCTAGTAGAATTAGTCACGAGCTGACCAATTGGCATGTGTCAGATGAAGAATCTTTATCTGACCATCGCTACATTTGTTTTGAACATTTAAATGTTACTTCGCAAACATTGCGTTTCAGGAATCTCCGGTGAACAAACTGGGATCTCTTTACCGATTTGGTTGCAGCCAAATTTCATGGATGCTCACCATCAATTGACACTCCAAGTGATTTAGATTATGCCGTTGATACTGATCATGGAAGCTTTTGAAGAAGCACGCCCTCTACGGTCTGTGAAGATCACAAGAGGAACCCCTTGGTGGAACTCTGATCTGGCGAAACTCAGGAAACAATGTAGAAAGCGTTGGAACAGACGACGTTCGGCTGGTTCGGAGGCTTTCAGGTCGGCTCGCAAGGCCTACAGGAAAGCTCTCCGGTCTGCTGAACGATCCGGCTGGCAAAACTTTGTACAAATGTTTCCAGTTTGAGTGAAGTCAGTCGGTTAAACAAAATCCTTGCGAAATCTAAGGATTTCCGAGTGAACGAACTTCGTTTGCCAAATGGCGATCTGACTTCCTCTGATGAGGAAGTTCTGAAATGCTTATTCAGCACACACTTCCCTGGATGTGTGGATATTACATCTTCGATTGAACCTGATGTCTTTGCTTGTAGTTATGATTCCCTGGCCTCAGCTCGGAGTTATTGTAACTATAGAATCGATTCAGTGGGCACTTAATAGCTTTGCTCCTTTCAAATCTCCTGGAGCAGATGGGATTTATCCTATTTTGCTTCAGAAGGGATTAAATTTTGATTATTTCAAACATGTTTTGAAAAAAATACTTGTTTGCCGTTTTGCTACAGGGTATATTCCCAAATCCTGGCGGGATATTATTGTGAAGTTTATTCCGAGAGTGGGTCTTGCGTCGTATGAAGAAGCAGAGTTTCAGATCTATCAGTTTGACCTCTTTTCTTCTGAAATGCTTAGAACGCATTGTGGATCATCACATCCGTGATGTTCATCTGGCCAACGCGCCTCTTCATGTGAACCAACATGCCTATCAATCTGGTAAGTTCACTGTGACTCTTTTACACAAGGTTGTTTACGATATCGAGAAACACGCAGAAAAATAACACATATTAGAATCAAATTTAAAAAGATTTTGTTTCAAAGTCGCGAGGTTTGTTGAATCAAAAAAAATAATTTCTTTGTTTTCAATATTGGAGAATGCATAATGCCAATATGAGCAAGGTGATTCAGTTTTACCTTCATATTTTCAAGAGCAGATCTGGTCGTGAACGATAACTCGCTATCAGTATAGCATATTATAGCAGTATCTGTGTTCGATTCTCGCTCGCCTTTTTTATTTCGTTTCCACTTTAAAACAAAAATATTTTGTTTTTGAATCTAAGTCCATGAATATTTGTTTCAAAAATATATAGTCTTTGAAATTGCAAAATTACTTACTTTCAAAGCAATGATGTAATAGATTCAAAGTCAATAAGTATTTGAAACTACAATCAGCGCCACGGAGGCTTGATTGTTAAAGCAATGAAAAAAATGCTTTGAAACAAATACCAAATGTATTTGAATCAAAGTAAAATGGTATTAAGCCGTGGTTCAATGGTTTATTTTCTTTGATTCAAAGCACTTTATTTTTGAATTTAAAATATTTTTTTCTGCGTGAAGCATTCGCTCAAAAGCAATCCTGCTTGGGTGTTTTCATAGATATCGAGGGTGCCTTTGACAACGTACCTTTCGATGCCATATTGGAAGCCGCACGGTGTCATGGTATATCTCCAATGATTTCCAATTGGATTCACCAAATGCTCAGAAACCGACATCTCTTCTCGACATTGCGTCAAACGGCGATTAGGAAATTGAGTGTTTGTGGATGCCCTCAAGGAGGAGTCTTATCACGGTTTTTGTGAAATCTCGTAGCAGATACGCTATTGAGGCAACTCAATAATAGCGGTTTTCCTAGTTATGGTTTTGCCGACGACTATCTAACATTGTTAGTCGGCATGTGCATTAGCACCTTTTTCGACCTGATACAAAGTGCCCTTCAGGTAGTTGAGGGTTGGTGTCGCCAGTATGGCCTTTCGGATAATCCGAGTAAAACATCTATTGTTCTTTTTACGGAAAGGCGAAACCGTGATGGCGTTCGACCTTTGCGTCTCTTTGATTTTGAAATCGATGTGACTGAACAGCCATCTCCAAAAGATGTGCTTAATAGCGATGTCTGGAGGGTTCTCTTCAACTCCCATGGCAGCGCTCGAAGTTCTCGAAGTTGCCCCACTACACATTCATCTCAAGCAAGACGCACTTTCTTGCACTTACCGCCTATGGGTACTCGGTTTACTAGAGGAAACTCCTGTGAACTGCAGTTCAACACACACCTCGATGTTTCCACTTTTGGCGAATTGGGACAAAGTTGTCCTTGCTCCAAGTGATCTTTCAATTGCTTGTAATTTCCCATATAGGACATTTTCCACGAAATTCCCTTCCCAGGAAGAGTGGACATCTGGATATCTGGAGAGAAGTATTTCAGACGGCATCGTATGTTACACTGATGGCTCCCTTCTCGAAGGTCGAGAAGGTGCTGGTGTTTATTCTCGTGAGCTAAGGCTGCATCAGTCTTACTCACTTGGTAAACACTGCACCGTTTTTCAGGCCGAAATCTTTGCTCTTATGTGCGGAGTGCAATCAGCACTTCAGCAACACGTAATGGGCAAAGTAATATACTTCTGTTCAGATAGCCAGGCTGCTATTAAAGCACTTGCTTCGGCCAACTCCAGGTCGAAGATAGTTATCGCTTGTCGAACTCAAATCGAGGAACTGAATTCAGCAAACGCTGTTCACCTTGTATGGGTACCTGGCCAATCTTCCATCGCTGGAAATGAATTGACTGATGAGTTAGCTCGCACTGGAGCATCACATGACTTCATTGGCCCTGAGCCAGCTATTCCGGTATCCAAGTGTTGGGTAAAGCTTCAGATTGACATCTGGGCCGCCACTCAGCACAAACAATACTGGAATAGTTTGGAATCATGTCGTCAAACAAAATTGTATTGTACTGAGCCATCTCTTGGGGTGGCGAAGTATCTAACAAATCTGTCAAAGCAGAATTGCAGCCTCAAAGCATTGACTGGCCATTGCCGACTCAGCTATCATATGGTGAATATTCAACAAACTGTTCCTTTTTTATGTGGTAGCTGTGAATCCGATTATAGAAATTTGTATCATTAAATCAAATTTTGATATGAATCTGTCCAATTTTCACGCAACTGCATTTCCGAGTACTCGGTAAACATTTATTAAGTGAAACTGACTTCAGAAATATAAATCTTTAGGGTGTTCTGTTGAGCCCATACTATCCACATTGAGGCCATACTGGCCATACTGTTGTTCTGTTGAGACCATATCATCCCGGTCGTTAGGTCGCGTTATTTTTTGCGAAATAACGTCCGAAAGTTGGGAATTGGAGTAACCGTGGTTTAAGGAGTTGAACATATAGATATCGAATAAAGCTCACTGATAGCAATCGTTTTAGCTGTGGTGCAAGGCTATCAAAATATCAAGTATGTGGGATGCCCCGAAAATTGACGACAAAATTCATAACAAACTCACCTATGCACCGGACAATCCCATTGCTTTCCATCGAAATCATACATGTCTTTCGATTTCTCGCCTTCTTCGCCATCAGCGTCCTCCTCTTCACCTTCTCCATCACTCATATCCACCTCGTCCAGCACGACGAAATCATCCAAATCCTCCGGAGGCGATTCAAATTCTTCAGTTTCCTCTTCCACTACTGCCTCTTCCCCGGCTACAGCGGATGGTTCTTCATCTTTCGGTGGATCCGCAGGTTTATCCTCCGTCGTTTCATCGTCTTTAGGCGCGTCCACAGGTTTTTCCTCGGCCGGTTCAACCTCAGTCAGTTCAACTTCAGTCGGTTCAACCTGGGTTTCGGTCCCGTTAGCTCCTCCATTCTCTACCTCCTCAGTTGTCTTACCATTCTCGGAAGCTACCGCTGCTTCATTTTGCTGCTCTTCTTTTGCTGACATTGTGGAGAATCTGCTCAATCGAAAAAATCGACTTTCATTACCATCCCCGGTATCGATCTTCATCACTTACCTATTTACTTTAGCAAACTTTACCTATCTGCCTTCACTTTTACAGTAAAATGTGATAAATTGAGTGGAAAAATGATTTTATAAAATTTTGCGGTCGGCAAACTGGACTGAAAACGCTTTGAAAAGCTTTGACAGCTACCTTGTTTACACGCTTCTCGCGTGCACGATAAATAAAATCTTTGATGTTTGGGTTAAAACCTTTTTGACGATTTGGTCTGATTTGGCTGCGTACAAAAATTAGGGTGTGACACCTTTTGGATAAACGGTTCCATGGGAGCTTGCACAATGACGTCACTTTTTATCTCCTCTTTTCCTCCTTCGGTGTCGGGCCCATACCAAAGTATACATAGCCCTCAAAATAGATCAATTTTGACGTTGTGATATTTGTTAATGAACCCCTAAAGATTGAAATTTAAGGCTTTTTACGGCATCATCAGCATCGGCAGCCATGTTGGATATGTGGCTTGGAATTACAAAGTGATAATTTTCAGCCACGAAAGCGAATTTTCGTATGAAAAATTATCATCCTATATGCTCACTCGCAGAGATTGCGATGATACTTTTTGCGTTAATGCAGAATTACCAGTTTTTTATCACTTCAAAAACGCGAGGCAAACAATCATTGAAAAGCAAAAAGTCAATGATTCGTTTGAATGCTCAGTGATGCATCATGACATCTAGATTGACTGATAAATCGATTACAGCCTGGATTTGCTAGCGTTGGTTGGGTCACGATTGCGCCCCGATTAGCGAATCGTGTTCGTTCGTTGGGGCAACTGACAACTGATCTAGACACACGCAAGTTCCGAAAAATGTGTCACGAAACACTCACATACTCTTGCACCAACATTCTGTATATAGAAGGTGCGATGCGACGGCGGTCAGACGTCAAACTCTTTTTGACATTGAATTTGACATTGACAGTGCTTTTTAGTTGCCCCAACCAGTGAATATTCAACCATCGAGACAACCCATCTAGCGAGCCCAGTGGGGACGTCAAGTCATGAAGAAGAAGAAGAAGAAGAAGAAGGAGAAGAAGAAGAAGAAGAAGAAGAAGAAGAAGAAGAAGAAGAAGGCCAATTGCCGGGGCTGCTAGTTAAATACTTCTGGTATTCGATTTGAATAGGTCGTATGTTTGCTGTGATTCCCGAGGTGATTCCTATGTTGATAAGACCTACAGTAGACGTTCGATAAGTGCAACATGTTTACGTTTCAGTTATCGAATGAAATTTGCTAACTGCAACGACTGACAACCGTCTAACAGTTGTCAATTGCTGTTGGACGCAGCCAAAATGCACTCAAGAACATCGCACTGCAGCTGTAGTGCATCTGAAAAACATCGCAACTCTGTTGACGTTTTGTTTTTGACAGGTAGCGGTCCGATAACTGCAAAATTGTTGCACTTAGCGGACTTGCAGTTAAAAAGTATTGCAGTTAAACCACAGAGAACAGACATTTAAGCTCGAACAAAAATACGTCGAAATCGTGTGTAAAGGATTTAAGTGTACCTTAACGCCACCAACGGAGACTGCCCCACATATAAAGTCGATTTGACCCCACGATGGCAGTGTTCATCTTTAAAATACACTAGCCCACAAAGCGACACGAGCGCCAAACGGCCAAAAACGGCGAGCACTGGAAACAAACTTGACAACACAACAATGCAAGTGATGGGACGCTAGCGCCACGCAACGGGAGCATAACCACATACTCTGATATGACCGTTACAGAGTTTTACACAAGGCAGAAAGCAAAGATAGACGTCTGTTCTCTGTGGTTAAACCACAGACAAACAGACGCATCACTTGGAACAAAATGCGATAAAAATCATCGTCACGCAAACATAAACGCCCAATACTAATTACGCTGTGGTACGCAAATCTACTGAGTAGATGGCGGTAGCGAGCAAACGTCAAACAGGAGCAAAAACAATGCGAGTGCCATGAGCGAGCAATTTACGAACTAAGGAATGTTTGAATTATCCGTTAAAAAGGGAAACGATGGGAAGTGAGTAGAGTGAGACGTCTGTTTGTCTGTGGTTAAACCGTTTGCACCGAGCCAACGTCTACTGTATTCAAATCGAAGGCCAGACTTGATCACTTTTTTTCTGGATTTTTTAGCAAAGTTCGGTAAAACCAAGGTAAAACGCAGTTGAAAGATGATAAAAATTAAGTTATTTTACCACTCTCATCTTGAAATTTGGTCGACTCAATTTCCGGCAACACTGTCTTAAATTTAAAGTTATTTTTAGAAAATGTTGCAAGTTTAGTCCACAGACAAACAGACGTAACACTCTGATGATTGCCATCGTACATCAATTTAACAGTCTATTTAAAAATGAGATAGTTGGCCAACTGGCCATCCGTGGCGCTCGCATCGTTTTTGCTCGAGATTGACGTTTGCCCACTTCCTCCATCTAGTTGATAGTCGGCCAAACTTAGTCCTTTTAGCATTGGGCGAACATGTCGCCGTGACTATGATGTGAATCAAAAAATGTTCGAAGTGTTACCACAGACAAACAGACATACTACTCAAATCGAAATCGTCGCACGATTTAACGGTCATTTTGAAAATAAAGTGTGGTTCGGACTGTGCTCGCATGTGTCATGGTGGCGCTGCTGTGCCAATATCCCCTCTGAAGTTTGAAGAGAAATGAACGCGACGCCGATCAATGTTTACATAAAATAACTCAATCATGAACCTTCATTCATGTTTCATGAATGGTTGACGCCAAGGGGGAGTCGTCATTTGCTAAATTGTTACATCGAGCCGAGGGAAACAACACCTGCAAATGAATGCTTCGGATTGAGCATTATAGAGGGTGGTAGTGAGATCCCTAACGATGTTTTTCTAACAAATTTCTTCTAAGTAATATGTCTGTTTGTCTGTGGTCTAAGTTTTCATCTCGGTTTTTATATAAATAATTTTGCTAAAATTTCACCCAAGATTTCACCCAAATCATGTTTAAAGTTTTTTTTGACCAATTGGCTTCTTTAGCGATGTTGAGATAACTCCATAATCTGAATCTGCATGCCAAACTGAGTCGAAATCCAAATTTTCATGAATTTTGGTGCCCGGGAACCTATTTAAAAATCAATTTGAAGTTTGTATGGGAGCGGTTTGGTGAATTAACCCTCGTCGCATTTTGTACTGGGCGGAGTTGTCAAGCAGTTGCCCAGGTGTTAAAAAGTGATTTAAAAAAATCTCTTAGAAATTGATTTTAGGTACCAAAATAAAGTTCTAAAAATCGGAAAAAAAATCATAGTGGATCAGGATGCATTGTGAATGCATTGAGAATGGATCAAGATGCATTGTGAATGAGACCTAGGTTTTTAAAATCGGACGAAAATTGGCTGGAGATATAGGCCAAAAATGTGACATGTTTTTGAGGGGGTGACCGGGATTGATTGATCGGGAGTGTATTTATAATTGAGTTCTCTGAATTTTTTGTTTACAAAGTTCTTACAAATTCTTAACACCGGGAATTTGAACGATTTGAACACAAAATTTGATTTAATCACTACCACACAGGCATTTGAATTGGTCAATACGACCTATTCAAATCGAACTTCATCGCAAACCATTTTTTTGTGCTTCTGAAAAAGTGAACGTAATTTGTGCACAACGCTTCCTAGAACGCAGCCAGCTTTGTTTTCTGATAAGAACCCAGCGCTGAAGTGCATCCGTCAGTACACCGACTAATGTTTGTATACGTTGTACCTGTGGCGTTGGACGGATTAATTGCAATAAATTAGCTCTTTTTTGATAGTTTTCGGCAAATAAACTAGTTTATTTTGTAGCGTAAAGTGTGTTACCTTTAAGGTAAGTAAATTCACGAGCAATAGCATTAAAAAATTGGAAAAATCCTGCACCAAAAGCTTTATGTAAACAAAGCGCCGGGCAAACCGGTCTTTGTGTCGATCGCCGAGCTGCGGTGTTCGTGTTTGTGCAATCCACCCTCCTAATCATTTTCGATTTCGTTTCACCTAATGACGTGTAGGCCGCCCGCCACCACTGCTGAACATCTTCAGCGGACTCGTCGTACTATCATCGCCAGAGTAGCAGAAGAAGATACGCGCTCAACCGGTACAGAAGGACGAACCTGTTGGCCTTGTCTCAGCTCTGCAGGTATGTTTGGGGTCTCCAATATTGCTGGAAGTGGGTTTCAACATTATTTACTTTTCTTCAGTGTACATTAGTTGGGGGAATTTTTGGATTGAAAAATAAGCAGTTACGTGTGTTGGAAGTGGAAAAAGCTGGATTAGTCATCGGACTGATAAAAAACAGTGCAAATAGCGGAAAGATGAGGGCCCTGATTCTGGTCGGTGGTTACGGGACGCGACTGCGTCCACTGACGCTAAGTACTCCGAAACCGTTGGTGGAATTCGCCAATAAGCCCATACTGTTGCACCAGATCGAAGCCCTTGTGGAAGCGGGAGTGACGGAGGTCATTCTGGCGGTTTCCTATCGAGCGGAACAGATGGAAGCCGAATTGCGTCAGAAGGTGGAAAAGTTGGGCGTCCGGTTGATCTTTTCGCACGAAACCGAACCCCTGGGAACGGCCGGGCCGCTAGCGTTGGCCAAAGAGATCTTATCGAAGAGCTCGGAACCATTTTACGTGCTTAATTCGGATGTGATTTGCGATTTCCCATTCAAAGAGCTGGAACAGTTCCACCGGAGGCACGGCAAAGAGGGGACAATCGTCGTTACCAAAGTCGAGGAACCGTCCAAGTACGGGGTGGTGCTGTACGCGGACAACGGATGCATCAAAAGCTTTATCGAAAAACCTCAGGAATTCGTCAGCAATAAAATTAACGCCGGATTGTACATATTGAATCCGTCGGTTTTGTCCCGGATCCAGCTGAAGCCGACCTCTATCGAGAAGGAGGTTTTCCCGATCATGTCCCGCGAGCAGGAACTGTACGCCTTCGAGTTGAACGGGTTCTGGATGGATATCGGGCAGCCAAGGGATTTCCTGACCGGGATGTGCCTGTACCTGAATTCTCTCCGGCAGCGCCATCCGGAGGCGCTGTACGATGGTCCGGCCGGCTATGTTGGCAATGTGCTGATCGATCCCAGTGCCAAAATCGGCGCCGGCTGTAGGATAGGACCAAACGTTACCATCGGACCGGATGTGGTCGTAGAGGACGGCGTTTGTATCAAACGGTGTACCATCCTGCGGGGGGCCGTCATCCGGTCACATTCCTGGCTGGACAGCTGCATCATCGGGTGGCGTTGCATGGTGGGTCGGTGGGTTCGACTGGAGGGAACCACCGTGCTGGGCGAGGACGTCATCGTGCAGGATGAGATCTACATCAACGGAGGCCAGGTGCTGCCCCACAAGAGCATAGCCCTCAGCGTGCCGGAACCGCAGATCATCATGTAGGGGAACCACTCGTCTCCACCCGAACCCCAGCTAGGTACGCCGCCCAAAGCCATAGGTATGATGATGATGACGACAACTGCGAACCGGCTTATGCCGGAATCGAATAATGCGGAGACGGAAATAATCGGAAAGCTCGTTGAAATTTAGTGAATATCGTGATTACAATAAGCCGTTTATGTTTTCCGCTAGACTATGATGTATTTGACTGTTTTTGAAGATCGGGTTGCATTTCTCTTGCATCGAAATTTTTATGTAAGAAAACCTGATTCTACAATCATTGGATGTTTTAATTGGAATAGTTTTATTTTTCAAACCAGAAATTTTATGTTTTGCATTCCAGCTCTAAGTTAATAAATGTTTCTCTTAAAATACCATTTCAAAAAGTTCCAACGAAGCGTAGAGATATATTACATCCAATTTAATCCACTTCGTGGGCGTAGGCAGAGGTCAACAGGGTGGCCATGCATTGGATCGATCTGACCGTGCAAAAAGTTCTGACTTCTGAGTTCAATCCATGTCTCATCTGTTTCCTCCTACTTTGTATCTTTCTAGCTTTCTACCTAATTTTTACTCTTATATTATATCACGCCTTCAAGGTATGTATTTTGTTGGAAACAGTCCGGCTTAGAATAGCACTAGGATTACCAGTTCCGGTGATAAGAGTCCACTTAACAGGGTAATCCAAATTCAAAGTGTTAAGCGACCCTTGTCGAGGAATGAATGATCGAGGAAGTAAAAAAGGCTCGATCGTTGACAAGGCCTGTGGGGTACCTGAGCACATCTCACAGTAAGCTTTCCCTTACCACGTTAATGCAAAACTCTGGCGTCATGGACCTCTTTTTCCGTATTACTCGATATATTATAAAATTTGCTTGAACGATACATTAAGTACAGTTGGAAGTAGTAGTGACGAGGTTAACCCCTTTGCAAGAAGTTCAGTAGGTCGGCTCCAGAGGCACGTTCTCCTCCTTTTGTAGAAATTTGTGCCATCTAGAAGTTGGTGAGCTAGATCTCCTTTAAAGAGAGCGGAGACATGACAGGAGGTAGTTGCGCGTAAAGGGTGAATCCGGAAGGCTTCCAATGATATCTGTATTCTTTTATTTATTTTTTATTTTATTTATTTTAAACAATAATTGTTTAAACAATTATTATTTCATACATTAAATACAGAGTAGAGATACACAGAATTGATTTACAGCTACGAAATGAACAACAACTTTAAAGTAACATAAACACAGTTTTTTTAGACTAAAGACGTATTCTTGGAAAAAGCGAGAAAAAACCAAGTAAGTAAAGTAATTATAATATCACAGTGGTTTGTTTAGGTGGCTAAAATGCCTTCGATCAACGGATTGACGGACAGTTGGCAGCTAAGCAGGAACTTCCCACCGATGCGGTTGACGACCCTAATAGAAAAATATGATACAACGTGCTTAACAACCCTTTCAGACTATCATCTTGATCGTACACGAAATGATACAATCTTTCACCTAATCGTCAATGTATAATACATTTTTATTAGGGGAACTCATCCAAGGTTTCCATGTTTGCAATGTCGTGAAGCTCGTCAGTGGGATACCAAGGGTTAAGGTTAAGCATCATTTTAAGCAATTTATTTTGCTTTATCTGCAAACGCCTCCTATGCTGCCGTGAATCGCATATCAGTCCCATTTGCATAGTATGTGCTCTAAATTGTATGAGTCGCTGCTGTATGGTGCCTCATCAAAAGTATGAGTCGCACTAATGGAAAACATTTGTTTACCCCCATTGCAAAAATCCATGTCCCGGACACATAGAAGGAATGAAGATTTTTTCCCAGTTTACTATCTGGAAAATCGGGAATCCTCAGGGAACTTTATTTTACAGGGAAAAACCTGGAATACTCAGAGAA
The DNA here is from genome assembly GCF_035046485.1 of Aedes albopictus. Lineage (NCBI taxonomy): Eukaryota > Metazoa > Arthropoda > Insecta > Diptera > Culicidae > Aedes > Aedes albopictus. The sequence continues at coordinate 42,272,446 of NC_085138.1, forward strand.
TATTGTAAATACTCAGCGAAATTTCGTACCGATAAAAAAATAAATAAAAGTAGTGAGTCGTATGAAAAAAGTCCACAGGGTTGTTTACTACATCATGGATATAAATAAAAAAATTAAGATTATGAATACACTAACACTATTCTTCTAGAAAATCGTCTACAACAACTCTTGAAGAAGTTATTCCTGGGATTTCTACTAAAGCTCCTCCAAGAATTTTAAGGAGTTTTCACTAATTTTCTGCAGGAAAGCCTTCCGGGCTTTCTTCCGCAGTTTCTAATGTGATTTCTTTAAGAAATTTACGTTAGCTTTCTTCTAGAGTTTCTCCTTGGGTTTCTACAGAAGTTTCAGCTGGTATATTTCCACGTGATTTCTTTCGAGGTTTCTCTCAGAGTTTCTCCCGGGACTTCTCTCAAAAGATTCTTTTCGGTGTTGATCCTGGGATATCTCTCAGAGTTTTTCAGAATTTATCCTGGACATTCCCCTAAGATTTTTTGGAGAGTTACTGCTGATATTTCTCATGGGGTCCGTCCCTTGATTTTTGGATATTTTTCTAGGCCATTCCTTGTAGTTGATTATCTAATTTCTTGCAGTGATCAGATCACCCTACGATTGTATTGCTGGTTTTTTTGGGATTTCTTTAAAAATTTCTTCCTCTGAATTCTTGCGGGATTTTTTCATGGAGTTTTTCTTGGAATGTCTTCTGGGATAATTTACGAGATTTCCTGTAAGCAATTCCAGAAGAAACATCTGAAGGAGTCACGGTCAAATTTTGCGAAAATCTCCGCAAGGAATTATTGGAGAAATCTCGAGAAGAACATCGGAAGAAATCCTGAATGGAATTGGGAAATCTAAGAAAAAAGTTCTGGGACTAATCCCAGGAGGAAATATTAGGGAAATTTAAGGAGGAACTCTGAAAACCTCCAAAAGGAATCACGGGTGAAACTACGTTGCTTCATCCTGCAGGGAAATTTATTTATTTATTTATTTATTTATTTGAAATCATGTAACGTAAGGATATCTCCTTCTAAAATGTTACACTGTGGTGGAACTAAGCTATCTGACAATCTACACCTAATCTAAAGTTTCTGAATTGACTTTAAACTTCTTTTTTATTATTATAGTTTTTTTTATTGCATGTGTTCGAGCTCCCCCAACAGACCCCTTTTGAAGCTATTCAAACTAGTTGATGGTTTGAGATTGGATGACAAACGATTCCAAAGTGATATCTCTCGTGAACAACGAATCTCCATATTAAGACGTAGAATGCTGAGGTACAATCATACTCATAGTTCTAGTATTTCGAAAAAAATGCAGTTTGTTGTATAAATAAGGTGGCTTTTCGTCTTAACAATCTTAAATATTTGTAAGCATGTTCTGAAGGCATAAAATTTTGAAATGGAACATCCTATCAACGCTTCATGGAATTGAGAGACACTGGAGTATCTCGATAAGTTATACACATATCGAATGCAAGAACTCAGTGCAACCCTCAGCTTATTGAGCGATGCAGCAGAAGCATTACTGTAAACGAACTCACCGTACATAAGATGAGGAAGTATCAGAGACTTGAAGAGTTTAATTTTCATTGCAGGTTGGAAGCGTTTGCTCACCATGTTCAGCCGTTTTAGTGAACCGTATATTTTTCCACATTGGACATTGATAAAAGTATCCCATGACAAATTGGATGTAAAAATAAACCCCAAATTATCAAATTTTTCAAAAAATTCAACTCTTTGACCATCAAAAACAAGTACTGGTGCTTGAGGAGGATTTCTGTGCTTCGATATTAACGTCTCAGATATTAACATGGCTTTAGTTTTGGATGGGTTAACGGTCAACAAGTTATTCTTCGACCACTGCAGGATACAATTCAAATCATAATTTATTTTCCTGGCAATATCGGTCATTTTGAACTCACCAGAATTACAAAAATAGATTTGTACATCGTCAGCAAACATGGACTGAACAAAAGCATAGTGAATTAGGAAGATCATTAATAAATAAAGAGAATAAAAGAGGTCCTAATACAGAGCCCTGGGGAACCCCAGAATTAATGTGACTGAACAACGATACAACATCGTTGTAGAAAACAGCCTGATGTCTATTGCTCAGATAAGATTTGATCAAACTAGCCGCTGACTGGGAAAAACTGAATTTATTCACCAATTTCCTTACCAATTTAGCATGTGATACTCGATTGAATGCTTTGGCAAAGTCGATCAACAGTAGTATAGCTATGCCTCTCTTGTCAATCGCCAGTACTAATACTGCTTTAGCTAAGGTACATGATGACGTAATGTACCTTAGCTAAAGCAGTATTAGTACTGAATAACAAGTTTTTCAGAGACTTTAGAGAGTGCACTGAGAATGCTAATAGGGCGTAGGTTGTCAATTGATGAACAGTTGGCTTTCTTCTTGATAGGAATTATCTTTGCATTCTTCCAAATTCACGAGAAATATCTGAAAACTATCTCTGGATGAAATCCCTGGAAGAACTTCTGCACAAATCCGAGAGAAACTGTTGGAAATCCACTCTGAAAACACTAGGAGAGGTTCCTGGAGGAACTTTGGAAAAATTTTAGAAGGTTCTCCGGGAGGAATCCTGCAAGAAACTCTAGAAGAAAGTTTGGGGGGTACATACTCTAGCAGAGACCCCGTAAAATCAATCTCGAAAAATCTAAATCGTGAAAAATCTCGGAAGGAGCTATTTATGGAAGCAAATACGTAAAAACCTCTGGAAAACTGGAGAAAGCCAAAACAGAAAAACCTTTGAAAATTTAAAGGAGAAACTCTGATTTGAAGTAAGAGTCATGGGTAGGTTTTTTTTTTGAGACATTCTTAAGCTGATTTCCCCAGAAAGTTCTCAAATGATTCCGCTTGTAATGTTGATTTTCTCTCCAGGATTTCACTAAATGGTTTGGGAAACTCTAATTATGGCTTTTTAGGCAATGATTAGTCTGTGATTTCTCAATGTGTTTCTCTGTGATTTCGGCTCCGAGAGCTCCAGCAATGCATGCGGAGATTCGTGCATTTCCTGAGAGAATTTGTTGGAGAATATCTTTTTGAATTCTTTTGAGAATATCTGCAGGATTTTTTTCTGGATCTTTCCCGATATTTTCACAAGGAAAGTCACCCAAATTTCTTCGAGGAAAATCTCCGAAAATTGATTTTGGAACTATTACAAAGATTAGTCAAGGAATCTCTCCAAAGATTCATCAATAGATTCATCCAGGATTCCAATGATACTTCAACAAATTTCTTCAAAAATCCCTCTAAACATTTCTACATGCATTTCTCCAGAGATAATTGAGAGATAATCCGATATATAATGAACTTTCAGTGATTCCCTATAGGACTACTCATGAATATTTATTGTATTTATTCCTGGGATCCTTTTTAGATTATTTTTAGAGTCTTCAAAGCTCTTTCAGGGAATTCGGAATCTTCCAGGAATAGTGCTGTTTATTTCTCCATAAATTCTCCCTAAGTTAGGGTTCATAAATCAGTGTAGAAATTGCTCTATTGCACAACAGTAATTTCAATTATGCCTTCAGGATATATCCGGAAGAGTTCCTGGAAGAATAGCCGAGGAACTGCTTGAGAAGTTCACGAGGAGCTCCTAGAGGAATTTCCGATTAACTCCTGAAGGAAATTCTGAGAAATTCCTGAATGAATTTCCAAGGAACTCCTGGAAGAATTTCAGCAGAACTTCTGGATAAATTTACAAAGAAGTTCCAAGGAATTTGTCAAATGACTTCTGAAAGGTTCCCGGAGAACTTCTGGGTGAGTTCCCGATAAATTCCTGTAGGGATTCCCAAGGAACTCTTTGTGGAATTCCTGAGGAATACTCGTGAAACTCCTCCTGCATGAATTCCCAAGGAAGTCATAAAAGAATTCCCGAAGAAGTCCTGGAGGAATCCCAGCAGAACGCCTGGTTAAATTTTCCGAGGAACTCCTGAAGAAATTCCCGAAAATTTCCTGGAGGAATCCCCAAGGAACTCTTGGTGGATTCCCCGAGGCACTCTTGGTGGAATTCATGAGAAACTCCTGGATGAATTCCCAAAGAACTTCTATATGAACTCCTGTGGAAATCACGGGGATGTCCCAATGAAAATTCTAAGGGACTCCAGGAGGTATTCCCCGGAAAACTTCTGGGCAAATTCCAGAGGAAGTCCTGGAAGATTTCCCGAGGAACTTTTTGATGAATTCCTGAAGAATGATGATAAGCAATCGCACAAGCACGTACAAGGCAGCCATCAGGTGAGCAGTAGGAGCACCAAGTGGCGCTCGAAAGGCCTGGAAGCATCATGGAAAGCTAGAAAGGATGGTCCTGAAAAGGCCGGCCTGTCCCAGATCGAAGAGAAGAGGAGGTTGTCGCCATTGGTAGGTCTTCAGCTAGCACGGGTTAGGACAGTAAGAAAAGAAAGAAAACAGGGAACAGAAGAAAAACAGAGGAATAGAAGCGCAGAAGGTGAGCTCGTGCGAAGCTCGTGGATCTCCGACGAACGCAGTATTAGTCGTACAGGCGGAATGATTCTCGAGCTCAAATACAACGAAACGTTCGGCTACGGCAAGACCCGGTAGGGACACTGGTGCCCTTAGTACAGCTACCTGTGGCGGAAAGTAGGTAAGCTCAAGCTGGGCTGTTCGGTATGTCCGTTGGATATACACGAGCTATCGGAGGTTTGCTTCAGGCCCTGACAGAAGCAAGCTTTGTAGGTGATGTGGGGATGAAGGCCATAAGGCACAAGGCTGCACGAACCCTCTCAAGTGCTTAATTTGTTCCGGAAAATCCGAGAACTGGGAGTACCGGACGGGAGGCCTAAGGTACCCGGCCTTCAGAAGTACTACAGTTGACAAGTCATAGTACAGGTAACGCAGTTGAACTTGGCAGCCCAGCAACTGTTTACGAATAACGTAAAATGTTTGAACTGTCGTTCAGAATATCGACCTTTTTCATAGAAATATTTTCTCTAAAGACAACAATAGTCGATCTAGACATCTCGATGAACCAGAGGTTTTTTTTCGCGTATATTTTGATTCATTCATTCATTTATTTAGAAAAAGAGAGGGACATTATTATGACAATAAAACTAAATCAACAATTCTTCACCAAAACACTCGGTTCGTGGCTACAGTCCTGACTGCGTTCCCATCTTGCACTCTGTCCTCCAGGTCTTCTTGTACCATCCAAAACTCTTGCGAACATAAGCTTTGCTGGGTTGTTGTCCGGCATTCTCACAACATGCTTCGCCCATTGTATCCTTCCAGCTTTTGCCACCTTCCGGTTCCGGATGCCAGGTTTGCCGTGGAGTGTCGCAAGCTCGTGGTTATCCTTCGTCGCTACTTACAATTGTCCTGCTCAGATTCTTTTCTGAAGTTTATGCAGATTTGTATGCAGGGATTAATTCTATTGGTTGCTGCTTATCCTTACATTTCTACAGAAGCTCCTACAGAAATATCCTTAAAAAATAGTGGAATCTCCCCAAAGAATCCTAAGAGAGTTTACTTGGGATTGTTTTTTTTTTTCATCTCATCTAACCAGACGAAGAAGTGCTAGGTACCACTTCCCACAGGTCCTTCAAGGTGTATCCTTCCTTGATGCTTTCCATGGCAAAGCCCAGTTCCTTGCAGTAGAACGGCTTCCGCCGTCGACTGCCCGGATCCGATTCGGCCAGATAGGCCGTGAATTTGCTGTTAATTTCCGTCCCTGCCTTGGTGTCTAGTTCTTCAATATCATCGATCGATTCCGTTGGCGGTCGAGCTACGTCCGGCTTCTGCTCGTAGAACACCCCAAAGATGGGCGTCTCGGTGTAGACGCTGTGAAGCGACAGCAACTCCTTGTAGACGTCCGAAAGTTTGTCCTGTGGATCTATGCGGAATCCCAGCACGTAAGATCCGGCCGTTTCCAACGTTTGAATGACCAGAGCGGGCCCGTATTTGGACTCACGGATGCGAATGTTGGAAATTTGCATGTAGGGTAGCGAGATGTTGAAGCTGTTGTTCATCTCGGCAAACCACACCAGGCGAACATTGGTCAGAATGAAGATTCCCAGGTTGCCTTGATCGCTGGACAGGTTCCAGACTCCGCTGATTGTGTTGAAGACCTGCTCCTGGAGCAGGACGTTCAGCTGTCCACTGTTGACGATTGCCGAGCGAAGTTTGAGCTCGCGGTAGAGAAACGATGCTTGATACAAGCGGTAGATGTCGAAAATCGCCGAAAAATGCTTGGTATTGTTCACGGTAAGGTTGGTGAAGATGAACTCAAATCTGGAGTTGTTTCCCACGCTGAGTATGTGTAAGGCCTGCGTTGTCCCTCGTACCTTGGAGACCACCGTTTTGGTGTTCATCGTGAGCACGCAGGTGAACCCTATCGAAAGACTGAACCGATTGGACGTGACGGAATACCAAATAATGCGCAGATTGGTAACTAGCAGCCTTCCACGATCGCCAAGATTGCCCTTGGTATCCTCTATGGAGTCCAGTATTTCAAGTGGCTGCTCACCACTGCGGATAGTTTTGCAACTGGTGGGAAAAGTGAAAAAATACAAACACAGGTCACGAATACAGGTTGACTACGGTTGTTATTGATGACTTTACATATTGGTTATGTCGAATTTGATCTCACGATCTTCCCAGACCGGTTTTTGATTCATTTTTGATATTTTAGAAAAACACGAACAGGTCTAGCAATGTAAGTAAATAGCACTTTTATTATCTATTGTTGCACACATTTGTTGTCCACGGCGACGACCGTTGGAGAATCGATCGTGGTCATGCGCGTTGATGATTTTCCGACAGGTTGTTTTATGATTTTAACCGTACAAGACCAAATTCTTGGAAGCATTTTTGTTGTAAAAATCACTGAAAACATTCAAGGCTGTTTTCAGTGATTTGTTTTAAAACAAAAAAAAAACAAAGTTGATGAAAACACATATCTTAGATTAGGTAAAATTTATATGAAGAGAAAAAAGATAGAATTTCCAATTGAAATTGTTCATAATATGTTTAAAACAATTGATGACAAATTATATCAGAAATATAAATTTACCTGTGCGATCATATTTTTCATTAAGTATTATTGCCGAGAATTGTGAGAATAATTCGAAGACGTAGTTGCTCCACTTCTTTCTAAAAGTGCGACCAGCAACTATTCTGAAATTATTTGCATAGTTAGCGTTAAATTTTAATGCAATAAATCATTTTCTGTTCGCTCCTCTAACTAATCAGTCGAGTTTACTTCGCTGTCAGGTTATGGACCGTAATATACGAGTAACCATAGAAACGATCAATCAAGTTGGAGGTAATGCCAATGCAGAACCCGTAGCTTCCGGGAAGGTAAGCCCAGCTCCCTGGGTTAGTGGGTTGGTGTCAGGCCCTGCGAGCCAGGCGTAAAAAAGACTAGCACAGGAAAATCAACAAGAGATGAATGCGAACCGATACCAATGGCGACGACCACAGCGACGAAAAGGGACTTGCGATTGGAAGCTCGGTACGTGGAACTGCAGATCTCCCAACTTCATCGAGAGCACCCGCATACTCGCCGATATACTGAAGGACCGCGGGTTCCAAATCGTAGCACTGCAGGGGGTGTGTTGGACAGGATCTATGGTGCGAACGTTTAGAGGTAATCATACCATCTACCAGAGTTGCGACAACACACGTTTTGGCGATGGCACAAATGTCCCAAATGGAGGATAACGTGCCTCTCGAGCCGGCCTTCTGATACCTGAGTACGACCGCTGCCCAAACCACGACGTCAAAATCATCATAGGGGATCTAAACGCTCAGGTAGGCCAGGAGGAGGAATTCAGACCGACGATTGGAAAGTTCAGCGCTCACCAGCTGACGAACGAAAATGGCCTACGCCTCATCGATTTCGCCGCCTCCAAGAACATGGCCATTCGTAGCACCTTTTCCCAGCACAGCCTCCCGTATCGTTACACCTGGGCCCTGTAGCATAATCGGGCTAATAATATTAGCTACAAGTTATAAGTTACAAGTACTAATATTATAAGTGCTAATAATTTGTGTTGCATAAAGGCTCAATTTTCCACTAATATTATTAGCACTTGTAATATGGACTTATCCACCGATGAACCGAATTCATCGCGGTCCGAGAATTTTGACACTAGAGCGGGGCCGTTCCAATCAGAATTGGACGATTCTGATTGGAACAGACCCCGCTCTAGTGTCAAAATTCTCGGACCGCGATGAATTTGGTTCATCGGTGGATAAGTCCATGGACTTATCCACCGATGAACCGAATTCATCGCGGTCCGAGAATTTTGACAATAGAGCGGGGCCGTTCCAATCAGAATTGGACGATTCTGATTGGAACAGACCCCGCTCTAGTGTCAAAATTCTAGGACCGCGATGAATTTGGTTCATCGGTGGATAAGTCCATAGTGTCAAAATTCTCGGACCGCGATGAATTCGGTTCATCGGTGGATAAGTCCATTGATTCCAAAGATTTAATAGCACTGGTTGAAAAACAATGTATAAAGATTTAGCAACATGTATTAAGCTTCTTGTTAAAATCCGAAGCGATCTGGGATGCAAAAATTGAGCTTTTACCTACTTTTATATGTCGCAACTCGATTCGAGTTAGTATATGTATATTGTAGCCCTTGATTAGCTTAATGATGCGCAATACAGGCAAATGATTCAAATTTATTTCGCATCTGCAACTTTACCTGTGCTTATGCGGTGACCATAATATATAACTTTACCAAGAACCTCCAATCAAAGATGGGTATTGTAGAAATTTTGGAGAACTTGAGAGACTCAGCAGAAATTATATTTTGGATGCAAAGTGTACATCAAAGCAAGTTTCTCTTCAATGAGTTTCGAATACATCCCAGGTAACCAATAAGCATTTAAATAAGCTGTCATCATCATTTATTTGTTCAACATCATTAAGACAAGACATAATCAACAATGGACTTATCCACCGATGAACCGAATTCATCGTGGTCCGAGAATTTTGACACTAGAGCGGGGCCGTTTCCAATCAGAATTGGACGATTCTGATTGGAACAGACCCCGCTCTAGTGTTCTCGGACCGCGATGAATTCGGTTCATCGGTGGATAAGTCCATAGTACGCCACAATGGACTTATCCACCGATGAACCAAATTCATCGCGGTCCGAGAATTTTGACACTAGAGCGGGGTCTGTTCCAATCAGAATCGTCCAATTCTGATTGGAACGGCCCCGCTCTAGTGTCAAAATTCTCGGACCGCGATGAATTCGGTTCATCGGTGGATAAATCCATACTCGGTTTGTGGCTGCCGCTCTCCATCCTCGGTCGCGCCCAATGCTCGCCAAGTCACGCTCCACCTGGTCCGCCCATCGTGCTCTCTGCGCTCCACGCCTTCTTGTGCTAACCGGATCCGTTGCAAACACCAGCTTTGCAGGGTTGTTGTCCGGCATTCTTGCAACATGCCCTGCCCAACGTATCCTTCCGGCTTTGGCCACCTTCTGGATGCTGGGTTCGCCGTAAAGTGCAGCGAGCTCGTGGTTCATTCTTCTCCGCCATAAGCTGTATTTCAGTTATAAAACTGCATTATATCTGCTTGCTGCTGTATCATAGCAGTTCGATTGCTGAATTGCTCTGAATTAGCAATTCAAATGCTGCTGAAAATCTGACAGCTGTTGTGTAGCATTTCAAATGCACGATATTTTTTGGTTAACAAGCATCCTAACTGCTACTTTATTGCCATAAAACTGCTAAGAGAGATGAGCGATGCTAAAACTGTGACACATTTCAACTTTTAAATTCATGTGCTACGACTATAGGATCCATTACCATTCAGATGTCCTATCATTTACTGGTAGCAACGAAGTAAATCAATGAGAGAACAAATGTTTTCCAAATAAATCGCATGGAATAGGAAACCAATTATGCCATCGTGTATTATGTGGATGGTTTAATTATCAGCACTTGTCCGAGTCGTTGTCCGGACACAGCAAAATAACTGCCGATGTGGTACTCAAGCGTTTAATAGATCAAAAAATCAACGCACATTATCTGATCATTTATAGCTCATCCTGTAGCGCGGCTCAGCATCATCATCTGCCAGAGGATTGTGAGATCGAATCCCAATTTCAGCGGGAACAGCAAAAAACAACTGCAAAAATAAGCAACAGCCCCAAAGTCGCACAGGAAAGTGTGAGTAAAAATAGAAAGGGAAGAATATGAAGCGACTGAAATGCGCAGGCGAAATATTTTTGTTTATGTTCGATTTTTTGGGGATAGGAAAGATAAGCATTTAATCAGCCGTATATTGGGCCAAAACTTGCATTTAATTAGCACTTATGGCGCATATACGACATATAAGCATTTAATGACCTGCAGTAAAGGCGCATATAGTGCTAAATAAATGCAATTTTACTGCTTATTGGTTACCTGGGATATTGTCAAATTTAATCGTCGAAAACTGGAATTAAGGTTGACATGTTAGATAAATAATATCTTTTGAGTTCATCAAAATAACAAATCGATATATTCAAAACTAAATATGACTTCTGCAATACTTTAAATCTAACTTGTAAACTATTTTACAAGACCTTTGAGACTTGTAATCGAAAGTACAAGTCATAGCTAATATTTATACTTGTAGTTTGTTTATGCAACATACACTTGTAAATTCTACTAATAATATTAGTCCAACCGACTTGTAGTATTGGACTTGTAACTTGTACTTGTAGTATTTTTATGCAACAGAAAATTTCAAGTTACCAGCTACAAGACTAATATTATTAGTAAAATTTTCATTATGCTACAGGCCCCAGCAGTAGCATTCTCTCTCTCCCGACTTAGGGAACAGCGGAATCGGTCGGACATTGTCCCGTAGATGGGGTACATCGTGCCCAAAACCGGTCGGCGTTAAGGTAATTTTTTGATCATTTTGAGTATTGTAAGAACCATATGTGTCGTGTCTTATCTCGCGTCGCGTTTCGTGATTGAAGATCCACCTACACTCAGGCAAATAAACCTAAGATTATCATTGTAGTGTCTACCTAATGGTTGTGTGCATAGGATATCTACCTACATGAAATACTATTCATTACAGTACCTAAATGTCTAGGTATGATTCATTATGTCTACCTAAGGTAGTATAAATACGTGTGGTCATTGGACCACACAGCAGAGACTGCACAATCCTTGGACTTGTAAACATCTTTAATATTCTTCTTATGAAGGATATAAAAGAAATTACACGTTCCTTGATCCTCGTCGCCACTTTTATATCCTTCAAAAGAAGAATATTAAAGATGTTTACAAGTCCAAGGATTGTGCAGTCTCTGCTGTGTGGTCCAATGACCACACGTATTTATACTACCTTAGGTAGACATAATGAATCATACCTAGACATTTAGGTACTGTAATGAATAGTATTTCATGTAGGTAGATATCCTATGCACACAACCATTAGGTAGACACTACAATCATAAGGTCTAACTTATGAAATGGCCTTTAAACAATTCATAACGGCTAGAACGATTTTCATAAGGTCGGTCTATGACGCAGAATCGACTCACAGTTTGGCTTTTATACACATTTAGCAACACGATATTCTCAAGCGTCGATAGCCGCGTGGGTTGCGCACGAGCTCAGTGATCTCGACGTTCATGGATCGATTCTAGTCTGCATCATTTTGTGATTTTTCTGCTCTTTTCATAAGTTTATCTTATGTAATTAGGTCATAATAAGCATGTTCAATTTTCATAAGGTATTCGTATGGCATCCATACTTTACAGTTATGGCTAAATTTCATAAGGTATTTTGATGAAATTCGGTAGTTTACTGAGTGTACTGCGTAAATTGATGCGTTTGGAGTTGGAAGGTTGTTAGTCGGTGGAAGAGTACGTGAACGAGATATCGTCCACAAGCCACAATCGTATTCAAGCTAGACGACGAGTGGCTTTCGCTGATCCTGCTGATGAAACCCATCAAACCAAGGCAGTAACACCCCATGATCCCGGGGTTCGACTCGTCTGGATCCAATTAACGGCGGATGTAGCCAAGTCTAAGTTCCTGCAAAATGTGACTTGTAGAAGAGATGGAACACCTGGACATTCTGTATGTAACAGGCAAGCAACAAGAAGGAAAATGTACACTGCGTCAAATGCGAGAAGGTTTATTATTGTAGGAAATAATTTATAATGTTATTATAAAATAATGAGTAGATGATTTGCTTCTGTGCTCCGAGACATGTGCTCGTTGTTAGGGACAACAAGAAGAAACGGTCATAGTAGTCGGGAACCATCTAGGAAGGGAGAATAGCCTTAGACGTGATGATATAAAGACGCTGTTTCAAAGCGCAAGTATGTAAATTGAAGAATTAGATTTTCTGTAATCATCTGGGGCCTGTAGCATAATGAAAATTTTACTAATAATATTAGTCTTGTAGCTTGTAACTTATAATTTTCTGTTGCATAAAAATACTACAAGTACAAGTTACAAGTCCAATACTACAAGTCTGTTGGACTAATATTATTAGTAGAATTTACAGGTGTATGTTGCATAAACAAACTACAAGTATAAAATATTAGCTATGACTTGTACTTTTGATTACAAGTCTCAAAGGTCTTGTAAAATAATTTACAAGTTAGATTTAAAGTATTGCAGAAGTCATATTTAGTTTTGAATATATCGATTTACCATTTTGATGAACTCAAAAGATATTATTTATCTAACATGTCAACCTTAATTCCAGTTTTCGACGATTAAATTTGGCAGTATGTATTCGAAATATAATTTCTGTTGAGTCTCTCCAAAACATAATTTCTGCTGAGTCTCTCAAGTTCTCCAAAGTTTCTACAATACCCATCTTTGATTGGAGGTTCTTGGTAAAGTTATATATTATGGTCACTGCATAAGCACAGGTAAAGTTGCAGATGCGAAATAAATTTGAATCAATTGCTTGTATTGCGCATCATTAAGGCTCAAATGAGAATCGCATATTATCCGAAACTGAAAAAGCACTTTTCTCCAGAATGACAAAAGAGCGAACAAAACCAGTGTGTCCGATTCTCATAATTGACTAAATAAACAATCGGACATTCTTGTTTTCTTTGATTTGTTGATCATTTTGGAAAAAAGGGCTTTTTTAGTTCTGGGATATTTGCCATTCTCAATGGAGCCTTAAGCTAATCAAGAGCTACAATATACATACACTAACACGAATCGAGTTGCGACATATAAAAGTAGGTAAAAGTTCAATTTTTGCATCCTAGATCACTTCGGATTTTACAAGAAGCATAATACATGTTGCTAAATCTTTATACATTGTTAAAATATTTCGTCAGAGCGGCCGAAAATTATCCAAACAGCACATGCTTTTCTTCATCTGTCGTATAAAGAATGCAAAACTTCGGATTAAATGAAGTTCTTTCCGGATGTTACGCGGAAAATGCAGAATATAAACAAAGATCAACTGCCATTTCAAAATAAAAGTGAACTGTCGGATGAATTTTGACAGGTAAATGAATCAAAACAACTTGTATTTTCATGATCACTAATATTACAAGTGCTAATAATATTAATGGAAAATTGAGCCTTTATGCAACACAAATTCTTAGCACTTGTAATATTAGTACTTGTAACTTGTAACTTGTAGCTAATATTATTAGCCCGATTATGCTACAGGGCCCTGATCGTGGCTTATTGAATCCAAGATTAAATCCTACTTTGGATTCGAGCTAAACCACAGAACAGATATGCATCTTCGAACAAACTTTAAGTTCTGAGGTGGGAGCCGTGAAATTGTCACTTGGAGTACTAGATGGGAATGCATTTCCATGGAGAAATAAAAAATCATCAAAGCGTGCTGTGCTGCCGTCCTATACTCACTGTACACAAAAGCTTGCCTTCTACCACCAGGTTCGCTAGTGTTCAGCAATCAAACGAGCAGTACTTTTCATGACGAAGATTCACCCCCGTGGCTAAACCCTACAATTATGTCGCATCGGATTGCTCACAGAAGTTGAAGGTCGATGAAAGCTCTGGTCGTCATTAGCAGGCGACGTTACTGGTACTATAAATGAAGCGTGAAGCTTACCGCCATGATTGTGGAAGATATGATCTCGACATCGCTAACGTTTGGTGTCTTCCACATCTCGCACTGAACCTCCGATCTGTGAGCGAGATTTGCAAGAAAAGGTATCGAGTCACCTTCAAAGCATGTAAAGTTGAGCACGAATCAACTGGCGATGTCATCGCGTCGGTCGTCGAAAGAGTTGGTTGGTCTGTAGTACAACTGAATCTTATTGAGTGACATAACCCTGTGGCAACTTGGACCTGTGATATCGATGGTTCGCGCATCCCAGGGAACATTTCCTTCCACTCCTCTGATAACTGCTCGCTTTCCCAGATTTTAATTATTAACCGGTGCAGACAGGTGTCCAACTTTCCCATGCTCATCTTGATGAGCTGCGATGCGATACTCACCTTATCAGTTGATGCATTTCCGCTAAATATAGTAGGTATAGCTGACTCACACACGAACAACTCTTCTACCACTGAAAAGCTGACAAAATTATAATTCAAACAAAACGCTTTTCAAACTGTGCTTTCGCCCTGAGCTTAGTATCAACGCAATTTCATTAGTTATATTATACAATCTATATTTCAACAATAAAATAAAACATACTGAGTTGTTTGATGTGTTCTGTTCCTGGATCCGATTTGTCTGAAGCGACCCCCGGTTCCACCAATCAATACCCAACACCCCCCGTATGTTTCTTGGTCTTAATCAGTGTACTGCTTTGGTCCTTCTCCCGCCGGGCCTGATATCGTGCCACGTTGTAATTGTAGAAGAAGTTCTTCCCATACTCAAAGGAGGCGATCATGATGGCGCAGGCCGGGGCCACCTTCACCAGCCGTGGCGTTAATCCGGCAAATAGCCCTTTAATGCCATTCCGAACGTAGATGTTGCGCATCGTCTCAAACGTTCCCGAGCTTTTCGGAGGATTTTTTCGCTTCTCTCCGTTCTCGGCATACAGGAACTTCTCGCCGAACTCGATCTGCTGGTGCGTTTTGACGACATCGAACGGAACCGTAATAAATGCGGCGACCCCACCAGATATGGCACCACCGACAAAACTGAATCCAAAGCTGGGCTGCGTGACGTTGAAGTGCTTCTTATACGTTTCGTATGTCGTCCAGTAGATGCCGCTGAATGGGACATCTCGCAAAATAGTCGGAAAGAAACCTTTCCACAGTCCCAGGATTCCTTGCATTTTAAGCATACTGCGAAAGCCTCGACCCACTTCTGTATAGCTAAGCTTCTCCGATTGCATCTTGGTACGAATCAACTCCAGTGGATTCACGATCGTCACGGCCATCACCCGGGCTGAAGCGCCGGCCACTAGTGGAAGCCAAAATGGAAGTTCCGTTGATTTGTCCCTGTTACGAAGATATACCTCCTTCAACCGCAACCGGAACTGCTCGTACGCCACAAAGTATATGACCGTGGTCGGCAGAGCTAGTACCAGCGTGGGACTCAAGCCGGACCACAGTGACTTGACGCCCTCGTGGTGACTGATTTTGACAAACGCGTCCACCGTTCCGGTGAAATGCAGCTTGGGCTTGGCGAACGTCGCTGTTCCATTGGGTCCACAAGGACACAAATGGTCCATCAGGCCATTGCAATAGAGGTAGCATTTATTAGACAACATCATCTTCTGCTGTGCTTGTAGCCGGGTCTTCACGACATCCAGTGGGGTCACTGAAAACAGATAACAACAAAATAAACATATGTTCCACTCGCTGAAATATTGATTATCCTCAAAACTTACTAAAAAGAGACGTCACTAGCGCTCCGCTGCAGGACGACAGGATCTGCTGGTACGGTCGGATCCGGAAACGGCTGTCATCCATGTCGACACCCGGCGCCGGTAGAAGAGATTCAGAACGGGAACCTGCGTCGGTCGTCATCGTTGTACTTGGCCCTAGCGCTTCGATAGATAAATTTCACCAAACTAACGTAAGACGCGAGCAAAACATTGGCCAACTTTGTGCACTAACAAACAATTTTTTTGACAGTCATTCTGAGTCTCTGTTTGAATACGAACTATACTTCCTGGTTGTTGGCGGAGAGGCTTTCACCCTGAGACTGGCGCTAGACTGACTGAAGAATGGTAAAAATTACAATCCCATAGATGGGACACCTTATCGCACGTCTCAGCTTATCACTGCACGGATGTACGTACGCGTAATATCACACTAGCACTAGCCTGCACGCCTGTAGGTACTAGCAATACTTGAATTTTGTTGCGCAGCCAGTCGGACCAAAATAGAAAAAAATTAATCCGCGTTTGACGGCAAAACAACCAAAAAGCAAAACACTTGCATCAGAACAAGCGGAGCAAAACAACAGTCGATGAAAAATTTTGTTAATCGATGAATCATTTTCCGGCTGTCGGCAAAAGAGCACAAAGCTTGTGCTCGAATCGATTTGTCACAGTGTTACGTAGGTATTAATTAAGCTGTTTAGTTGATTTTTGAGATGTGTGCAAACCACCAGAACTAGTGTGTACTAGACCGAATGTGAGCAAAAACAAGTTTCTGAAGGGCTCTCGCTTGAAGGCAAAACCACCGAACGAAATTATCTTGCAAAACGATTTTGACAACAAAACTTCCGCTGCACAAGTCGAGCGCGATAAGACACCAACACAGTAGAGTGGATTCGGACGTCGAACAGGTGCCACCACAAGAGCCGCTGGCAAACGCTGCGGGCACAAACCAGCACGTGGAAACACATAAAACGGTGCTGATTCCTTGCTGACGGTGCGGAAAATAAAACCCGCACGCATACTGCACGACATCGAGTGACGGCCAGCGTGGTAAGACCGGCAGTAGTGATCCCAGGTCAGCCATTCGAGGAGAACGCCGATATTGCAAATAACGAGGTGGAGCAACGGAACCCGGTAATAGAAGGTCGGAATCCGCATCGCTCGAACAAGGAAGTGGCAAGAACAACCGTGCTCTAGAAGCGATTCCACGGGGGTAAGCTTTAGACAAAGGATGCGTAGAACAACTATTTATGTGAGTCTTTTTGACAGGCACGCCGCAATTCTCGAAGGTGGGCTCGTGAATCCCGGCCACCGCAAGGCTGATCGCACTCAAACCTTTCATTCCGAACCTGACCGTGCAACAAGCGCCCTAAAGGTGGAGCAGCGATATTGGGAGGCCGGAAGCCGGAGTGCAGCTAATAATCCCGGCGGAATTGCGCAAATTCCGACCTAACCTGGTAAGATAAACAGCATGCTATGCATAATGCAACCTGCTAACCGAATTCTCGCATGCAGATTCGTCACGAGGAATCCTCCAGACGTCGGTCGCAACCGAAAAACAAGAGAAAGAGCCTTCCCCTGGAAGTGAGTAACCTGCAATCGTCAAAAGGGGGAAAACACTAATTGCCGATATGCCGTAGGGCTCTTTTTCCTTTTTGCAGTTTGGTGGTCACCCAATTCGGGGTTAGGAGCCATAATTCCAAAGCCAGAGTTCGTCGAATAGTACCACGATAGTCCGTGGTCCACGTGATCGGAGCACAGTGATCGCCGGGGAAGACGCTGATCACGCGAGCACAATCGCGCGGCCCACCATTGGGAAAAGCGAGGGACATTGCGCGCAATCCCACATCCTTTCGCCGCGCAAACAAGGCGAACCGGAACGATCATCGTGTGAGTGCGTGGAGTG
Source organism: Aedes albopictus (assembly GCF_035046485.1). Classification (NCBI taxonomy): domain Eukaryota; kingdom Metazoa; phylum Arthropoda; class Insecta; order Diptera; family Culicidae; genus Aedes; species Aedes albopictus. The sequence goes on from NC_085138.1 coordinate 42,290,155, forward strand.
AACTACGGTCCTGTACAACGGTGTTCTAAGCCGCGACGGCGGAGCAAAAGCACCCTGCGAGGTTGGCGCTAGAGGAACCGACGATGTGCTGCCGGAAGCGGATAGGAAGCTGAGCGCGTGAGTACCACGAAGAAAGTGAGGTGCGGAAGAAGCCCGAAAATGCATGTAGAGATGAAGGCCTTAGATCAGAAGTAGGGAACAGTAGGATTGAAGACATGAAAACCCTGTACTTGTTTGTAATAAATGTTTGCACACAATCTAGTTTTTGAGGCGTACATTATGTTGCTAGCCGGTCCGATCAATGCCCCTTTCCATTAGCAAAGATCGTGTCACAACAACAGACAAACCGAACATAAATAATTTATTACAATTACAATTAATACAATAATTATTTTTTTGTAAAACATCAAACTTACTTATTGCGACGTTGATTGATTGATTTGTCTTTATTTAAGAGACTTTCAGCCCTTGGCTGGTTCGTGTCTCCTTTTGCGACGTCATAATATGACATATAATATAAAATTTAATTCTAGATTGAGTTTAAATAAGGGCGAAAGTAACATGAGCGAGTTCTCTTCATCAACTCTCTCTCTTCTGCAAAGTGACAAGATGCAAATTCAATCGAACTTTTTTATGCTTAGACGCTAGATTGCACCGCAATCTAGCGATTTATGACCAAAAAGTGCAACCATACTTGCATCTTGTCACTTTAATTTGAAGAAGGGAGAGTCGATGAAGAGGACTCGCTCATGTTACTTTCGCCCTTATTTAAACTCAATCTAGAATATTGTTAAAAGCGTGGACGATACCGATTTCGTTCGTCAGGTGGGCGCTGAATTTGAATAATTATTTGTGTAAACTGACCTTAGCGTGTATGAGGGCTGACAAATAAAACTGCTGGAATCGACGAAGCTCGAATCAACGTAAAAGATTGTTTCCAGAATTTTGCAGCTGGCTGATCAATTTTCACGAATTTTACTCCAAAAATTGTAGTCAATTAGGTGAGTATATCTAGATTAATAGTCTTTATTGTTGTATTATTGTTTAATCTAATCATCTAATCATGTTTTCTAATATGTTATTTTTTTTTTTGCGAAAATCCTAGATTTTGGGATGGGTGTAAATGATGCGATGAGTTACGTTCTGTTCAATAATCCTGTGGCCAGTGGAGTATGGTCCTTCCTGTCGTCATCCGGGAATGTGAGTATGCCCGTGCAAATTATATAGAATTAGAAACATGTCCATAACTACCTTTCCTTATTCCAGGGGTTGAAATCGAAGGGAGCTATCGCCGCCGGACAGCAAATCGCAAGCCAGAGCACCAAAACGATGGCGGCGGAAGCGATGCCACCTTTGTGGAAGCTGGTAGGTTCTAGCCGGCCTATCCTTCGATTGGCTGCACTTAGTGGCGCAACGGCCGTCATGCTCGGTGCCTACGGAGCCCATCATCGGTTCAACGTGGTTGACGAAAAGGAAAGGGACCCGAAGGACATTTTCAAAATGACCAATCAGTACCACTTCTTGCATTCGTTGGCGCTTCTGGCGGCTCCCCTGGCTAGGAAGCCATATCTGGTATGTTTGCTTTATCTAGGGTATCGATCTAGGTAAGGGCCCACAGGTATAGTCAATGCGGTGAGCGCACGGGTATTTAGCATGACGGGTTCGATTTCCGGTGGGCCCAGGAGCTTTTCGTAAAGGAAATTTGCTTGACTTCCTTGGGCATAGAGTTCCTTTGTGCCTGGGTATCGTTTTCAGAGGATTCAAGGATAACTGGCACCAATTTAAAAATACTAGAACTTCTTTTGACGGACTTCTCAACAGTTTCCACTTTCCTGACATGGTAAAGTTGCTCCGTTGGGCACCGTGTATCATTTTAAGAAGTTTGTTCGGTTTCATTTGAACGCGTCCGTACTTGGAAATCCGTATCTGGGGGGTGGCGATGCCTCCCGCCACCCCATGTAACAACAGCAGCAGCAGTGCTGCTGATAAGACAAAACAAAAAGCCGTTCGTTGGATCACTAATAATCGGTAATAAATCTACAACTTTTTCCACAAGCATCCAATCGTTTTGCGGTCTTCGAAGGAATATTTCACTACGGCACATCTCTTCCATTTTTAAGATTAAATATTTTTATGTAAAACACTTTTTTATTCTTTTTTTTTCTCTTATCTCAAACTTCTTCGGTCTACAAATCTCCCTGCGCTGTCTGCTATCCCGAACATCTTCAGTTTGCTGTACTTCTCTCGTTCTACTATCGGTAGCTGTACCTTCTACTTCATTTAATTTCTTTGTATTGTCAACACAGACCTCTTATTTTTCTTCAAAAACTTCCAAGTGTGCACTGTTTCTTGTGTACGTCTTCCCTGTTTCCTTAGACCTCACTAGAAGTTATCCTGCCTTAATATAAACTACCGTCGTTGGAGGTGAGAATGGGTCAAAAAAGGATACTCAAAGATTGTTTGTTAAATAACAAATGCAGTTGAAGTCGGAATAACTTTTTATGTATACTCTTCTATGTGGTAATGATAGTTTAGCAAGAAAGTATCACATTATATGAATTGCTTACTAAACTACAAATGATTGAAAATTGACCCAATCTCACCCCTTAGAGGGGGTGAGAATGGGTCAAAGTATTCGAAATCGCCTATCTGAGAATATAATTTAATTTTATTGATCATATCTAGTAAACCTACTTAAAATACAATGTAATCGTGACGAATAAAAACTTACACTCTGAAAAATTTTTACGTCCGATTTACGTGAAAAGATAGGTAGTTTTCGTCCACCATATTTTTCACGTAGCCTTCACCGGAGTTTCAGGTAGCTGGAAATATTTGAGTTTTGCTAATTGACGTGATGAGTCAGGTAAATTTGACATGAATCTACGTATCGTTTACGTGAAATGTAGGTGAGAACTACCGGAATTTAAGGTAAATTTCACGTGAAAATGTGATTAATTCTACATAAAGATCACGTTATTTATGCATGATTTTTGAATGAAAGTATAGCAACCGCACCAGCTTGCTACGTATTTGAAGAGGCAAGAGATTTAAAATCATTACAAAATGCAATGCAGATTTTACCTACTGTTAAATATGTCATTGCATTTTATAGGGATTTAAAAACTCATGCCTCCATAAATACGCTACAGGCTGGTACATACAAATATATAACAATTAAAGGATAAATCTTTCGGTCTTTTAATTTGGACTAATTCATTAATCTACAATTATAAAACAACAGTATGTTTTATAACTGATCTTCCAAAATTTGATAATTTCAACTAAACTAGATTTGTCGCATAGTCTCCGTAGTCCAGCGATTCCAAACACTCGCTGAACTGGTTCTCCGTCGAGCTTCTGAAATGATGGAAAATAGAAAGTCACAATTCACTACTGCAAATAATAAATCACTATCTATTGTCTTATGCAACTTAATTAGCATTCAGTCTTTGCAAATTTGTAAACTCTACATCAGCAAGCACTCGAGCAACCAGCTAGCTTTCACATGAACCTATTTCACGGCGCCATATTGATTTTTTTTCACACCTGAATTTCACGTAACTTTCTTTTCGCGAAAACTTCCAAGTCGGAAGTACACTAATACCAACGCATTGAAACGATTTACGTGAAAACCAGGTGGATTCCACCAATCAGGATGGTGCACACGACGTAGTTATCGAGTGAAGGTTACTAATGTCACGTAACTTATGAAGTTTTGAGAATAAGGTTGAGCTACGTGATGTTTCACGTAAATCGGACGTGAAAATTCTTTAGAGTGTAGGTAATTTTAAAAGGTGATTAATCCACCTAAAAGGGCTAATACAACCGAAAAAATGGTTGAAATTTGATAAAATAACGTTTGTATGTTGTATCACTATTTTTAGATACCACAATCATCCTCATTTAAAGTTTCAACTTCCATGAGAGGAGAGAGGGTTACAATGAGGGAGGCGCGCATTGAAAGATTGATTACATGATACATGACATTTTTAGGGTGACGTCAAATATTTGACCACTTTTGACAGATAAATTTTGGCAGGTTGTTTGGCTCTGTTTGTCCCTATTCGTTTTTCGAGAGTGACAAATATTTTTGTTTGCCATGTACACCTTGGTCAAAATTACATACATACACACATTTAATTTTATTGATTTAATCACGGTCAAAATTTAACTGTCAAAAGTGGTCAAATATTTGGCATTGGTCAAAGAGTGTCATACTAGCTTTAGTATTGTTGAAATCAGGCACGTGATATTGGAGATAAGCACTGTCGCTGGAAGGTGCAGTAGCTCGTCCTCTCTGGAGCCACCATATGTTGACGACGGGGCACTTACCGTTGCGAAGGGAGACGGTATTCGATTCCGCGTGTGCCGATCAACAGGCAAGAGAAACGCACTGAACTGAACTGTCGACGACCGAAACTACTTACTGATACTCGGAGGATTGAGTGGTAGATAATTAGAATCGATTGGTCCAAATCGAATGTGGGAGCAATCAACTGGCCTTCCTAGATCCGGTCAAATTCTTTCGCATTCGAAGACGTGACTTAGTCGGATGAGGAAAAGTTGATCGCAATGCATTTATATTTTTTCTAGACTCATGCCAAAGTTACTCGCATTCGGAACCGTGGCGTACCAGAGTGAGAAAATAAATGCTTGCCCACACTTGAATCGGTGTCAAACTGGCCTTTTCAGACTCTTGCCAAAGTTACTCGCATTCGGAACCGTAGCGTGCCAGAGTGGAAAAAGTTTGATCGATTCAGTATGATTTAGACTCCTCGATTCTAAATACTAAGTAACTCTTTTCAAAGACTTAAATTTTCCAATCAAGCTCCAGCCAACTCCTTTCGCATTCGAAGGCTTGGGTAATAGGAGGGATTAGAAAAGATTAAGCTTCTCAAAGTGCTTGGTAAGAAGGATTTCGAGTAGCAAGTGAATGAGCGTTCTGTAGCTTGTGACGTACAAGGCAAAACTGCTACTGTCTTTATTGTTCGATCGCTTTTTATACTATCGTCCAGACATTATTCGCACCCTCTTTTTACATGTTTTTTCCTGATTCCTACGTAAAGCATATTAATTATATGTGTATCGTCCAGAAACTATACTCACCCTCTTTACATCATTAATTAACTCATGATTCATCAAAATTCTAACTTGTATACATACAATCCTGCAATGAATCTTTCCAACAAGTTTTGCTAACAAATAATTAATCCCTGATCAAAACCTTTTCTGGTACTTAGACCATTACAATACATTGGGGTTGTGTTCTTGACTTTCCGTTAGTTGTGAGCATTGATAATTGATTACAATTTTATATCCTATCGGTGCATGTCTGGAACTAACAATTACAAATGGCGTTGCTTGTATTCTAGTTTAGTGAATTTCACAATATTGCGTAATTATAAATCATGCTTATGTGTAAGTGCTATCCGATTGCGCAACATTAAATCCGATGGTGAAATTCCATACCACGCTTGTGCATTTATGCTGTGAAACCGTGAACATACTTGAATATGGTATCGTTTCTAATATGAATTAGAATGATTCATCCCCATGTATGCTATGAGTATGCGTTCCGGGCTAATCGATTACTACGCACGCGCGGTTTGTTCCGTTTTTGATCAACCATCCCCGATGCTGCGCTATCGTAGCATATCGTAGACAACATTGTGTGAAAGATGGCTCGTTTCCAATGCAAACTGATTGATTTTGCATATTGCAATTTACACTGGTTTTCATGAATATGTGACCAACCCGATTCACAAAACGTTACCTCTACGATTATTATACAAGCTTTTGCGTTAGATTATTATAAGCGATTTGTTTAATGCTAGATGTAGGAAATGATTGGCATTAGTATGCTCTAGTTGTTAGAAATTAATGTAGTTCACGCGTCGCGTTCGTAACAAGTATACTGCATAAGAAATGTTTATCCAAACTCTCCTTTATAAACTCTTATGTACATGATCATTGGCCCCTGTATTGCCAAAGCAAATCACTCCATCTAAAGATAGAGGGTCGTTCAAATGTTATGTTACACAGCGTTTCACATTATTAGACCCTCTCCCGCAATAACATTTATACGGATTTTTTAATCAATTTTGGATGAGTCCTAGCACAACGGTAGACTTATTTTTCGTTCTTTAATATTTTTATGTATTTTATGAATGATCCTTATATGCCACTCCTAATTCATAAAGTTCAAGTTACACACTCAATAAGCAATCACGTATGTCGTATCTCGACGTTCGTTTGCTTTCCGACATTGAACACAGAAATAAAAAAAAACTTTCCGACATTGTGCTATGTTACCGGTTTTATAGCCCCAGTATTTCCTGGGTCCTACTACCGTCTGGTAGTTTCACGATATTTCCTTAAAATTTCAAAAATAAGTGGAGAAGAAGAACGCTATTAAGTCTATTTTGTGAGCTTACGATATTGCAGTACACTAAAGATTAGCTAATGATTAGAGTAGCTGTCCAAACGCATGGGTTTATTGTTATAAATGATTTTAGGCACTAAACGTAGGAACACACTCGCTTGACACTTCTTCGACATATTTTCAGAAAAAAAGTGCTTTTATGAAGATACGGTAAACATGGCACCACTCTAACGTCAAATGGGGACTGTATAACAAGTTGAATTTTTAGTTAAAGTTATGTGCACTTGCTTGACCCAATCTCACCCCCATTCTTAATATTTTGACATGGGGTCGAAAATATTGAACTTTTCAATAAAAAGAGCAGGGTTGTTACAACAGCGCGGATTTCGCGAATTTCGCGGATTTCGCGATTTTCGCGGATTTGCCCCTAGATTTCGGCCCTCGCGCGGATTTGGCGCGGAATTGGTTTTGCTGTTCCGTCATGCAAATTTTGTTGAATTTTGAACATGATTTTTGTCTGATTTGCATCATAGTTTTTTCGTGTGAGATTGCCTACTTGCCATCTACCAACCAGCGTTTGAAGAATCCCCTCGACGAACTTTGTTCTGGGAATCTTGCATATGAAAATACTAAGAGTTAAGCCATGTTAGTGCTTGAAATAACTTTTGATATGAATCCTAGAGCACGGCAATATGTTCCAGTAATGATTTAATACAAAATTAAATTAGAAAGCTATGAACTGAACCAGCTTAGTTACATTACGGCTATGTAGTTTATTTTCGTAACAATAAACTTCATTATACATACTTAGTTTTTGCAACATATTTAAGTAAAACACACTAGCACCATAGACTAATCTCAAGACCTCGATGTACCAAAGACAACGATGAAATTTTGTATGTCCAGTCCGGTACCCAATAAAATTTATAAACATATAACATATAATATCTATTGGATTTACAGGAATGAACTAAACTTCGAGCTCTACCCCGAATACTTCTTAGAAATTCTATAACAAAATCCAGGGAATCATCAAGGATCTTCTTCAGGGTGTATCTTCGGAATTCCTCAAAGGATCTTTTCTGATATTGTTCTTGAGATCTTTGTAAATATACTTTTATCTTGTTTTCATTTTTGGGTGAATGCTTTCATCTTGAAAGTTCTCGTGAATTGTTTCGTAATGCCTGGAAAATTTCTTTTAAAAAATCGAAAAGAAAAGAAAATTCTCGCAAGAGTTTCTGACAAAACTATAATATTTTTTAGTTCTAAAGTCGTGCACGCTGGCTTTAGTGTATAACAAGCGCACATGGCATTGAAACTGATGGGACAAATGCGCTGTAGTTACGCACATGGATATGATACGATTGATCTTTTTGATACAAGTCTCTCAAATAAAAAATAATCCATCCATCAGAAGCCACTAACGTTGAAATTTTCAGAATTATCCACCGCATATTTCTAGAGCCATTTCAAGTAGAAATCCTTAGATCATTTTAGAAAAAAATTCGAGGCACCATGAAGGATTTTTTTTTTAAATACATATAAATCTCTGTGAGAATTAATGATGAAAACTTAGGAGATTAACGCTGATGAATTTTTGAAGGAATTCATGGATAAATACAGGGGATACTCAAAATAACTGGGACAGGTTAAATTTTCACTTAAAAAAAAGTTCAACTAGCTGTAACTTTTCGAAAAGGGCATCAAATATTCTCCAATTTTTACTGTAAGTTCATCAACTAGTTGTGTATCAGTGGTCAAAATTTGGAAAAGATCGGGCCATTCTACACGAAGTTATAAAGATTCTAGAAAAAGGTATAATTATTCGATAGGCAACTTTGAGCTGTTATATCTCCGATTTCAATAAATCGAATGCAATGAAATTTTGATCATTTATGACTAATATAATGAACTTTGAAAAACAGTTGACTTAATTTGAAATTATTAATTAGAAATAAAATTATGGTGTTTTAATTTATTCCATGTTTTTTTAGTAAATTTATCTATTTTTCAAATGCATCACATTACTTTTTTTAATTCAATGCCGGCTATTTGGTTGCCTTCTTTTGAAACATAAAAATATTCAATTCAATTAGGGGGAATTTACATGAACTATAATTACTCGAATTACTCTCGAATTTTGAAACGATGATGAAGTTTTGGATAAATTGGTGTTATATAAGAAAAATAATCTAATCGTAATTATTTTCTTTCGTGTAAAGAATTTTAGGTTTAATCAAAAGTTTTTAATAGTTCGTTATATAAGTCATAAACGCTCAAAATTTCATTGCATTCGGTTCATTGAATCCGGAGATATAACAGCTCAAAGTTAGCTATCGGATAATTATACCTTTTTCTAGGACCTTTATAACTTCGTGTAGAATGGCCCGATCTTTTCCAAATTTTGACCACTGATACACAACTAGTTGATGAACTTACAGTAAAAATTGGAGAATATTTGATGCCCTTTTCGAAAAGTTACAGCTAGTTGACCTTTTTTTTAAAAGTGAAAATTTTACCTGTCCCAGTTATTTTGAGTATCCCCTGTAACTGGAAATATAAAAAAAATCCTGAAGGAATTTTAAACCACCAAGAAAATTTTCACCAGGAATTTTCCCAGATTTTGCTCCAATGATTGCTGTAAAGATTTTTTAATAGTATAACTGCGGAGAAAGCTATTTTCTCTTTGCACAGGCATCTCCCCATGTGTTCCTCTTGGCATTTCTTCAGTATTTTCTTAAAACGCTGCCCATGAACTACGTAGACTCAATTTTGGCCATTTCAGAACTACCCTCATAGACTTTGTCCATACAAAATTTTCGAAATTAGTATGAAGCTTAGATTTTGACCAGACCACCCTCCGCCCCCTAAGAGTCTACATAGTTCATGGACGGGCTCTAAAGTATTCTCCCTTGGAGAATATCTAAAGTTTAAGTTTCTTTCTGTTTCTCACGCCAGACATTACTAAAATCACAGAGTTAATTTCTACGAATTACCCACACAATATCATCAGATTCTGCATACAAAAACTTCAGAAATTCTTTCCTGTTTCATTCAGATTTTTCAAGGATATTTTTAGAAATACCTTCATGATTTTTTTAAAAGTTTTTTCAATTTCTTTGCTAGAAATTCACACCATTTTTTTCACAAATCTTGTGGTATATTTTCCTGAACGATGGGTTCTGACCGATTTCTCCAAGAACGCTCTGTACATTGCTACATCGATTTTACTAAAAATTCTTGAAGGAATATTGATAAAAAAAAAAGAAATAGAGTTGTGGCAAAACGTCTTCAAATTGCAAAAGCTTAGATCATTTAGAATGAACTGCGTTAATTTACGAATCAACAGTTCAGCTCCCACCCAGCACTCAAATAGTCCATTCAAGTTGAATTGAAAGTGCCTTTTCTTCATACACTATTGTAGACTGTTAAAATTCTATGTTTAACCCTCTAATACCCAAATTTTAGATTTTGATCTAAATATCATTTTATGTCATCTAAAAACGATTTTAACATGTTTTGGAAGATGATTCTTTTTAATTCTCGATTGCGTGAATTTCAGTTTTTGATTTTTCTAATTTTTAATTTTGAACATCCTCACAGTTTTATATTTTTCCTGGAAGCCTATTTGAGGTACGGATTTTTTATATGAAAACATTTTGAGATTTTATGATTATTATTGAAATACTTTTATTTTAATTTTTTTCATAGAAAATTTTATTTTAATTTAAGAGTGTATTCGATTCCCTTAAACTATAAAACTAGTGTAGAATGATTTGGGAAAAATTTAAAATATGTTAATACGATTTAATGGATATAAACAATGACTTCTAGCAGGTGACTAAAACATCAATTTTTCAATGATTTTAAAAAAATGTAAATACGCTTTAAAATACACCAAAAACAATTTTGAGATATACAAAACAGTCCTAAATATCAGCCAAAAATATAAAAAATTTGATTTTCCACGAAATAAAAATTACAAAAATGTTCAAACTATACCCTGTCTAAAGGCGGGGTTGGGTATTAGAGGGTTAATATATACGTAATGAAACTTTGCATTCGCACTCTCGCGTATTTGGCGCGAATTCAATTTCACAATCGCGCGGATTTGGCGCGGATTTAAATTTTTCTCGCGCGGATTTGGCGCGGATTTTTTTCCACGCTTCTCGTAACAACCCTGAAAGAGTAATGACAGCCCACTTTTTTCATTGCATCAACTGAGTAATAGAGCACTACATGAAATTCTCTCCTTCTCTTTCACTCTTAAAGAAATTTTGTAAACAACAAGGCCACGAAACTTCAAAATCCCATACAGAATCAAAACAGTGCAGTGCCCTATACCTACAGCTAACCACTTATAAGAAAATGTATGGTTAGGTACATGTGTAAAACATTACGAAGGGGAAATTTTTTCAGAGTGATTTACTAGTAGTTTCATCATATAAGTTCAGCCACAAATTTAACAAAAAACAATTATTGCTAAACATCTTATTCTGCATCATGACGAGTAGAAACATCTCCCCTTTGAAATAATATAATATAAATTAGCGATAGTTGATGAGCTATTTCAAATTTTATGTTTCTCCGTTTTGACCCAATCTCACCCCCCAGACCCATTGTCCCTGGGCTTGGATTATATCTTCCAGGAAGCTTTGATTTCAGGCATGTGGTCGATGGCCTTTGCAGTAATGATTGGAATAGCTGAATGTATAATCAATGGCAAACAATTCTGTAAGAATCAGATCTTCAAGTCATCTGATATAGTTATACTGATCATGACGCTGCATAGTATATCGAACATTTGTCGAAGTCATTTATGTGCCGGGAAAATATAATTCCAAGTTGTAGAAAATATTACAAACTGAGGGAGGGTAATAGGCCCAGTCAGACCCTGAATGGGCAATGTGGGTTAGTTTATGGGAATGCCATTGAAAGTTTGTAATATTCTCCGAGGCTTTCGAAATCCAACAGGGCGCGTCCCCGGGTTGCGGATAGGGGGAAAAGGGAGATTTTTCACATTTGTACTGTAATCAGTCAATGTAGTATTATCTCCTATGGTGTTGTAGTGCGAATGAATGATCTCATTCTATGGGAATTCGAACCTTGTAATGTATTGTTTATCAACTTCAATTTTCTAAGTTTGATAAGGTTTTGAAGACAAACATGAGATGAGAGAATTGCCTAATAGGAAAGTCACATCAGCAAAGCTTTTACATATGCAAATGCTATCCATGGGGTCATGTCTAGCATTTAATATGTATGGCAATGACTGATTCTTACCTAGCAGGGGTACTACAAGACCACGCGGACAATTCGATTAAAGGCTTAATTGGGGATAATATATTTTCCAGAACTGAAGGGACATTTTTTCCGGGGTGACTGGCGAGTCGGAGAGGGTAGAAGTTTCCGTTTGTTATAATTGACAAAATAAACAATCGAACGCTTTTTCTTTCTTTGACTTGCTTGGTATTTTGTGGATTATTGTTTTTTGGTTTTGGAAGGTATGCGATTCACTATTGAGCCTTAAAATTTATTTTGCATCTGAATAGCATTGATATTGTCAAGTCTGTACCAACACCCTAATCCCACACCAAAATACCCTTTTCCTATCCCATGGCGTTTATGTGGTCAGCAAAGACTATTCAGCCATTACCCCTCCTTATCATCGGCTTTGGACTGACTTGCGCTCTCATTGCCCCACCAAATGCTGCAAAATGAAAATGAAAATGAGAAACAGAGAACTGACCTTCTCAGTGAGAAGGTCAGTTCTCTGTTCTCACCATACTAAAATTCAGCTCATTACTACAAATCTAGTACTACACCGAACGTGCCCCAGTGTCATTTAGCTTTATTAGAAAGCTTTTCCATCGGAACTCTTAATGACATGATACGTATAACGATTCATTTGATGTAAACGTGTCAGACTACCGGTACAATGTATGTGTAGTGTCTGATAAAATAGGGTCTTGGAATTATTTCAGTGTACTTTGCGTTTACACACACTAATCTCGCGTGCTCGTTGGGGTGCACCTTGTGTTATGGACTCTTAATATTTCACTACGGCACATCTCTCCCATTTTTAAGATTAAATATTTCTATATAAAACACTTTTCTTATTCTTATCAGCTTTTTTTCCCTCATCTGTAGAGCCTTTTAACCACTGCGTCCATTATTTAGGAATATTGTGGTATGACCCATATTTAATTTGGTGCTAGTCAAGTATCCTGTCACAATTGAGCTGTGATGGACAATGGTTGATGTAACACCTGATTCCAACTAGGCACAACTCGTTTTATAAAGTTTATTACCCTGTTGGGATTACTTCTCCAAATTTCCAAGGGCTCTAGAAACCCTTTACCAAATATCGCCAATCTGTGATGGTACAGCACTCCGCAGTTGCAGATTAAATGCTCGGCAGTTTCGTTTTCCGTTTGACAGAAACGACACTCGGAGGATTGGATTTTTCCAATCTTACTTAGATGATATTTACTCGGGCAGTGGCCAGTCATCAGACCAGTAACTACCCTGAGATCTCTTTTGTTTAGATTCAGTATGGACCTGGCTTTTTCTGCACTGGGTTTTATGAACCTTTTTGCTTGCTTGGATGTATCCGTGGCATTCCAATTAGATTCTACCGTGGACATTTCCCAAGTTTTTAGTTTCATCCGAAGAGCACACTCAGGAACTCCACAGAAAGGTTCAGGGCCTACAAAGCTTGATGCCGCACCCTGTCTAGCTAAATTGTCGGCGTTTTCATTTCCCAGAATTCCACAATGACCGGGCACCCAGTATAAAGTTACCTCATTCCTACTGGCCAATTGCTTCAGAGAAATAATGCATTCCCACACTAGCTTTGATTGACACGTGAAAGCTTTTAGCGCATTTAGAGCCGCCTGACTGTCCGAAAAAATACAGATCTTGGCAAACCTATAATTTCTTTTCAGACAAATGTTGGCACACTCTAGAATGGCTTGAACATCCGCTTGAAATACAGTGGGACTGCATCCTATTGGTATAGCCTTACTGATACCGGGGCCAAAAACACCAGCTCCAGTATTTTCTCCCATCTTGGACCCATCAGTATAAAATACAATAGAACCTAGACGTAAACTTGGCCCACCAGCATCCCAAACATAGCGACATGGTTTCACCACTTTGAAGGGAACATCATAGTTGGTCTTCGTTATCATCCAATCTTCTACTGTTTTTATGTCCATGTTTAATTTGAAGTCTTTGATGATCCTCAAATGTCCAGCAAGATCCCCGTCTAGGACTTTATTGTAACGTATAAACTGCAGGGCACTTTTTGCCGCTTGTAGTTTAACAAATTGATGCAATGGCAGTAAATTAAGAAGGGCATCCAAAGCAACTGATGGGGTGCTTTTCATTGCTCCTGTCATAGATATACATGCAAGTCTTTGTAACTTACTTAGCTTCTTTTGACAGGTTACCTCATTTGTTTTGGGCCACCAAACAAGTGAAGCATAAGTAATCTTAGGCCGGACTATTGCAGCATAGATCCAGTGAATCATGTTAGGTCTAAGACCCCAGGTTTTTCCTAAGGCTTTGCTGCAGACCCAAAGGGCATTGGTACCCTTGGTTAAAACATTGTTTAAATGAGAATTCCAATTCAGTCTTTTGTCCAAAGTTACCCCAAGATGTTTAACTTCTTCTGAGAACTGAATTTGAACTCCATCTAAAGAAGGTTCAGTAAGATTTATTTTTAACCTTCTAGTAAAAGGTACAATTACAGTTTTTGAAGGGTTTACGTTTAATCCCTCCTCTCGGCACCATTTGATGGTAACATTCAACGCAGATTGTAGCCGGCTAGATATCGTGTCGTCATATTTACCACGTATCAGAATAGCTACATCATCTGCGTATCCAATAACCTCAAAGCCTTGATTGATGAGTTTTTTAAGGAGTTCGTCCACTACCAAAGACCACAATAAGGGCGATAGTACTCCTCCTTGAGGACAGCCCTTCACAGATCTTACTGATAGTTGCGCACCTCCAAGAACGGAAGAGATCTCTCGATCTCTAAGCATCGATATTATCCATTCAATAATGCATTTATCCAAGCCCCTTGCTTCCATTGCAGAACGCATTGAGCTGTAGGATGCGTTATCGAATGCTCCTTCAATGTCGAGAAAAGCAACCACGGCTATTTCCTTGGCTTGAAACGATTTCTCAATTTTGCCGACTAGCGACTGTAGCGCTGTTATAGTAGATTTGCCTGTTTGATAAGCAAATTGAAACTTGCTTAGAGGCATTTCTACTAAGCTGGTAGACTTGACAAAGTCATCCACTATTTTCTCCATGGTCTTTAACAGAACACAAGAAAGGCTTATGGGTCTGAAGGCTTTTGGAGTTGTTTTGTCCCGCTTGCCAGCTTTTGGGATAAAAACAACACGAACCTTCCGCCATGCCTTAGGTATGTAAGCTAAAGTAATACTGGCTCTGAATATTTCGGTTAAGAGCGGACAAATCGCCTCTTTTCCATGTTGAAGTAAAGCTGGGAAAATTCCATCTTTCCCGGCAGATTTGAAAGGTTGAAAAGAACTCAATGCCCATTCGACCCTCGACGGTGTGAAGATTTCACAAGCTTTTTGATAGGCATTGGTCGACCACGCATGTCTTGCCTTATCCGAGTCCTGTTCTTCATCCGAATAAGAAATCGATCCTGGGAAGTGAGTTCTCATCATTACTTCCAATGTTTCAGAAGAATCAACAGTAAAACTGCCATCTTCCTTTTTAAGACTTCCAAGACCATTTGAATGGTCTTTCGAAAGGACTTTATGAAACCTTGCAGCCGTAGGAGCGTTATTGATGTCTTCACATACCCGTCTCCAGTCCTTGCGTTTGGCTAGTCTCAATTCTCTGTTGTATTCTGTAAGGGCTTGTTTATACTGAACCCAATCAGATGTAACTTTCAGTCTTATCAGCTTAAACTTTCTCTTATCTCTTTATCTTATTTTCTTACACAAAAAGTTCTCAAACTTCTTCGGTCTACGAATCTCCCTGCGCTGTCTGCTATCCCGAACATCTTCACCATTTAAAATAACCATTTAATTTCTTGGTATTGTCAACACAGACCTCTTCATTTTTCTTCAAAAACTTCAAGTGTGCACTGTTTCTTGTGTACGTCTTCCCTGTTTCCTTAGACCTCACTAGAACTTATCCTCCCTTAATATTAACTACATCAAATTCATTGCCAAACGTAGGTTGCAAAGATCCTAATTTAAAATTTCTCATAACGACATCTCCAGCTTGTAGGTCATGTAAGGTGGCATGGCATCTCGAATCTGAATGAGCTTTGTGCTGTTCCTTCATTACCATGTCTCGATCCTTGGAAGACTCAAACAATAGGATGTCGCTTTTGTGAAGAGTTGGTAACGAATTTGTCATTTCGCGTCCAAAAATCATTTTCGCAGGAGATACACCAACGGTTTCTTGAGGAGTTGAATGGTACATGATGAGATAGTCTAACGGATCGGTCTCCCAATTAGTGCCTTGGATGACACTAATATCCTTCGTCCGATATTTCTCATTTGCCTCTCTACCGCTCTGTTTTGTTCTGGCCAATACGGTGTAATGAAATTTAGATGAACTCCGTAACTAACGCAAAACTGTTTCAGCTTCTCCGATCTAAACTGCAGTCCGTTATCCGCTGTTATTGACCGGGGTACTCCGAGCGAAGTTAACATTGTCAACAAAGCACTGATAACTTTCTGGAAAGTCGCAGGCTTCATAACTTCCACCTGGATGAAACAGCTCGTATAACATACCACGACGAAAAACGATTTCCCATCCGGTAATCCTTCCCTAAAGTCCATTGCTAAGTCTTCCCACGGTTGAGTTAGAATTCGGCGACCGATGGGGTTCGGTTTATCTGGTAGAGCAGTCATCTGACAGAGTTTGCAAGCTTTTACGACTTTTTCCGCTAGTTCATCCATCTCGGGAAACCATACCTTCTTAGTCTAAGAATCTTAGATCTCAGATGGGCCTTGATGCCAATCATCCCTTGATGTCCAATGTGAGCTAATTTCACTACTTTCTCACGGAGTTTTGATGGAATCAACTATTCGGTCCCCTCTCAACACCAAATCATCATAGCATGGGAGGTCATCCTTTATTGTAGCAGCCTTGTACCAAGGAGCAACATCCTCCCATTTTCCGGATTCAACTCGATCGGATTCTATGTCTTCCCGGGTAGCTTCCCGAAATTCTGTTAGTGCTATACTGCCCCCACTCGCAAAACAGTCCCATTTGTAAAAAGTAGGAATTGAGAAAACAGCGTTTGAAGTTTGACAACTCGTTTCCATGTAAAACTTTGGAAAATCGTCATAAATTGACAAACACAGCTAATCGTGTTCGGTAATTTTACCGAAATCTTAACCGCTGAGCGTTCGGTAATGTATTTTTAACGAAATTCTGTAAAAAACTAACAAATTGCGGTAAAATGATATCTGTCAAACTCTAACGAACTTCGGAAAAAGTTGCTACCTTTACCGATTTTTTCCTGTTAAACAAACTTAACGGTTGAGATTTCGGTAAAACATTACCGAAGTCGATGATTTTTTCTAACTGTGAACATTTCAATCATCTCGAAACTTTCACAGATTGTTTTGCACCGCAATACGTAACTGTGTTACAAGGTACACAAATTCATGATGGAACTGTTTTGCGGGTACTTTCAATATGGGATGCTCATAATTTGGTATTTTTTTTCGCACAATGACATAAATATCCGCAATTTTTATTATGGGATATAAAAGTACGTTGAAAATGATGACTATTCATAACCTTAACTCAAAAGTGATGAAAAGACAAATGGGAGTGATATGCGAGTGGGGGCAGTATAGTGGTAGGTCTTGTTTCACTGAATAGCCACTGTACTACATCTTGTTCTCCAGATATCGGGTCATCCTTAACGGAGAGTGTAGACAAGGAATCGGTCAGGATTTTTATCCCCTGGTTCGTACACGACCTTAAAATTAAAAGCCTGGCGGTGCAAAATCCGTCTCTCAATCCTAGCTGAAGGTTTGGATTGCGTTCGGTAGAATAGGTACTGCAAAGACTTACATTCCGTAATCAGAAAGAAATGTCGGCCGTAAAGGTAAATGTAAAACTTTTCCATCGCCCATGCAATAGCGTAGCATTCCCTTTCCGTTTGTTAGTCTTTTCTTTGATGACTGGCAAGACTTCTCGAGGCACAGTATACTATAGTATACTATAGATTGCACGGGTCTGTCCTGTCAATTTTTGTTCTGAATCAAAATTGCTCCGACTCCAACTCGGCTGGCATCCGTTTCCAAATAGGTGTCATCGTCCGGATCGTAGAATCCCAATGTTTCTATTCGCTCTAGCACTGATCGCAATTCGCTCAACTCGTCCGAATGTTGTTCCCCCCACATAAAAGTGGACTCTTTGGTTAACAGCTTAAACATTTTGAATGTTCTCGTAGACAAATTTGGGATAAACTTGCCCACAAAGTTAGTCATTTCCAGAAGAGACTTGAGGTCAGTCAAGGTGTTAGGAGAACGCAAATCGAGTATCGCCTGAATCTTATCTTGAGTTGGTCTTATTTTTAATTAACAGATACGACGTGGCCTAGGAACGTAAGCTTAGTTACTCCGAAAATCGATTTCTCGTAGTTGATCTTCATATTGACTAGGTTGAACGACGTAAATTTTTTTTTAATGGAATGCGAGTTTGAAAATCGAATGCTGCTTTCTCAATTCCTACTCTTTACAAATGGAACTGTTATGCAAGTGTAGACAGTTTAGGGTTTAGGAGTAAGAGAAATAGTTTTCGGGGTAATAACATTCGGGGAAGTGTTGAAGAATCGTCCTAATTGATGTTTCTCTTACAGACTGCTGCATTTCTAACATCGGGAATGGCCCTATTCTGCGGCACCTGCTACTACATTTCATTCACCAACGATCGTCGCGTCAGTCAGCTTACGCCGGTTGGAGGATTCCTTTTGATCTTTGGATGGCTTTCTTTCCTGATTTAAGAGACATTAGTAACAAGAAAACAAAAATCATATTCATCCATGGAATCGTTGCTGTAGTTGGTGTAAGAAAAATAGCAAATGTTCAAATAAAAATCTTTGTGTCTAAATAAGATATAGAGGTGCTAGCGGGGCTTTTCTTTTCACAGGGTGATCACTTTCGGTTTTACGTTGCAACGGTCGATGACGTACTGTGGCATACAGAATGTTGGATTTACCTTTCGTAATCGTTCGTCACCGAGCAGCGATAGGGCTCCCAAGCCGAACAGTGTGTGGAAAATGTCCGGCATGTTACCGGTGCGATCCGAAAATCCTCCCGTTTCGGCGTCCTGGCACGACAGAATAAACTTTTTCAGCTTCTCATCGCTGATCCAGTTCAATCGTCCCATAATGGTGAGCGATGCTAGTACCCACCATGAATAGCATACGTCCGGTAGTTTTTCCGGTCGACCGTTGAGTCCTCCGCTGGGCAGCTGACGTTCACACAGCCACCAGGCCAGCTTCTCGCAATCCAGCCGATGGAGCTGATCGGTAATGGAGAGGAATCCCACACAGCAATAGATCAGCCCTGCGTGGCTTTCGGCGTTCGGTTTCGATCCGAAACCACCGTCCGAGTTGCAGCAGGACATGACGAAGTTGACCGCTTTCTCCAGATCGATCACGTCCATTTTGTTCTGTAGTGTAAATTAGAAAAGGATTAACAACTTGAATAACGAGATTTCAACTACATCGCAGGATGCACCAAGAGAAGCCAGTCAAAGGATTCATCATCGATACTCACAATCAAACTCAGAATGGCCACGGCGCAGAACGAAAACCGGGTATCCACTTCGCCCCACTTATCCCCGAAGAAGCTCCCGTCCAGCTGTTGAAGGGAGCTGACATACCGGGCAATGGCATCGGTGTCGATTTCCCCCAGGCAATCGTAGATACACAGAATCTGCACCGCGCTCAGCGTGTACAGGAGGTGCGGATCGTGTCCTTCGCAGGCCGAAATGCCCCCGCTCGTCGGACACTGACACTTTTTGATGAAATCGATAATTTCCTGCCGATTGACGCGATCCAACTGATGCATCAGATCCAACCCCGTCACGCCCCAGTATATGCCGGACATCCGTAGGAACTCCGTCATACAGTACTCCTAGAAAGAGGCATTCTTATGTTAACTCCACCTAATTGATAGTTTGTGCTCGGAGGCTTACGTAGTCGTTTTTATCATTTCCGTGGTTGGCAATGTACTCGACGTGCTTATCGAACAGCAGTTCCCTCGGCTCGTCGCTGATGGATACGTCGTTGGTAACGAAGGCCTATGAGGGAACAATGAAAATTTCATTCCAAAGTTAAATCGCTTCAGCGTTGTACCGAGAAAGTTACCGTTTGGCTTACCATGTTCACTATCTGTATGAAATGAATCCCAATTGTAAATGGTCGATTTTTTGTGAGAATTATTGTGAGAAACTTCAAAAATATTTCGTCAAACTCTGCTACACTTTCATTCTTTCGCAGAACTTTTTGCACTGATTCATTCTGTTTATTGAAATGACCGTCAAAACAAAGGAAATGTCAAATTCATTAAAAAGGAAAAAAGGTGCGAAAATTCGCAGCATTTTGTGACTTCTTGTGACGTTCAACCGCGGTTAGGGTGAACCATTCGACACAAATTTTCACAACCAAAAAAATAGT
Source organism: Aedes albopictus (assembly GCF_035046485.1). Classification (NCBI taxonomy): domain Eukaryota; kingdom Metazoa; phylum Arthropoda; class Insecta; order Diptera; family Culicidae; genus Aedes; species Aedes albopictus. Next base: position 42,310,242 of record NC_085138.1, read on the forward strand.
CAGAATATCCCACATCAAGTCGACATTATCCACTGAAAATACGGCAAAGTTTTTGTAGGTTTTCCGGGTTTTTGGGTTTATTCAAATATTACGCAACGCCAAATAAGACAATTCTAGATTGAGTTTAAATAAGGGCGAAAGTAACATGAGAGAGTTCTCTTCATCGACTCTTCTTCTTCAAATTAAAGTGACAAGATGCAAGTATTGTTGAACTTTTTTGCCATAAATCGCTAGGTTGCGATGCAATCTAGCGTCTAAGTGTAAAAATCCCGAATAAAACTGTATCATAAAGCTGTGATTGAGCGTATCGTTTTTTGATTGTACGGGGTAACATAAAATGTATGATACAATATCATAAACATGAATCATACCAATGATAAGAGTTATCATATTCGCGGTTTCAATGATAGACCGAATGGGTTGTTAAGTATAGTTACCATTCAAGAATGGCTTTTTTTGCGAACAAAAATTTTGCCATATTACTCGTGTTATAATCACATTATTATTTATTTAACGATTGACCGAATAATAAAAACAAATCTGAAATATTTCATAACTCTACTTAATCGACTTGAAGAAAAAAATACACCCCTGCAGTTTCCACTGCTGTCATAGCGAGGTTGAGGTTCGTGACGTCATGTTGTGTTGTTTTTGTGCTGAAAGTTTTTTTTAGCTTTGAGTACTACGATCGCAATTCGAACTGGCGACTGGTGCTGGGATTCCCATTTTGCTTCACACGGTGCCTGTGGACCATATCAACACGGTGCTCGCGGGTTATTCAAAGCCAATGATATGAATGTAGCTGGAACTGGAACATCCGAAATCAAAATATACAGGGTAAGTCAGTTGTTTACCAATGCGATCGCTAACTAGGAAATCGCACCTATACAGTGCCCACCGATCGGGCCTCCAATGCACACAGTGTCATTGCATTGAATAGAGATTCCTCCCGAGGTATGATGCATGAAGTTCCTGATGAAGTTTCCCATCCTGCCCATATCGGCAGAGAGGAATACCGTACTTCTCGCCCCGTAAGGAAGCTGATGCCAAATGCTGGTGCCACATAGCAAGTTTTTTTTTAATTCTAAAAGTGACACGGAAACGAAATCAAATGCTTCGCGACTCTTGCTAAGGGCAGTATTGGGGAATTTGCACTCTATTAGTGTAAAAAAGTGCTATATTTTCAAATTTATGAAGAAAAAAGATTATAGACAATCATATATTTATCATTAGATGTATCGTTATCATTTGTGTTGATACCGAAAAAGTATTGAATAGTTCCAAATTGCCCAACCCTATCATTCAATCATAGTAGTATGACTATCTATATCATTATCATTCAGTGAATTGAACGCATATGATATGTACGATAACATGAATTGTAAAAATCTATGCGGGAAGTTCGATTAAATTTGCATCTTGTCACTGTAATTTACAGAAGAGAGAGTCGATGAAGAGAACTCTCTCATGTTACTTTCGCCCTTATTTAAACTCAATCTAGAATTCTGGACCCCCCCCCCTCCCCCATGTAACAACTTTTGTATGGAAGATTTTGAAAATTTGTATGAAGCGTAACACAGCGCTAGACCCCCTCGCCCAATCCCTCCTGCTATGGTCCACTGCACGAATTTATGCTGGCCTGCTTACTCTCACAGAAAATTTGACGTTCGGGAGGTGCTGATACCGCTCAAACGTGAGATTTTCTGTGAGAGTAAGCAGGCCAGCATAAATTGTGCAGTGGACTATTGCATTACGTAATTGGGTTCTTTAGGGGTATGCAGATTACTTCATAACCGGAATCTGCATCCAAAATTTAGTCAAAATCCAAAATTTCATCATTTTTGGTGCCCGGGAACTATTTTTAAAATGCATTTAAAGTTTGTATGGGGAAATTTTTTTGTTCGGGGCGAACTGTCACTTTAGCGATTGAACTGTCAATCTATCCACGGAAATTAAAACTTTTTTGTTTATTCAACCATCAAAACAAAAGAATTGAAACGCAATAAAATTACGTTATACGCAGAAAAATGAGATCTTTCGATTAGGGTAAAGAAAATGGCAATATTTTATTCACTAAACAACCCAATTGGCCTTCTGCACTGAGGTTATGTTTTGCGAAATCCCATTTCATATTTTAGTGATTAAGTCGTTCCAGATAATCTTTTTCGTGGGAACCGGTTAGAAAAAATCGTTGTATCGGTAAATTTACCAAAAATTTGATGATTTAACTGATAGAGAACTGGTATTTCTCTTTTAAACTTCGAAATTTACACGACATAACCCCAGGGGCGGATCACTAGCGCATTTTCGATTCAGCCTTGCGTATTGACATAACGCATTGCAACCGGTGCATTATGTTGCGCATTGGCGATTTAGGGTTTAAAAATACGTGAGTGTTTCGCGCATTTTCTACGCATTGAATTTTATGGTGCATTTTCAATGCATTTTTCAACGCATTAGGCCAAATCACGAGTTTTCTAACGCATTTTCAATTCAGTTTTTTTGGGAGTGATCCGCCTCTCGACATAACCTCTAATTGTAAATGGCCAATATACGTAACCAAGTATACGTAAGAAATCTGGTGAGTAATTTTCTACCTAATTTTAGGTACTTTAGTTTATTTACAATTCTATTCGAGATTCTATCCATATGGGTAATGCACAAAATCGAAATTGGCGATAAAGTGTGAGGTTAGGTAACGAAAAATGACCCAACTTTGGAGGCAAAAATGACACATTTCTGGTGTATGAAAGTTACCAGAATCTGGAACAATTATTGCACTTTTGTCACTTTGGTAGTTGTTTTCTATCGAATGGTACGGGCGAGGTTACGGGTAGACATTTGAACGAAAATACAGCACGCAGCCAAATAATTGCGAACAAAAAACTACACGGAAAACACAGATTACCTAAAAATACGTTAAAAGAACGCAAAAATAAGTAAACCGCTTGAACTTTTTACCCAACAGGGGGTTGTTTCCTCGCTCTCCCGCTCGCAATGTTGTCAAAAACAAAGCGAGAAGCAGCTGCCTAGCCGACAAGGTCCGTGCGAGAAGCCAAATTTGGGTTTTTTACCGTTTACCCAAAAGTGGGTTTATTTCAACCCACTAGGGTACTTCGAAAGTCAACGCTAGGTAGAAAGAACTTTGCAATGGGTTGCAATTTTCTGCCGGGATCAAACGGAAACTACCAACTCAGAGCTTTAACGCGGTATAGCCAAATTTGGGTTCTCGCACGGAAGAGCCGATATGAGTGAAAAGAACCTATATTTTGTTGATTTCTGGTTCCGTGTATAGCTATAGCGAATAGGCCTTTTCAGTTGACAGGTCCGTGTATGCCACTGTTTACAACTGCCGAACAAAGGCGCAAACGTTGAACTTTTTTTTTTTTTTTGTTTGTATTTATGTGTATTTTAACTTATGCTAATTCTACACTTAAACGTTGAACTGTCATTTTCATAGAAGAACTGTCAAAGTCAAAGGCCGCCAAAATCAGCTGATTTTAAAAGTCTTCTGACTAGACCTATTGTCAAACTTATTCTGCTCAGGAACGGGATTATTTTAGGGATATTTTTTAATAATCCAGACGCAAAATAATTATTAAATTGGCCCACCCACCCCTTCGCAAGACTCTTTGTATGAGCCTCTGCACGAATCTGGCGTACTGCTCACTCCCACAGAAAACAGTTCGCACAGTAAAAGGTAAAAGTCAAATGTGACTTTTACTGTGCGCACTGTTTTCAAATTTTCTGTGGGAATGAGCAGGACAGCGCAAATTCGTGCAGAGGCTCATTGGGAGATTTTTGTTGGAGGCTAGTCCACCATGGCCACGCAGGCCATAGCGAGGCTAGCTCCGTCGATGACTGTTTCTAAATTACAATGAAAATAAAACGCTAGACATCTTCCATCAAACTAGACGGCTGCCGACTGATACCTCAATCAGCAACCGTCGCACTCTTTATTCATTCCAGGTATATACAATTTGACTATCTTCTTTAATAACATCATACCTACGCCAACAAATCTACCTCGCTCCAACACTCCAAACTCGTACCTGAAGGTTCGACGCTACCCGAGCGTTCAACGCTACCTAACTTCCAACCATTTTTAGCTGTAACGCCATGAAAAACACCTACCCACCCCTTCCAGCGTTAAGTGTAGTACGCACCTGGTAAGAAAAGCACTCAAGAAAAAATCCCTCTAATTACCAAAGGAATTTTGACAACTGATTAGTATGGGAGGAAATGTCAGTTTTCCTTGGGGAATTGAACGGAACATTTTTCCGCAAGGAAAAATGACAGCTCCATTTGATTTGCCCGGCAGGCGTTACGAGCGTTACACAATTTTCATTTCTTTTCAGCTGCGGACCGCTCAAGAAATTTTGACAACGAAATCATTTCTTGACCGTTTCTTGTCCTATCCTTTTCCACAGTACTTTTCAGGTGCGTACTACACTTTATGACATTAATTTGTGAAGAAGCCCGAAGTGTTAAATCGTACAAGTATGATAGCTGCATCAACATGTCTAAAGGGTCTAACTCGTTTTGTAAACAAACATTGTTTCTGTCGCTGTAGGGCTCGTCTCGATCCACCCACGCATCTGGGGGTCGTTATCAGAAAGAGCGAAGTTTGATCTTTCTGATAACGGCCCCCAGATGCGTGGGTGGATCGAGATAGACCCTACAGCGACAGTAACAATGTTTGTTTACAAAACGAGTTAGACCCTTTAGACATGTTAATGCAGATAGGTTCACACGCTAACCCTCAGTTACCCAGATTGGTGTCAAAGCGACCCAGACTGAGCAAAACTGCAGTTACTCTAAACTGAGTAAAGGCACCTTTACTCAAATCTGGGTTACCGATGTTGGTGGCAAAATCTGGGTAAACGATACCCAGCTCCTCCGGGGCCTTGATTTTGTTAATTTATTTTCAATTTAGATTTTAAATAAAAAGCTCTTAATTTCCATGTGCTGTTCACTTACCTGATGCTGGAAAACAGTTCCCCGGAATAATTCCACTGTTTTCCCGTCATTTATCGGCATATTTTTCGCGAAAACATTCATAGTTTTCAGCGTTCTCCTGACCGCTGCCATATTCTCAAGCTGAAAAGTGACAAAGTTCCGATTACCCAGATCTTTACCCAAAATCAACGAATCTGGGTTTTCGGGTTACCCGGATTATGACAACTGCTAACAACATGAAAATCCGGGTCGAATCGACCCAGTCGATGGGTAGTTTCAGGTTAGCGTGCACACCCTAATGTGTATAGCTGTGCCGATACCATCTGTCAAATTCGAAACATTTTCTAACCATTTTTCCAACGCTTCTGCCAACACTTCCCGTCTTGGATTGTCATTTCCCACTCATCGCTCATCGTGTTCGGTTGTGCGTGTTGGTTGCTCCGCGTGTGAAACAGCGGTAAGAAAAAAAAAGAGCTAGCAGTTGAATTTCATCAGTGCAAAAACCGACGGAAAACGGGAATAAAGTCATGTCTGACGCGGTGGAAAAGCGAAAACTCTCCGAGCTGCGGGTAGTGGATCTGAAGCAAGAGCTGGAGAAACGCGGCAAGGACGGAAATGGTGTGAAAAATGTGCTGCTCGAGCGGCTGACTCAGGTAAGTGCGGCAGACATTTTGCTCGCCGTCGCCATGTTGGATTTGAAAGTGATGTGTGCAAGCGCTGGGTGGCCCCCCAGGGCGTAGTGCCATGATTGATAATGAAGTATTTTTTTTCTGTGTAGGCGTTGAAGGACGAGAAGTTGGATCCGGAAACGCACGAGTTTGAAATTGTGACGTCGGGTAAAACTCCGGCCAAAAAGGGAAAGCCTACCAAGGCAGAGGAAGATGCTGCCGAAGCAGAGGCTGCCGCCCCTGCGGAAGGTGACCTGAATATGGATGATATGGTTGTGCAGGATGAGTGCAATGAGGACGAAACATCGGTTGAGGAGGTCAAGAAGCCAGCTGAGGAAAAGAAGGAAGCAAAGGTATGGGAGGGTAGCTTGTTGGAGATACTTGTGTGAAATTAATAATTATTTTGAATATCCTGCAGAAGGAAGAGCCAAAGAAAGAGGAAAAAGCGGAAGTGACGAATGGAGAAGCAGCAAAGAAGGATGGTGAGGCTGACAAGAGCAGCAAGGATGACACCAAGGAAACGGATAATGAGGATTCGCTCAACTTGACGATTGGCGAAGAGGACGAGAAGCTGCTTCATGATGACAGTAACGTC